>NC_042616.1:298180875-298485045 GCF_901001135.1 Rhinatrema bivittatum
AAGTGAGAACCTGTGTAAATGAGGGGTGGGAGGTGGGGAATGGGAGCCTGTATGTGAGAGACAGCATGAAAGAGTGAGAGGAAGAGCCTGGTGCGTATTTGTGGGAATGGGAGCCTGCAAGTAAGAGCATGTAAGAATGAGAATATGTGTGTGTGTGTGTGAGTGGGAGTCCCTGTGTGTGCTTGCGTGTGTGTGGGAATCTGCATGTGAGGGCATGTGAGAGTGGGAGCCTATTTGTTTGTGGGAAAAGCAGCCTACATGTGAGATCCTGTGTTTGTGTGAGAATGTGAACCTGTGTGAGAGAGAGCATGTGAAAGTCAGCAAGAGCCTGTGTTTATATTTGTGGAAATGGGAGCCTGCATGTAAGAATGAGAACCTGTGTATAAGTCTAGAGAAATAATTACACAGATCTAAAAGTGTATATTTTGTTCAGTTAGTAAAAAGCAGCCAGTTCAAAAGTTAAAGTAATGCATTGGCATTTAAAAAAGAGACTTACCACTGATTGAGTGGGAGGTGACAAAGGGTAGTAGCAAATGGAGATCATTCCAAGGAGGGGGTTGTTACTAGAGGTATGCTGCAGGGATCAGTCCTTGGACTGGTTCATTTCAACATTTTTGTGAGTGAAATTGTGGAAGGATTGTTGGGGAAGCTTTATCTTTTTGCCAATGATACCAAAATCTGTAATATATTAGACAGCCATGATGGTATAGAAAACATGTGGAGGGATCTAGAAAAGCTCAAGGAATGGTCTAGAGTCTGGCAATTAAGGTTTAATGCTAAAAAAGAAAAATGCAGAGTTATGCACCTGGGCGGCAAAAACACAAAGGAGAGGTACAGTATTAGAGGGGAAATTCTTCTGGGGGTAATTGTATGTGATGTTCTTAAGCGGGCCGATTCAGTATGGTGCGCTCGGCTGAGCGCACCTTTAGCCCCTGTTTGGCCGCAAGTTTTTCAATGCTATTTTTACCCCTTATACGGTAAAGGGTAATAGCGAGTGGAAAACGTGCGGACAAACCCCCCCCCCTGGAACTAATAGCGCCCGCAACATGCAAATGCATGTTGATGGACCTATTAGTCATTTCCGCGCGATACAGAAAGTAACGCCTGCCCAAAGGCAGAAGTTAATTTCAGCCGGCACAGGGTGTACTGCTTTTCTGTACACCCTCTGACTTAATATCATAGCGATATTAAGTCGGAGGCCCCAAAAATAAAAAAAAAATTTAAATCTGCCCGTGGTCCCGCTGGTTGGAAGTCGGATGCTCAATTTTGCTGGCGTCCGTCTTCCGAACCCATGGCTGTCAGCGGGTTCGACAACCGACGCCAATAAAATTAAGCGTCGGTTGTCAAACCCGCTGACAGCCGCCACTTCAGTCAAAAAGGAGGAGCTAGGGACGCGCTAGTGTCCCTAGTGCCTCCTTTTTACCATGGGCCCTAATTTGCATAACCTTGCTTAGTGAATCGCGCACCCAGGAGAGTGGCCTGGGCTCGTGTCGGGAGAGTGGGTGCTCACCCGCTCAGTTTACTGTATCGGCCCGAAGGTGGCTAAACAGGTGAATAAAGCAATGGAAGAAACCAAAGTGATGCTTGGCTGCATAGGGAGAGGCATGATCAGCAGAAAAAGGGAGGTGATATTGCCCCTGTATAGGTCTCTGGTGAGTCCCCACTTGGAACACTGTGTACAATTCTGGAAACTGCACCTTCAGAAGGATATAAACAGGATGGAGTCAGCCCAGAGGGCGGCTACTAAAATGGTCTGTGGTAGGGATGTGAATCGTTTTCCATATCGTCTTAACGATAGAAATCGTGTGGCAGGGCAAGAAAATCGTCTTAGGCACGATTTTTTAGTTAAAAAATCGTTAAAAATCGTTTTTTCCGATTAGTGCGCACTAACTCGAGTTAGTGCGCACTAACGGGAGTTAGTGTGCACTAACTGGGAGTTAGTGCGCACTAACTGAAAATGATACAATTTGACACTTTTCAGGTCAGTTAAGGTCAGTTTAGGAATGAATATGTATTCCTATTGGCTGCCCTCTTATTTATTCATGTTACCAAGTTTCCTACTGACAGTATATGGGGGATGGGAAATGGAAACAGTTGGTAGCTTGACAAAACAAGTAATGTGATCAGTCAATGTGACTAGAACTTGTGCCCTAACCCTGATACCAGGGGTATTGTGATCTTCCTGCACACAGTGCCCTATCCCTATTAATACCAGGAGTGTTGTGATCTTCCTGCACACAGTGCCCTATCCCTAATACCAGGGGTGTTGTGATCTTCCTGCACACAGTGCCCTATTCCTGATACTGGGGGTGTTGTGATCTTCCTGCACACAGTGCCCTATTCCTGATACCGGGGGTGTTGTGATCTTCTTGCACACATCCCGGTATCAGGGATAGGGCACTGCATGCAGGAAGATCACAACACTCCTGGTATTAATAGGGATAGGGCACTGCATGCAGGAAGATCACAACACTCCTGGTATTAATAGGGATAGGGCACTGCATGCAGGAAGATCACAACACCCCTGGTATCAGGGATAGGGCACTGTGTGCAGGAAGATCACAATACCCCGGAGGAGTGAGGGTCAGGCAGCTCCCCCCTGTCTGTGAAGCCAGCCTCTCACTAGTAATGCAGGGAGGGAGCTGTCTCAGACTTCACCATCCTCCCCCCCCCCCCCCTCACCCACACACCATTCACTAGCTGGGACATGGGGGAAGTCAGGAGTGAGGGTCAGGCAGCTCCCCCCTGTCTGTGAAGCCAGCCTCTCACTAGTAATGCAGGGAGGGAGCTGTCTCAGACTTCACCATCCTCCCCCCCCCCCCTCACCCACACACCATTCACTAGCTGGGACATGGGGGAAGTCAGGAGTGAGGGTCAGGCAGCTCCCCCCTGTCTGTGAAGCCAGCCTCTCACTAGTAATGCAGGGAGGGAGCTGTCTCAGACTTCACCATCCTCCCCCCCCCCCTCACCCACACACCATTCACTAGCTGGGACATGGGGGAAGTCAGGAGTGAGGGTCAGGCAGCTCCCCCCTGTCTGTGAAGCCAGCCTCTCACTAGTAATGCAGGGAGGGAGCTGTCTCAGACTTCACCATCCCCCCCCCCTCACCCACACACCATTCACTAGCTGGGACATGGGGGAAGTCAGGAGTGAGGGTCAGGCAGCTCCCCCCTGTCTGTGAAGCCAGCCTCTCACTAGTAATGCAGGGAGGGAGCTGTCTCAGACTGGTATCAGGGTTAGGGCACTGTGTGCAGGAAGATCACAACACTCCTGGTATTAATAGGGATAGGGCACTGTAAGAGATGACTGTAGTAGATTGAATAAAGATCTGATGTTTCTGCTCTCCTCACACCAAACAAAAACAACACACAAGCAGAGAAGCCCTTCTTACAAAGCTGAGCTAGTGAGTTAAGTAGGAGGAAAAGTAAACATACTTGTGCCAGTGTGGCTACTTAAAAAATACACTTACCAACAATCAATTACATATATTTGAACTGTGTACAGTTCCAGCCAGGACCACCTTTCTAAAATGCACAGTGATTGGCAAATTCAACATGCACTAGCATTTCAGGTGCCTGCTAACAAAAATAATAAACAAACAAGTTCTAGTCACGTGAGTGCTGATCATTACATTACTTTTTTTGTCAAGCTTCCAACTGTTTCCATTTCACATCCCCCCAACCATTACCTCAGTATTAGCCTTGGTACCATCAATAGATAAGAGCACAGCCAGCCAATAGGAATACATACATACATATTCATTCCTAAGTGACCGTTACTGACCTGGGAAGTGTGAACACTTTGTTTCATTTTCTGTTGGTGTTCGTTAGTTTCCAGTTCCATTTCCCATCCCCCCAACCATCACCTCAGTGGTAACCTTGGTAACATCAATAGATAAGAGGGCAGCCAGCCAATAGGAACACATATTCATTCCTAACTGACCTTCAGTGACCTGGAAAGTGTTTATTTGTATCATTTTCAGTTAGTGCGCACTAAATCGAGTTAGTGCGCACTAACGGGGAGTTAGTGTGCACTAACACGATTTAACGATTTTTAACGATAAATCGTTAGAATTTCTATTGTATCGTGTTCTATAATGATTTAAGACGATATAAACATTATCGGACGATAATTTTAATCGTTGAAAAACGATTCACATCCCTAGTCTGTGGTCTTTGTTCTAAAGCATATACGGATAGACTTAAACATCTAAATATGTATACCTTAGAGGAAAGGTGAGATATAATAGACTTTTAAATATCTCAGATTTCCAGGCACAGGAGGTGAGCCTCTTTCAGTGAAAAGGAGGCTCTAGAATGAGGGCTCATGGGATGAGGGTAACAGGGGGTAGATTCAGAAGTAATCTAAGGAAATATTTCTTTACAGAGAGGGTGATAGATGCATGGAAAGCCTCCTTATGGAATTGGTGGAGACAAGAACCGTATCTGAATTCAAGAAAGCACGAGATAAACATGGGATTTCTGAGGGCATGGTAGGGAAGCTGAATTAGTTAGGAGAATGGGCATACTAAATAAGCCATATGGTCTTTTTCTGACATCACATTTCTATGTTAATGAGTAAAGTAAGTACCATAAAGAGAATTTTGTCATCGTTTTCTTTTTACTCACACATTGGTCATTTTAAAGCATTTCTTATGTTCTAATTTAATAAGTGTACCGTAAAAAATGTGTATCATTGCCGAGATACTGTCACCATGTAATGTACAGAAAATAATCCAATAGAAAAGTCTGTTACAGAAATATTGTGAAAAAGATTGAGTGATTTTTTTCTTGCAAGGGTTAAAACAGAGCCTTGTTCAGGTAGTCTTAAACTCAGTTTAGCGGTATGAATTATGCCTCCTTAGAACATGCCTGTTCTGTTGGCAAGCCACATTCTGTGACTTGCATAAATGAAATTGATTAGTATTGACATTTTTGTCTGTGGCAAAAGAAAAAAGTGATAATTCAATACGAGTAAAGTAAACAAAAGAAAATAATCAGAAAAAAGTGAGAGAACATGAACTCCTCCATTTTTTATAGACGACAATGAAGTCATCAGTCAAGCTAAAGGCATTATCGCTTTCGGATGCCCACATAGTTCTGTAAAAGGTTTTGACACACAACCGTATGGTAGTACAGAGAGACATCCAACAGCTTTTATATTTTTGGAAGATTCTGTTGATCTTTAGATTTTCATTTACAAATTAAAAGAGAGCATGCCTAATAGAGCATGTCCATCTGTCTGTCTGCCTGTGACCGCATTTCAGAAGTCACAACAGAGGATGGACTGACTTGATACCACAGATTGCAGAAGTGGAGAGCTACTTTAGTTGAATCTGGGAAGCAGAGGTTGTCATTCGTTTGGGTCCATTTTGTTTTGGGTGCATTGACAGGTTTTAATGCAACTTGTTTTTTAGTTGTGCGTGTTAAAACCTGATAGTGGACAGGAAAGTGATATAGGGAATGCTACATGACAGAGAATGTATGTATGCTGGATGCAACACTCCCTGGACAAATGAATGTCACTCCTTCATATGCACAGCCACATCAGAGATCATCCTTCAAACCTGTTTATTCCTATGATAAGAGAAATATTATTGACACTGCCATTGTCTTATGCTTATTATAGGCATTTTTCTTGCATGCAACTTTTCCATTTGTGGTTCTCAGATTGAAAAGAAGTAGAAATTTGTCTCACAGAGTCATTACTTTCTACAGATGATGTCTTTTAATTGGAGCAGTTGAAGAGGATTAATTGCTTAACTGGGACCCTCTTCACAGAAACGTGTGTGCTTCTCTGAAAAGTTTATGCTATGAATACTGAAAGACGTGAGACACTCATTTTGTGGGCTATTCCTCATGCACTTGAATTTTGCTCAGTTACAGTAAGTGTTACATATTTGGGAGGATAACTGCTTAGGCCATGATAGACAAAGAATGGGAGAAAAGTCTTTGTGAACCAGGCCCTTAATATGAATAAAGAAAATAATCCCCAGAAAAGAAATATAACCGCGGATCCATCTGGGCCACCTTCTCAGCCTTGGGGGGGGGGGGGGGGGGAGTATGGGGAGAACCCACCCAAGGTGAGGAAAAATACACAGTCTCCTGGGCACCCCCAAAAACTTACTGTCCACCTTAAATGTTGTACGCCAATCAAAAGGTAATTTAATAGAAAAATCTTCAGTCAATGCAGGACAGTAGAAACCACAACTTCAGGAAATATTCAGCAAAACTTCACACATGGTCCTGTAGTAATTCCCAAAACAATTAAAGTACAATTTTATGTACAATCTCTCTTCAGCCTGTACTAAGCCCAGTTCTCCATTGTCCTCTATCATACACTTTTAATCCAAATGTTACTCACTGCAAACCTTGGATGGTTTTAAGCTGACTCACTACCTCTGCTGTAGTAAGAATTTGAGACTCTTATCCCTGTATCCAGGATCCAAACAGGCACAGGTTTCTTTGCTGGTCTTGAATGGCCCCTTCACAGTTCCTTTTCTCTTAATTACACTTCAGATACTTAAATGCAAGCTTCCTTTAATCCTCTCAGGCCCCCCTGAGACACTGTTGGAGTATCTCTGCCAAACTCTTTCACAGCAACCTCCTTCTGCTGGCTTGCTGACTCTGGGTGAGCCCCTGCACATGTCTTAACCAGGGTAATATACCTTCCAAAGGGGCTGTACCCATCTGCATGTCAGAGAGTTACAAGACGCTCCCCTTCAACATATGATGGTCTTACAATTTCTGGAACTGTTCCGCTCTCATTAAGAATACCTTTACAAGTTTCCCTCAGGAAGAAACACGAACTTCTCAATTATTATATACTCTGTACCTTCTCTGTGGCACACAGGGGCCACACATACAAACCCCAAACCAGGCAATTCTCAAAAAGATAAGAATTGTATTTATTATCATTTTATGACACAATCTAGCATATGTTGCACACAAATTACCAATTCTTTGGTTTTATAAACGCAACTGTGGTTTGAGCAGGGGAGAAAATGTTTCCAGGAGATACAGCAAGGGCAGAGGGCCAGGAAACTGCCAGAGGGGGCTGAAAGCAAAAGACTGCCAGAAAGGCCACGGAGTTATAGCAGGGTTGGATAAAGGAAGACCATGGTAGGTGTCAAACTGCAGTTTAACCTTTTTTTGTTTTGATCCCTTTTACTAACAAGCTGCTTTGTAATGATATTGTTCTGAACTGTATCACTTCTATGTTTTTCACTTGTTCCAGATTATTTCACGTTATAACAACCTAACTTGCTGCACTGTAAATGTATTGCTATCTAATAGTAGGGATTTCTTGTGTTGCAATCCTTAATTATGAAATCTTCCTTGGAGTGACCGACCATCACGAGAGGCAGAATATAAATCTCAAGGCAAAAATCAAATCAAACAATTACAGAGTATGTTGACAGCCCAAGCAGAGTCTGTCTATGGTACTGAAATAGGTATGGGCAGACTAAATGGATCACAAAATGCTTATTTGCTGTCATACAACATTTGTGACACATTGTGATGGCATTGTCTGCTGAGGGTGTGACCACAAAGTCAGGAGCAGACTGTGCACAGACAAGATGAGACTTGTGGGTTGTAATTGGAGCAAGAACACGGTATCTTCTGCCGATGATGGACACCTTCCCCTCAAGTTGAGCCCTCAGGTGTTGATGGCCAGTAGGACATGAAGAACAGGAAACACAAGGCACACATGATAACAAGGAGGAACTCAAATCTAGAGACATGAAGGTGCCCACAGAAGCAGTGTAGGACTATTGCAGGAATACGAGTTACACAAAGCAAATTAGGCCCAAACAGAAACACAGGATATATGAAACAATTTAGGGCAAAACATGAATAAAAAATGTATGACCAAATATAAGGCCACAAAGTAGGACCAAACAAGACCATAATCTAAAACCTCAAAGTAGCACGAAGACTTGGACCAAGCTCTGGCAATATGCAGGCTGTGAGGCTTGAATATAACTTAATCCAAACAGAAACATGATGGCCAGAGTTGGAAGGACTAGACAGATAGTCCAAGAGGTCTACTGAGACCCTCTGTTGGCAAGAGACCAGAACTGCTTAACAGGACCTCACATTACCCCCATCCCCTCTAAAAGGGCAGATTCTAAATACCCCCAGGAAGCCCCCAGATTTCAGATCCACCTCTACAGAGAACATTTGGAGATGGAATTAGATTCATGCTCAGACTTAGCTAGGGTTCTTCAACATGGAAAAGAGACAGCTGAGAGAGGACATGATAAAAGTTTATAAAATCATGAGTCGGGAGGATCAGGTAAATTTACCATTTAACATAATACGCTAACAAGGGGACACTCCATGAAACTAAAAACTAGCAGATTTAAAACAAATCATAGAATATACTTTTTTACTCAACACACTATCAAGTTGTGGAATCTGTTGCTAGAGGATGTGATCAAGATGAATAGCATAGCTCCATTTAAAAGAGGTTTGGACATGTTCCTGGAGGAAAAGTCTGTAACGCATTATTAGCTAGGTAGACTAAGGAAAACTATTGCTATCCCTGGGAGTAAGTAACAGGAGCTAAATCTACTTTGTGGAATCTGAGAACTGGATTGGCCACATTCAGAGACAGGATGCTGGTCTATCAAGGGCACACCCACATTAAAGAATATACTCACTATTTCATCTCTCCCCCAAACTTTTTAAGTCCTAAAATTTCCCAAAGCAATACTCACCGATCCTTTTCAACCACCAGAAAGATGATCTTTTCCTCTCAATGCTCCCACAGGATTGAGAGTTACTGAGCTCTTCCCCTGCAATATATCTTGTGCTTCAAAGACAAGTTAGTACTACACAATTCCTTTGCTGATTTATACTTTAATTTCTTACCCTCAGTGATCCTCTACTATTCTTTCTGTTTAACCAATGTTGGCACCTACACAAATCAATCACAGTATTCTAATACCTTTTCAAGGTGAGTAACTGACCTGGAACTGGATTCTCTGGTACAGAAACTGGAGTCACTAGGACATCTGGAGAAGTATTCTTTGATAAAGAAACTGCTGTCACAGACACAGCAGAGATGGGTTTGCTGGCACTGGAATTCTATGGACAACCGATGCTGGATTCATGGATGCTGGAACAAGATTCAGAGTTGTACAGACAGCTGGTGCTCAATTCACAAATGCTGAATCTGGAGCAGGAGCTGTATGGATAGTCAGCATTGAACTCATGAACAGGCACGTGAAGCAAGAAAAAATGTTTCATTTGAAAATTTGTTTTGTGGGTCCCCCATTTCTTTCTTTAGTTTCAAAACAAAAAATAAAAATTCATTTTTTAATTTATTTTCATTTGCCATTAAAGTCAAGGGGGGAAGCATTGCAGTCTATATTGGGCAGCCCAATAGGCTCCAGAATTGGGATTTACTAATCAATTGTCTTAGAAACTGTGGGAAGAAATCATCAAAAAGGGGAATGAACTCCAAGGTGCCTAGAAAGACTATGGATGTTGGATAGTGGTATCACAATTGGCATGAATTGTTGCGATCCCGGGTCGGTCCCGGGATCGCCACCTACCCGACCGCGGTTCCGGCGTTCGCCCGCGATCCCCGGGCCTCCGAGGACCTTCCCTGCCGCAGCCCCGACGTCGGGCAGCCTCTCCCGGTCCTGCAGGGCCCTCTGTTGCCGCGTGTCCGCCTCGCCGGAGCAGCCGGCGTCCTTCGGCGTCTGGCCCCGCCCCCTAGACGCGCGCGTCTCTGCCTACCATTTAAAGGGGCCAGCGCGGGAAATTCAAACTAGAGCCTCCGGTGACGTCAGACGCTGCAGGGCTACTTAAGCCCTGCAGTTTGCTTCTCTCCAGCGCCTTGCAACAAGGTTCCCAGGCTTGCTCCTGTCTTCAGTTGCTGCGATCCTGCTGTCTTGTCTTCTATTTTGATTCCTGACTCGGATTGGCTTACGGATATTCTCGGCTCCTGACCCCGGACTGGTATTTGGTATCTTCTGGCTTCTGACCTCGGACCGGCTTGCGTTGACCCCCTGGTTTTGACCCCGGACCGGCTTACGTTGATTCTCTGGCTCCTGACCTCGGACTGGCTGACGGCGATCCATTGGCTCCTGACTCTGGACTGGCGAGCAACGACCCTTCGGCACTCAACCTTGGACCACAGCTGACCAGGCCCCCGTGGGCCCTCCTAAGTCCCAGCGGCCGGGTCCCTACGGGCTCCTCCTGGGGGGACTCCGGCTTCCAGGGTGAATCTCCTAAGTCCCAGCGGCCGAACTCCTACGAGCTCCTCTCGGGGGAGGATCGGCTTCCAGGGCGAAGGTTCCCTCAACACAGTGCCAGTGCCTTCTTCACCTCCGTCCTCGCCAGAGCTCTTGGTCGCATAGAGCTCCCAGAGTTCCACCTTCGGCCAGCCACTAGTCTGTCCTTTCCGCCTCCCGGTCGGGGTCGCTGCTGGAAACACCTACAGCAGCTCCTCTTCTGGCTCCGATCGGCCCAAGGGTCCACGAATCCAACATGAATAGCCTAAGACTCCTTAAAAGGGCAAAGGGGTACCAGCATTAGCAGAAGTTATCCAAATCACTGTGAGAGAAGCAAAAAAGCAGAAAAAGTGGGAAGATCACCCCAAGGCTTAAAAAGAGGGTCCCCAAGGTACAGGGTGGAATTTGGATTTTCTTGTGAAATGGGCTTGCCAAATGAAAATAATTACATGTAGTAAATGGAAATGGTTTCACAATGACAGGAGGTTTATAGTTGTGAGGTGTTTATTTTTAATAGAAAATGTTTCCTATATTCTGTAGTTGAACTGATTTTGTGATTTTGCATGTGTTCTCTCTAACTGCTCTAACTTCTTATGACCTTCAGTACAATAAATGGTTTCTCTCAAGTGTCTTTTGTCTTGTGCCAGCATTTTTTCCTTTGAATTGGGGTTTTTTTTGATAAATCAACTCCACTTAATCAACCATCATACAGGGTTGGAGAACCAGACTAAAATTGTGTAGGGCTGCAGAAAAGGAAGTAGTAGGGAACAAGTGTGCCATGGTAGAGAAACCGCAATCTTTTTTTTTTTTAATTGTTTTTAAAGTTATGTTTTGGGGACAAGATACCCCAGGTCAGAAAAACACAAACCTAGAAGAAATCAAAGAAAGTGTTGGAAGAATACCCCATGGTTCCAAAAGAGGGCACAGCAACAGTGACATGAGCCCTTGAAGGCTTCTCGAATGGCAACCTGGCACCAAAAGTGACATCAGCATCCTCAGGCAGCATGGAGGGGGAGGGAATAAAGCAGAAAAGGTGACAGGAAAAAACCCAAGGCAGGCACTGATAAAGGAGCCAAGCAGCACAGAGTGGCTTCAAGCCTCTAAAGCAACATGAGAAGTGCAAAGCAGACTTCTCAGAATGGCAAGGTCTGGGATATGACAGCAAGGCACAGTGGCAAAGAGAACTTCAAGGTTCAAGGTCTGGGAATGGAAGAAAAGTTGAGTGGCACAAAAATCCTAAAGGTGCAGGGTGGGATTTGGATTTTCTTGTGAAATGGGCTTGCCTAATGAAAATATTACATGTAGTACATGGAAATAGTTTCACAATGACAGGGGGGTTTATAGTTGTGAGATTTTATATATATATATATATATATATATATATATATATATATATATATATATATATATATATATATATATAAAATATTTCCTATATTCTGTAGATGAACTGCGGCAGTTGCATTTCCTGATTTTGTGGTTTTGCATACTGTACAAAGAGACACTGTTGCACTGAGAGTGTGCCTGTACATTAGTTCTCTGACACTGACAGGCTTCACAACACGGCCTGGTATGCTTCAGTCTCTGCCCTGCCTCAGTGCTCACCTTGTTCCCAGCCCACTGCCCACTGTCTACTGCCCAGGGAGAGACAAAAACAGTACCAGCTCTGCAAGCAACTTTTCAGTCTGCCTCCAGTCACCACAAAGGTAAAAAAAGAACAGCAAGAGCAATACAGTGCTCGTCTGATGCAGTGCTGCTGCCTCGTGCTCTCCTATATTGTATGACTGCCTGGCACAGTGACACTCAAAAAAGGAGAAGCATCAAAAAAGTTGTTTGGGAAAACTTAACCTAGAACTCAGAGAGAACAGTAGTCTTCTTCACAAACAGAGCCTTCAGAAGAAATGCACAGCAAACATCTGACATGCTGTTTTTAAGATCAGTGTCACTGTACCTGGTGCACAGTAATAGGTCAGATTGGAAAATAGCTTCACTGTGATATGTCATCCCTAGTTTTCTCCTTGACAATGATTGCCCTACCTATGTCTGCTGGCTGCCTGCTCTATACTTTGTATCAATTCCTAACAGTACACCTGTTACTCTCCTATTTCTATGAGTCCACTGATTAAAATGGCTTATAGAAATCACAAGTCGTTAATAGAGATGAGCTTCGTTTTTCTGGCTCGGGTCGTGTTTCGGGGCTTTGTGGGAAAACCCGTTTTCCCAAGGATCGTTTTTTGCCAAAAATGAAACTGGAACCCGAACCCGAAACCGGAAAAACGAATAAAAACAAACAAACCACAAATCGGGAAAAAAAACATGAATCGGAAAAAAACAACACACCAACCCTTCACATTTACTTTCTTATAACCCCCCCACCACCACCATCCCGATCCCTCCCCAAGACTTACTAAAAGTCTCTGGTGGTCCAGCGGGGTCCCGCGAGCGATCTCTCCCTCCATGCCGTCGGGCTTTTGGGCCTGCTATGACTCAAAATGATGCCGATAGCCTTGCCATTACGATGTCACAGGAGCTACCGGTGCCATTGGTCAGCCCGTCACATGGTAGGAGCATTTGATACATGGTAGGAGTATGTGACAGGGGTTGACCAATGGCACCGGTAGCCCCTGTGACATCATAAGGGCAAGGGTATTGGCGCCATTTATAATACTGGCAGCCAACGGCTGCCAGTATTCAATACCCTTCTACCATGTGACAAGGGCTGACCAATGGCACCGGTAGCCCCTGTGACATCGTAAGGGCAAGGCTATTGGCGCCATTTTGAGTCATAGCAGGCTCGACAGCCTGACAGCATGGAGGGAGAGATCACTCGCAGGATCCCGCTGGACCACCAGGGACTTTTAGTAAATCTTGGGGAGGGATCGGGATGATGATGGGGGTGGGGGGGGGGGGGGGGTAAGAAAGTAAAATTGAAGGGTTGGGGTGGGGTTTTTTTAGTGGTTTTTTTTTTAAATAAATGTGCCCCTCCCCCCACACGAACCCAAAAAATGAATTTTCCCCGAATTTCGGGGAAAATCCGTTTCGTGGTTCAGGTCCCCTCGAACCACAATGAATTAGGCAATTTCATTGAAATTGCCTAATTCATTATAAATGAATGCACGTCTGTCTATTTATTTATTTATTTATTTATTTATTTTAGAGATTTTTATATACCGCGGCACGTTAGCCGTTAAGCCCGTTAAAACGGCGAGATGTTTGTTCCAAGCGTTGTGTGTGGGGGTGTCAGGATGTGTACTCTTCCCCCTCCACTCTCCGCCCTCTCTCCCTTTGCACTCCCCTTGCACCCAATGCTCCCTCCTCCAGCCCCTTCCCCTTTCAATATCCTCATTAGTCCCCCTTTTAAAACTCCACGTGTCAATCACAGCCATCAGAAGAAAAATGAGGGGGACTGCATTGTCATCTTTCCCTCTCTTGCAGCCAGCAATGGCAGTGATTGTGACCATAGGGCAGGGAGCAGGACCCCACATTTCTGAGCCAGGCTGGTGGCAACGTGGTCACAGCCAGGGGGAAGGAAGCAGGATGTAGCATTTTCAACCCAGGCTAATGGTGACAGTGGTCTTAGTAGTGGCACAGGATGCACTAGTGGTGATAATGGTGGGGCAGGGAGATGGGAAATGGAGACAGTTTAACCACAACATTTCCAGCTTGGGCCAGCAGTGGCAGTGATTGCTGAAGTGGGAGAAAAACAGCAATATACACAGCTGCAATTAGGACTTCAAGTACCTGGCTCCCTGCTCTGCATTCTCCTCAGCCAGCAGGTGCATGTGGGTATTATAGAAAGCATAAGATTGATGTCTATGTCAAATTTTGGTGACACACCACCCAGCTATTGGAGACCCATTGCTTGAGAACCACTGGGCTAAGATATGCCCCAGGGATCTGTCCAGGGACCATTGTTTTTCAATATATTTAAAATGATGTGGAAAAGGGAGATGATCAAATCTGCAGAGGACATAATCTTGGCCCAATGTGTGGCAGCAATCATAAAAGCAAACAAAATATTAAGTATTATTAGGAAAGGAATGGAAAATAAAACTGAGGATATCATGATGATCTCTGTATGAAACTATAGTGCAACCACAGCTTGAATACTGTGTGCAGTTCTGGTCATTCCATCTCAAAGAAGATATAGCAGAGCTAGAAAAGATATAGAAATGGGTGACCAAAATGATAAAAGAATATAACATTGGACATATTGGGTCAGACCAAAAGTCCATCAAGCCCAGTATCTTGTTTCTGGCAGTGGCAATACAGATTGAAAGTACCTGGCAGGATGCCAAGATTGATAGATTCCATACTGCTTAGCCCAGGGATAAGCAATGGATTTCTCCAAATCCACTTTAATAATGGTTTATGGACTTTTCTTCCAGGGACTTGTCCAAATCTTTTTTAAATTCAGCTACATTAATAGCTTCTACCACATCCTCCAACAACGAATTTTAGAATTTAATTATGTGTTGAGTAAAAAGAATATTTTCTCCTATTGGTCTTAAATGTATTACCTAGTAACTTCATTGCATTCCATCTAGTCTTTGTACTTTTTGAAAGAATAAACAACTGATTCAGGTTTACTTGTTCTACTCCACATAGACCTTTATCATATCTCCCTTCAGCCGTCTCTTCTCCAAGCTAAAGAGCCCTAACTTCTTTAGCCTTTCCTTCAGAGGAATCATTCCATTCCGTTATTCATTTTGGTTGCCCTTCTTTATACCTTTTTTAATTCTACTCTATCTTTTTTGAGATACAGTGACTAGAACTGCACACAATAAGGGGTAGATTTTATAAATCTACGCGCGCGCGTACTTTTGTTCGCGCACCAGTTGCAAACAAAGGAACGCTGGATTTTATAAGATACGCGTGTAGCCGCGCGTATCTTACAAAATCCGGGGTCGGCGCGCGCAAGGGGGTGCACATTTGTGCACCTTGCGCGCGCCGAGCCCTGCGCGCGCTGCACGTTCCCTCCGAGGCCGCTCCAAAATCGGAGCGGCCTCGGAGGGAACTTTCTTTCCACCCCCCTGCACCTTCCCCTCCCTAACCAACCCCCCCCCCCCCGGCCCTATCTAAACCCCCCCCCCTACCTTTTTTCGAAAAGTTACGCCTGCCTCCGGGCAGTAGTAAATTACGTGCGCTGGACCACCAGGGACTTTTGGCAAGTCTTGGGGGACAAACCTGACCCCCACAAGACTTGCCAAAAGTCCAGCGGGGGTCTGGGAGCGACCTCCTGCACTCAGGCCATCGGCTGCCAGTATTCAAAATGGCGCCGATAGCTTTTGCCCTCACTATGTCACAGGGGCAAGTCTTGTGGGGGTCAGGAGGGTCCCCCAAGACTTGCCAAAAGTCCCTGGTGGTCCAGTGGGGGTCCTGGAGCGATCTCCTGCATTCGGGCCGTTGGCTGCCAGTAATCAAAATGGCGCCGATAGCCTTTGCCCTTACTATGTCACAGGGGCTACCGCTGCCATTGGTTGGCCCCTGTCACATGGTAGGAGCACAAGATGGCGCCGGCAGCCGATGGAGGGAGGGCAGGAGACGCTCCAGGACCCCCACTGGACCACCAGGGAATTTCGGCAAGTCTGGGGAGGGGGTCAGGAGGGTGGGGTGTTGTAGTTAATTAAATTAAAAGGGAAACGAATAAGAATGGCACGTATCAACGGATCGGGGGGCCCCTTTGAGCGGATACAACGTATCTGGCTCCGACGAATATGAATGCCGTATGAAACATATGCGGCTCCTCTGCACATCCCTAGTGAATTCTGCATTCCGCAGTAGCGCAAAATTCCCCCAGGACTAATTTACCCTATTACAATTTACAAGTTCACTGAAAATTGTTTCAGTTCTTCTAAATCATCACCTTTAAATATCACTTCTGGCATGGGTATCTGCCTTATATCTTCCTCAGTAAGAGCTGAAGCAAAAAATTCATTCAATCTCTTTTCTATGACCTTGCCCTCCTTTAGTGCCCCTTTTACCCCTCGATCATCTAATGGTTCAACTGACCCTGTTGCAGACTTTTTGCTTCAAATGTATCTGAAAATGTTTTTATTATGAGTTTTTACTTCCCCAGCAAGCAGCTTTTCAAATTCTGTTTTAGCCTTCTTTATCAATGCTTCAAATCTAACTTGCCAGTACTTATGCTGTTTCCTTCATTTAGATCCCTTTTCCAGTTTTTGAAAGATGTTCTTTTGGCTAGAATAACCTCTCTTGTTACCTTTTAACCATGCTGGCAGCCATATGGCTTTCCTTCCACCTTTTATAATGCATAGAATATATATATATATATATATATATATTTTTTTTTTTTTAAACATCCATCCAGTTTGGCCAAATTGCTGGAAGCAAAGTCCATAAAATATTATTAACAACGTGTACTTGGGAAATACAGAGGCCAATATTCAGCCATTGAGCAGCTTGGCAAGTCAGCTGGATAAACATATACCATACCGCTGAATATACCTGGCTGTGCTAAACTTATCCGCTTATTTTTATGCGGCTAACTTTAGGCAGCCCTATGGCATGATACGAGTTAGCCGCATAACTCCACTCCTCCCCGAAATGCCTCCTGCCTGCCCCCGACTTTTGCAACTAGAAATTAACTGCATACGGCTTTTAATATCGCCAGTTAGTCATTTAGACAGATGCATTTTCAGTTATCTGAATAAATGGCTTTTGAATATCAATATACTGCTTGTTCATGGACTGGCCACTGTCGAAGACAGGATGCTAAACCTGAGTCAAGTTTCAAGTAATGCCTCCATAGAAAGGAAGAAAAAATATTTTCAGAAATTATTATTAGTTGAAGTCCAGGGGAAGTCAGTGTTACTTAATCATTAAAATATTATGTTAAATTTATTAGGGATGTGCATCCATCCTGTTTCGGGGACAACAAATCCTGAATGAATTTTTCCCGAAATTAATGGGGAGTTAGCGTGCACTAATCCTATTAGTGCGCGCTAATCCGAAATTCAGGTCTCCCCGAATTTCAAAGGCCCGAACCACGGAAATATAGAATTTCCTGTGGCGGGCCGAAAACGAAGCCCGAACCAAAAGGTTCGGGCTTTGCACATCACTAATATTTATTACAGTAATTTATTTAGCAGGCACTCCCCTCCACCCTGTCCCAGGCTCAGAGGAGACACTGCCTTGCTGGGTGTTCAGTTGTGGTCTGTGGAAAAGTTGGCAATCCTCAGCCGAGGCGCACTGTATAACCTGAAGTTGGACGCGGGTTGTAGAGACGCTAATTAATCCCCTCAACAATGTGCATCAAAGGCGGAGTGAATATAATAGCAAATGCATGTGAATGAGGCTATGAGGCATTCACTCCCAATGCAAAAAAAAAAAATGTGTATCTAGGATACACATTGAGGGCCGGATTTTAAAAGGGTTACGCACATAAGGTACGCGCGTAACCCTTTTAAAACCCCCCTGCGCGCGCAAGCCCCGGGACGCGCGTAAGTCCCGGGGCTTGCTGGGGGGGCGTGTCGGGAGTGACGTGGCGTTTTCAGGGCGTGTCCAGGGGGAGTGTTTCCGGCTCTGGGGCGTTTCGGGGGCATGGCCGAGTGCCCTGATACAGCGGCCTGTATCGGGGCCTGCCGCACCGGCGCGCGTAAGTTACTACTGCCCGGAGGCAGTAGTAACTTTTAAGATAAAGGTAGGGAGGGGGTTTAGATAGGGCTGGGGGGAGGGGGGGTGGGTTAGGTAGGGGAAGGGAGGGGAAGGTGCCGGGGGGGGGGGGGGTGAATGGAAAGTTCCCTCCGAGGCCGCTCCGATTTTGGAGAGGCCTCGGAGGGACCGGGCAGCGCGCGCAGGGCTCGGCGCGCGCAATTTGCACAAATGTGCACCCCCTTGCGTGCGCCGACCCCGGATTTTATAAGATACGCGCGTATCTTATAAAATCCCGCATAGATTTGTAAAATCTACCCCTTAGCGATCAGAAATTAACGCCTGCCTGGAGCAGGCGTTAATAGCTGAGCGCTCCTTAGATCAGTACAAAAAAGCATAAAACTGCTTTTCTGTACTGCCTCCTACTTAATATCGTTGGAATATTAAGGAGGAAAAACAAAATTAAATAAAGTTAAAAAAAAGTAAAAAAGTTCTTGGAGGAGAAGTCCATTACCTGCTATTAAGTTCACTTAGGGGGTAATTTTCAAAGGAGTTACGCGCATAAATGTAACTACTATTGTAGCAATTTTCAAAAGCCATTTACTCACGTAAAGTGCACTTATGCGAATAAATCCTATGGACAATTCAATGGCATATATTGTAGCAATTTTCAAAAGCCCACTTACTCGAGTAAAGTGCATTTACATGCGTAAAACCCAGATTTACGCATGTAAATGCTTTTTAAAATCCGCCCCTTAGAGAATAGCCACTGCCATTAGCAATGGTTACATGGAATAGACTTAGTTTTTGGGTACTTGCCAGGTTCTTGTGGCCTGGATTGGCTACTGTTGGAAACAGGATGCTGGGCTTGATGGACCCTTGGTCTGACCCAGTATGGCATTTTCTTATGTTCTTAACCCCACTGGCAGTTGGGTCAGGAAATAGATGCTTAACTGACAAACGTCCATTTCCTGAACTGTGTGGCATTTAGGCAGGGGCGGATTGTGGGAAAATAGTGGCCCGGGGGATTTTTCTCCATACTGGCCCATGGGTACCAAATTACACATACAATTTGGTGAGTCACCAAATACAGAATAAAGGGACCATAAAATATACACAGAAATGCACAGACAAACTGAACTGGAAATCACAACAAGTTAGACTGTATGTAATGCAGCAATGGAAAAACAGAAAATACCATCATTCCTCATAAAACATCAAACAATAAAATCAAGAACTATAAAACATCACAATAGGAAAATCATACTAAAAATATATATTTCAAAAATGCTGATGAATAGAACCTCCAGTAATTTAACTCAAGGAAATTTTCAAAAATTTGTATATAACACCAATAAAATATTTCAAAAAGAGCAGACATCAAATAATATTCAATAATTAAAACTAATAAGGATTTTAAAAAGGCCCTGCTGTCCCTTCTGTGGGAGTTCTTGATTTACAGACACCCTGATATTGTCAAGGATTAGGAGGTTATCCTCTCTCTCTCACACAAACTCACATGTCCATTCTCTCTCACACATACACTGTCACATACATACACATTCATGCTCTTATATCCACCATAACTTCTCACTCTCACTGACATTGACACACTCTCAGGCTCTAAGACACTCTCTCTCCCACCACATACAAACTCTTACTCCCTTGGATTTTCTCTTACACACTCACTGGCTCCTCACATACACACAAACACACACACCCAGGCAAGCTCCCAGTCATTCTCACACACACACACTGACCCCCAGGCAGGCTCCCATTCATTTTCACACCACTCCCTCCCCATCCCCCAGGCATGCACACCTTAATTCTCACACACACAGACCCCCAGGCAGGCACCCATGCATTCACACACATACACCCCCAGGCAGAGTTCCAGTCATACACATGCACACACTAAAGGCAGCCCCCCCTCTCTTTTGCCAGCAACCTCGGAACCTCTCTCATTCCTCTGCTGCCACTGTCACTGCTGCCGCGTGGCTATTGGGGAGGTGCTGATTGCTGCTACTGACACTGAAGCCCATTCTGCTGCCTCCTCTGTGCAGGCCCCGTGGGCTTCCACTTCCTCCATGCTGATCTCGTACATTGTGAGATCTGCATAGAGAAAGTGCTACTCTTGCACATTCCCAAAGATTACATGTGCCAATCACTAAAAAGTAATTTATTTATTTTTTTACCTCGGACGTCCAGCCAGGCGCTCAAGTCGCGGCATGCATTTATGCACCTTTGCTGCCTTGAGCGCCCGCCTGTACGTCCAATTTGGGCGCTCAAGGCAGCGAAGGCGCATGAACGCGCACCGTGACCTCGGACGTTCAGCTGGAGGCTCAGGTCTCGGCGTCCGTTCATGCACCTTCGCTGCCTTGAGCGCCCAAATTGGGCGTACAGGCATGTGTTCATGCACATTCACGGGCGGGGGGCTGCTGGAAGCCGCCTCGCATGGGGAGCGCCCGATCCGCCCCGGGCTGCTGAAGCTGCTCTCGCCGCCGGCTTCCCCCGGGAGGCAGGGGAGCCTCGGTGCGCGCCTCGGGAGGAGGGGAGAGAGGACTAGGGCTGCTCCGGAGTTGTCGGCGCGCCCGCACGGGAGACCGACACCCATGGACGCCCTTCTGCTGCTGGGGGTTTGCATGGCCGCAGCCAGGGCAGGTGAGCGGGGGCTGGGGGAAAGTTTGCGCGTGAAATTTCATCTCTCTCTTGCCTGTCCGTACAGGTGCTTTGTTGCGCGTACAGGTGCTTTGTTGCGCTCCCTGCTGCCGATCGCTGGCTACTGGGGCTTGCTGGCGCTGGCGCTCAAGGCAGCGGGGTCTGTAGGAGAGCCATCCACTTTCCTGGTGGAATGGCATTTCAAAAGACATTTGAAATGACAGGTACCAGCGCACCCAGGATACTGTATAGGCGCTGTATACCGCTCTATACAGTAAAATGGATTGCGCACGCCTACCGCTTCATGGATGCGCTTTGGACGCGGCTTGCATTTGCGTCTCATTTGAATACTGTATCGAGCGGTATGTGATCCAAAGTGTGCGCGTGGCAAACGAGGGTGCACCCGGCACTGCCGCACTCTTTCTTACGCGTCCTTACTGTATCGGCCTGAAATAGAGTAAACTTCTAACTCATAAAAAAAACTACTAACTCTGAAAAGAAACGAAAAAAAAAAAAAAAAAAGCAAACCCAAACTCTGAAACTACCACGAAACGGAAACAGGGGCTTGAGAAACAAATACCAACAGAAAAATAATGAGCTGAATGCAAGAGACCTATTTCGAAGCATTGCTCCGAAAAGTGTGCGAGGTTAGGATGGGTGCGAGAAAGAGATAACCTAGAAAACTACATTTCCCAGCAGGCTTCGTGGTTTCCGTCCCGCTCAGCGTGACGTAGGCACAGCTCCAGAAAAGGGAAAAGGGAAAAAAAAAAAAAAACCATCGGCGCGTTCTTCGGCCATTTTGTGGGAGTAGCGAATCTTCCTCAGGTTCCGGCGTTCGGGTCTCTGGGTTGTTTTTTTCTCCCCCCTCCCCCCCCGTTTTCCTGCCTTCCTTTTTCAGCTTGCACCTTTTTTTTTTCCCCTCCTCTTCCTGGTATTTTTTTTCTTTTCACCGTCGTCGCGGAAAAAAAAAAAAAAAAGGAAAAAGAAACAGGAAAACCGGCAGAAACCCGCCGACGCCTTTTCATTCGCAACACCGGTCGCGTAATAGTATCGCATGTCCTCTATCCAGAACCTCCAATCCTTCGGTGAGGAGCGGCCCCTCTGCCTGGCGGGGCGGTTGGGAGGTGTATTCTTAAGTTTGCGTGTTTATGCAGGTGGCGGCGGCGGGGAGGGAGCTGCTTGGGGAGCAGGAAAGTCCCCCAGTAAGTGGAAGGAGCTGGGCGGAGGCCTCACCCCAGTGCACTCCTTCGCTTTCCCTTGTTACAGGAGAAGCTCTATCCTTGGGGGAGGTGGTGGTGAACATAGACTTCGAGGCGTCCCCCGTCCCCCCCCTTTCCCGTGCTGTTATTCCTATTATCGACAATGACTTGGGTCCCTCCCCCCCTCCCTCGTTACTGTGCGGGCTCCCACCCAAGAGCTGCGGCTGATGCAACTCTGCTAGCGGGATCGAGCCGCAGCCCCCCCCTCTCTGCTCAGAGATTTAGGCTGTTCAGGAGGGGAAAAACCTGCATTTTTTTTTTAAATCAAGTGGAGAGTTCAAAGGACCCCTTTCAGAATATTTAAAATTAGCAATGTCCAGGTGGAAATAGTTTTCCCCAATCTTTTGGATTTGGCTCTGTAACTTAGTGCATTTTTTTTCCCCATCTCTTTTTCACAGACCCCTTTGCTGATGCAACTAAGGGTGACGATTTACTCCCGGCAGGGACTGAGGATTACATCCATATAAGAATCCAGCAGCGGAACGGCCGAAAAACGCTGACCACAGTTCAAGGGATTGCAGATGATTACGACAAAAAGAAACTTGTAAGGCCTTTAAGAAGGTAAAACGGAAAGCTGAGGATACTCTGTAGCGGAACGGGAGCCTGCTGAATAATTTTAAATAGGGGTGGAGGGTGTTTGCTAACTCTACTGATTTCGCTGTTAATGACCTATTTTTGGATAGAAGGATATGAGGAAGCACTGAAATATCAGGTTAAATCCAATAAACTGAATTATATTTTCTGCCTCAGATATTTCCTTTATTTATCTCGGGTATGGCTGAGGTTTCAGGCTGTCTCCACGCCTTTCACATTTAGTTTCAGCAGTTTGGACTCTCTTCAATTGTTTAGAGAAATTAGAGACAGCTAAGGAAACACAGTGAATGCTGCAAAGTAAGAATTCAGTTTAAGTAGGCAGCATATTTCATAACAAGCATGTTCATGTGGGATTTCTAGAGTAATGTCAGACAAGTATTATTCATACTAGAAAAATAGAACATAATCTCAAATAGACAATACTGTCCATCCAGCCTGAACATCCACATCTCCTGTTCAGTTTGGTCCACACTTCCTAAGTTCTGATGCTGGCCTCCTCTCTGTGACCTTAACAGGGAGATTGTTCCATACATCATCACCCTTCTGAAAATAAATAATTCCTTAGATTACTCCTGAGTCCTCTTCCTTTATCCTTATCCCATGACCCTCCCATTCCAGAGTTTCCTTCCTGTTGCGAGGCCTTCTCTTTTGCATTTATTCCTTGACAGTATCTAAATGTATGTCTTGTATCACCCCTTTTCCTCATCGTACATATCTAGAACGTCTAGCCTGTCCCCATATGCTTTATTATGAAGAAAATCTACTGACCATTTTAGTAGCTGCACTCTAGACAGATTCATTTTGAAGATGTGATCCTGTTTCCTACTGGTTAGCCCCCTCTCTATACCTAAGCATGCTACAGGTTTTGCTACAATGTTAATATCCTCTGGTATGATTACCTCTAGATCCTGCTCTTTTGTGCCCAGATCTTCACCCCCTCCCTATACTGTACTACTCCCCTGATTTTTTTTTTTTTTTTGCAGTCCAAATGCATTACCCTGCATTTTTAGCACTACATTTTATTTGCCAGAGACTGCACAAATTCTGGTCCTTGAGCTACAAACAGGTTAGGTCTGTTTTTCAGCATATCACGTGCATGAGACTTGTATGCATTAACTCGTTATATGCAAATACCCATAATGAATATGCATGGAATAGCCTGAAAACCAGGCCTGATTGTGGCTCTTAAGGACGGGAGTTGACCATTCCTGAAGGTTTATGAGGTTCATTCCTCTAGCTTCACTGAGATCCCTCCTTATATTTTGCAAACATTCCAGGGTGTCTACCTTGTTGCAGATTTGGTTTAGTTATCTGCAAAAAGGCAAACTTTTTTTTTTTTTAATAGCCCTTCCATGAGATCACTTAAAAATATTGAACAGAACCAGACTCAGTACTGATCTCTTGGCCCACCAGCAACCCCCCCCCCCCCCTTTACTCAGTGAACTCCATTTACACTACGCTTGTCATACCATTCAATCAGTTTCTAACCCAGTCAGTCACTTTTCAGGCCTATGCAAACCCTGTCAGAAGCCTTGCTGAAATCAAAAGAATGCTACATCAAGTTGTATCCTCTGATTTAACTGTCTTGTCACCCAGTCAAAGTAATTGATTAGATTACTCTAAACCATGATACCTCCAGTCCTCTAATACAGCACCAAGAACACGTGGGTGTGTTGCCACACTTCCCGGTCTTCTGCTGACCCAGCTGCTCCCCTTACCCAAACGAAATAGGTCCTCTGCCTGGGCGGAACGCAGCTGGAGTCAGTGGCACCGGCATGCTCTCTTCCCGCACACCGGAAGAGGAAGTGGTGAGCAGCAGGTGCATGGGTGGGAAGAAGAGACCATGCTAGCGTGGGCAGCATCTACTGGAAGAAAAGGAGAGGCGCGGCCTGAAAGATGAGCAGCACAGCTCGGAGTAAAATGAGGAACAACTTCAACCCCCTTGGCCAATGGGACTCCTTTCTCCGCGAGGGCTGAAAATGAAGGAGGTTGCTGCTGTCTTTAGGGTTGTGAGGCTGCTGCTGCTAGTTCAGGGGAGGGGGGAGAGTGAGTGAGCGAGCAAGCATGTGTGTTTGAGATCCTGTGTGTGAGAGTGCAATAGCATGGATGTGAAAGACTGAGAGCCTGTATATGTGAAAGAGTATGTGTGTGATTGAGAGCTGATTTAGGTGAGGGAGTATATGATTGAGAAGCTTGTGTGTAAATGAGAAGAGAGCATGTTTGTAAGCATGTGAATGAGAGTCTGTGTGAGAGAAAGACGGCATGTATGTGTATGACTGGCCTGTGTGTGTAAGCGTGAAAAGATAGCATGTGTGTAAATGTGTAATTAAGAGCCTTGTATAAGTGAGAGAGAAAAAGCATGTGTATATGTGAGAGATTTAGAGCCAGTGTGAGAGAGAGAGGAGAAAGTTGCAAGCAAACCATCCCTCCTGCTAATTCAAAAATCTCAGGCACCTGGATATCAAATGTTCCCAATATGCAGAGCAAACATTTTTTTGTATCCTTATTTTCATTACTGGGTCTTCGTGTCTTCTATTTGAAATATTTTATTGGTATCTAGAAATTTTTTATGAGTTTTTAATTGGATATTCTATTCATCAGCTGTTTTGAAATAATCTGTTCTTTTTGTTAGTATGGTTTTACTGCTACTGATTTTATAATTCTTGATTTGTTTTATAAGGATCTTTTTTTTCCTTTATTACACTGCATACAGAGACTCTCTGACTTGTTGCGGTTTCCAGTTCAGTTTTTGTCTGCATGCTTCTAGTTATGCGTTTTGGTCTCTTTATTCTTTGTTAGGTGAGGGTCAGCACGTGATTCAGGTGAGGTTTTCTGCTGGCCTGTAGTTTGTTTTGCGTAGGGCTCTATAGCAGCCTGGCTTGGTCCGTTTTCCTAATAGATGTATTGGTATCTTAAGGCCTGGTGTAATATTTTCAGTGTTGCCTTTTCTTATGTAAGGTGGTTACTGTTTAAGTGCTGGAAATTGGTGCTGTTTTGGTGTGGGATATTTATGCAATTTCTGTTCAGACAGAATACGTATCTTTTTTTCCTTGTCATTCTTAACAATAAAAATAATACTGGACCTTTATTTTTTATTTCTGCCGTAAATTGTAATGAGCAGTGTGTCACACGTGAGTGTGGTCTGTCAGGTGTGTCACTATGGAAAAAAGGTTGAGAACCACTGGCTCTATTCTATTACACTCTTATCTTTTGTTTAGCAGTGACTTTATAAATTTATTTTCCACTGAAGTTAGATTAACTGACCTGTAGTTCTCACACTCTTCCTTACTTTCACTTTTGTGGCGATGAACTGCATCTGCCTGTCCTCAATACTACTCCCACCTCTAAAGCATCAAAAAGGTTAGCCAATGGAGCTACCAGAACTGTTTCCCTAATAGCTTAGATGTATCCTGTTCGGTTCCATCACTTTATCTACTTCTTAGTTTAGGTAGCTCTTTACAAATGCATAATGTTCTACACCCTATTTGTGTGTTGTCAGTTTCTCAATTATGAAGGTGTACAATATACAGTACATATTGTATTTTTGTCCCCCCTCCCCACATACCTGAGTGATTCTCGGGGATCCTTACGGGCCTGAGCTGCGGGCCTGAGCTGAAATGATTGTATGTTCAGTTATTGCAGAGTTACAGCCTGAACCATTGATTTGACACTATAGCCCTGACTTTTATAGTTCTTTAGTAGTTCTGGCATTTTGGAGTTCTGGATATATTCCTGCAGAGTCCATGTGAATACTTTAAATACAAAATTAAATAAGTAATAAGCTTTCAGTTTTGGGGCTTTTGCTTATGAAGTAAAGTAAGAATGTCATATGTAGAGATATATGCTGATACTAAGTCAGATGCTAAAACAATATACAAATTGCCACGCCACAGGTGTGCTCCTGTGTATACTCGCAATACTTGACTGGATTCGGTGTAACTGGTTAGCTATAAACTGTTAATGTCAATTCACTTTGGTTTAAATCAATTTAAAACAAATGTAACTATGATAGCACTCCAAGTTAAATTGTACATTTTTCTTGAAGTAATGTTTATTCGTGGGTCAGTCAATCAGATATAATTAACTCCAGTTAAAAACTAGAAATATCATTCAGAACTAAGAGGTTATTTTCCAGGATGTGCACAGGATCATGATGCATATGTATGGATTAGAGATCCTTGTTAGTACTCGTGTCTCCCCTTACATGACCTGAAAACTTAGGAGTGGATAGAACATGGAGTAGAGGGGCACTGTTAAAAGGGAGGTGCCATTAACATCTGTTAATATTTATACTAACATTTCCTAATTGCCACCTGCTTCTGGTCTGATATCCTGGGACTTAGTTTAAGCAGAAGGGAAGAGGCACATATTTGCTTTGTTCTTTGGTATCTGACCAGAACAAATAAATAGCAAATTTAACACCAGTTGTCTTCTGATTTCAGCAGATGCCACCTAAGATTTTTTTCTAATTCCCAATCCAAGTTTCACTATTTAACCCAGGCATGCCTGATTAGTGCAATTGCCATAAAAGTGGACTTAATCCAGATTGTGTTGTGTACGTCTAACTTCATGTAAATTTAATAAAGATCAAAACCTAAAATTCAGTTCTTTTAATGCCATGTAACTTGTATATATAAAAAAAACGTTCATAGCTTACTATTCTTACCTACAAATGCTCATTTGATTAGTTTTTTTGAAGTTGAATTAGATATGTAATAAATAGGCCTTTTATCCTTGCAGAAATTTGCTTGTAATGGTACTGTGATCGAGCATCCCGAATACGGAGAAGTTATCCAGCTACAAGGTGATCAGAGAAAGAACATCTGCCAGTTCCTGATGGAGGTAAGCAAATTCAAATTGTTTGTAAATTACTGGTGATGACTAAGTATTGTTAAAATACACAATCATTTAATGTCTTATTTTATTAACTCTTTGCTAACCTTGCATCTAAATTGTTTTTAACCACAAGAATTCCATGCTACTGTCATGGCTGGAAATAAAGCATGTGTATAGCATAAACTATGGTGTCTTGAAAGGATATTGTTGAAAGGGGGCAACAATAATGGAAATGCTAAGTATAAAGTCTAAAAATAAATCCAAAAGAGGAGAGACATTTAGTTGGCTACAGACAGTTGTACTGCTACTACTGTTTGCTATGAATTTTCATGGGGTATTCTCTCAAGCCTTGCTTAGAGATGTTGAAACTGGACGGGTGGTGATGGGCAATAAATGCTTCAAGTGGTGAAGCTAGTGGATAAATGTGAAAACTGTAGGGATAAAAATGAGATTAAAAGAAGTAGTAGATAACTTTTGGTTAACTAGTATTGTTTTCAAATAGTTTACCATTGTTTAACTTCTGGAGTAATGTCAGGAATAACCTTGCTCAGGCGGATTATATGGTTAAAACTTAAGTCAGCATAAACTGCCGTGGTGAATACCCCTGTTTACTTTCAGGCCCTTGCCATCCTAATGGCAAGGACCTGAAGTGAACATTTCCTAGCGTATAGCAGATGGACTCGGGACCAATGGCTATAGTGTGCTCCTGATAGCAGTTGGAGACGGCGTCGGATTTCAATCTGACGTCAGTACTACATATACCCCTGCAGGAAGCTCTGCTCTTCAGTATTTCTCAGTCTCCTTAACAGTTCGGGACTATGCACACGCTTGCACAGCGTTAGAAAATTCAAACCAAAGAAGAGAGAAAATTCCAAAATCTTACTACGAGACAAGCCCCGCTCTCCTGTGGTAATACCTAAGGGTCCCTTCCCCAGTCGAGAATTCCTGAGGTGATTTCAGAGATCCTTCAGAGGTAAGCCTCGGTCCGTCAGCCGGTTCCTAGTGTGGACTTATCCCCCAGGAGGGAGCAGCTGAGAGGCAGCGGGTGCAAAACCGAGCACGGCGGTGAAGGTATTTCCCTCTCCCCCCGCAGCCGGAGACCAGTAAGCACAGAGACAAGGTAAGGTAGAAAACTTTAAGTCTCCGTGGCTCGGATAGCCGCACAGATCGCCTGTCGGCGTCTGTCCCTTTGGGTTGAGCAGCCCTGTCCAGGCTAGACACAGATCCGGCTCGACGATCCTCCCACTTGGAGACCCTCCGGAGGGAGTGCCATTTCCCCCCTCTTGATCGCTGTACTGTCTGTCTAACTGAGCCATGCACACAGCAGCGAGCCGGGCACATAACATACTTGTGCGCACAGCGGTGGGCGCACAGTGGCGCATGCATCTCCGTAAGCACACATACTGGCCTGCCAGCACGCCCTCGGCGCACCCAGAGCGCATATCTAAGTCTCCCGGCACGCACATATACGCGCACAAGCCATGGCATCACCGGCCAAGAAAGCCAAAGCACAAGCCCTCTTTCCAGCCTGCCACATAAGAGCTGCGCAGCATGAAGAGGCTACTGCCCTGCACCTACAGTGTGAGACGGCTCTGGGAGAACCAGGGCAAAGCCCACCCCAGCCAGTACAGGAATCCGTATCCACAGATAGTACCTCGGACCTCTCTATCCCCAGCTCGGCCTTCCAAACGGGACATTCGGGGAACGCCGCTTGGTTAAATGTAGACCCAGGAATCTTTTTCCTGGGTGGAATTCTTTAAAGGTCTGCAAACCTTCGTCCAGATGCAATCGGCGCCACTGGTGACACAGCCTCCACTAGAGGACCCAAACCTCCCAGGCCCTTCTCGGCCTCCCAGAGACGTGCCTCCCCTGGACAAAAGCCTAACCTTAGGGGACACTGACACCTCTGAGGAAGACCCAAGAATCTCTGGAGGAAGGGGAAATCCCTCCAGGAATGGAACCATACTGAACCATGATGCGTTTCTTCTCCAAAGACGAACTACCAAACCTTGTGTCCCTGAGCCTGAAGGAGCTCACCATCCCAGGCACAAGCGCCACAGCGGAGCCAAAGACAAACCCTCTTCTGGTCGGGCTCTGTCAGGCCTCACACCATTTCCCATTGCTGCAAGCCGTACAGCAACTGATCAACCTGGAATGGAATGCTCCGGAGGCCAGTTTCAAAGGAGGACGGGCCCTAGAAGCCCTATATCCACTGGAACCCTCAGCCAAAGAACTCCTGGTGTTTCCCAGAATGGACGCCATGGTCTGCGCTGTCACAAAGCACACTACCATTCCAGTCGAAGGAGGAGTAGCACTCAAGGATGCCCAAGACAGACGTCGGGAATCCATTATTAAACAGTCATTTGATGCAGCAGCTGTGACACTACAGATCACTGCCTGTTATGCCGTGGTGACAAGCGCATGCTTGTTAATGGCTAGGAACACCACCATGCCCGTCGAAACACTAGAACCAGCAATATCCTTCCTCATGGATGCGACTTCCGACCTGGTGCACATTTCAGCTAGGGGCATCTCATCCATTGTGGCAACCAGAAGGCAGCTCTGGCTCCGAAGCTGGTCAGCCGACGCAACTTCTAAAACGAAACTCACGAGAATGCCGTTTAAAGGAACCCTCCTGTTCGGAAGTGAACTGGAGAAGTTAGCCGACAAATGGGGCGAATCCCCAATACCTCGGATACCGGAGGACAAGATCAAGAGAAGCCAACGCCCCTCTCCCCGAACATCCAGGGGCAGAGGATCACAGCGTTTCAGACTGTACAAGAATACATACCAAGAATCTCGCCCCGCAGGCAGGGGCCAGTCCTTTCGGAACAAACACAAGAGGGGAGCTGGCTCAGGTCCAGGCCCCAGCTGCACCCCACAATGAGAATCAACAGACCCATCCACAGAAGAAGCCATAGGGGACAGGCTTGCCAGATTCTAACAAAGATGGTTCGAGATAACGTCGGATGAGTGGGTCCTAACCATCATTCGAGAGGGATACTTTCTGGATTTCCACAGCATCCCTCCAGACAAAATTGTGAAATCTCCTTGCCATTCCCCCTCAAAGAGGACGGCAGTGGAAACCACACTAACCAAATTGCTCGCCTTAAAGGCTATAATACCGGTGCCCATGCACCAATGAAATACTGGACACTATTCCATCTATTTTATCGTCCCCAAGAAAGAGGGAATGTACAGGCCCATCCTGGACCTCAAGTCGATCAACCACTACCTGAGGGTACCACACTTCGCATGGAAACACTACGCTCTATCATAAGGGCGGTACAGCCGAGAATTTCTGACCTCACTGGACCTGTCAGAAGCCTATCTGCACATCCCAGTCCATCACGATCATCAGCGCTTCCTATGCTTGACGATCCTGGACCATCACTACCAGTTCCGAGTGCTACCCTTCTGGCTAGGTACAGTCCCTCGGACGTTCACCAAAATCAAGGTCGTAGTGGCAGCGACTCAGGAAAGAAGGCATCCTCGTTCACCCATATCTGTACAATTGGCTGATCAGGGCAAAATCTCCAGAGGAAAGCCATCAGACGACCACCAGAGTCAAGAATCTCCTGGAGAACCTCAGATGGGTCGTCATCGCAACCAAGAGCTGTCTGCAGCCCTCCCAATCTCTGGAATACCTGGGAGTCTGCTTCGACACCTAACAGGACAATGTCATTCTTCCCACTACAAGGAGAAGGAAATTGATGGACCAGTTGAGAACTGTTGGACGGTGCTCGCCCCACTGTATGGGACTACCTCCAAGTCCTCTGACTCATGACATCAACCCTAGAAGTCGTACCATGGTCAAGGGCCCACATGCGACCACTACAACGTTCTCCACTGTCACGATGGAACCTGATGTCCCAGGACTACACTGTCCGCCTCCAGTTACCGGCAGAGTTATGGATCCAGCTCCTATGGTGGCTACAAGAAGACCACCTGAACAAGGAAGTAAAGTTATCCCCACAGACCTGGGTCTTGCTCACCATGGATGCGAGCCTACGAGGGTGGGGAGCCCACTGTCAGGAACTGACGGCCCAGGAACAATGGGACAAGGAAGAGTCAGGATGGAACATCAACCGTCTGGAAGCCCGGGCAGTCAGACTAGCCTGTCTACGATTCAGTCACAGACTCTGGGGTGAATCTGTCAGTCATGTCGGACAACGCCAAAACAGTGGCCTACATCAATCGACAGGGAGGAACCAGAAGCCAACAGGTGTCCCTGGAAATAGACCCCCTAATGGCGTGGGCGGAAGCAAAGGTATAAGGGATCTCTGTCATCCACATCGCGGGAAAAGACGTCGCTGCGGATTACCTCAGCAGGGAAAGTCTAGACCCAGGGGAATGGAGGCTGTCAACCATAGCCTTCCAGTTAATAAGACCGCTGGGGAACTCCAGCCATGGACCTTCTGGCAACCCAGTCTAACGCCCAAGTCCCCAAGTTCTTCAGCTGCAGACGAGAACCACAATCCCAGGGGATCAACACCCTTATCCAGACCTGGCCACAGGAAAGACCTGCTGTATGCCTTTCCTCCATGGCCACTACTGGGCAGGATTATCCGCAAGATAGAACACCACAGGGGGCTAGTACTTCTAGTGGCCCTGGACTGGCCAAGAAAGCAGTGGTACGCAGACATGCAAAGACTTCTGGAGGGGGGAACTCTCTGTATCTACCTCCACACAGGGACCTGCTCCAGCAAGGACTGATCCTCCACGAAGACCCAACTCTATTCTCGTTTACGGTCTTGGCATTGAGAGGACTTGCCTGAAGAAGAGCGAATACTCGGGGGCAATGATTGACACCTTGCTCCAAGCACTCAAGTTTTCCACATCTTTAATGTACATATAATATGGAGAATATTCGAAGCCTGGTGTAAAGCCCGTGACATCCTTCCACAGACAGTCAAAATTTCCTGATCCTGGAATTTCTGCAGGATGGCTTGAAGGGGTTGTCTTTCAACTCCATCAAGGTTCAACTGGCCGCACTGGCCTGCTTCAGAACCAAAGTGGATGGCATCAGTCTATCTTCCCATCCAGACATCTCCCGCATCCTGAAAGGGGACAAGCAAATCCAACCACCACTAAAGTGGTCGGGTACCCCTATGGAATCTCAATCTAGTACTCTACTTCCTAGCGGTGTCTTCTTTTAAACCTTTTCGCAGGCTGTCCCTACGGCTCCTGACCTTGAAGACTGCATTCCTAGTGGCAATATGCTCAGCCCGTCGCATCTTCAAACTTCAAGGACTATCCTGTCGGGAACCGTTCCTCAGATTCACACCGGGATCCATACAGCTACGCACTATCCCCTTCCTTCCTTCCTAAGGCGGTTTCTCATTTCCACTTAACCAAACCATCTCGCTGCCATCTCCTGACGAGCATAAGGACTCTGAAGACTCGCGCCTCTTCTGCCATCTTAACGTCGGCAGACTCCTAGTCTGATTCCTGGAAAGATCAGAATCCGTACTAAAGACAGACCACCTATTCGTCCTTCACAGTGGGAAGAAAACAAAGGGAAGCGGCCTCATGGGCAACCATAGCCGCTAGATGAAAGATAGTAATCAGGGCGGCCTACGTAGAGGCAGGCAAGCCTCCACCTCTACAAGTCAGACCCATTCCACCAGAGCCCAGGCAGTGTCCTGGGCAGAAACCAAGATGCTGTCACCCACCGAGATCTGTAGGGCGGCGACATGGTCCTCTATTCACACCTTCTTGAGGTTCTACTGCCTGGGTATTCAGGCCCGGGAGGATATAGCATTTGCAAGGGCATTACTAAGTGGGCCATGGGCAGCCTCTCACTGGTTTGGGAGTAGCTTTTGTACATCCCATTAGTTCTGAGTCCATCTGCTACACACTAGGAATGGAGAGAAATTACTTACCTGATAATTTCGTTTTCCTTAGTGTAGATAGATGGACTCAGAATCCCACCCACGGCCACCTCAGAATCCGGAAATCTCGGGTGACAATCCCCGAGAGCAAGACAAGCACAGGTAAGCCACGCTTGTCCTCTAGTTAGGACACCCATAGTTACTCGGCGTCGGCGTTTCTCAGTTGAGTGCACTGGTGATCTCCAGCTAAATTCACGTCAACCAGTTCAAGTTAATAAAGTTATTCAAACACACACATATCCATAATTGCTTATCGAGGAGAATACTGAAGAGCAGAGCTTCCTGTAGGGGAATATGTAGTGCTGACATCAGATTGAAATCTGACTCGTCTCCAACTGCTATCGGGAGCACACTATACCCATTGGTCCTGAGTTCATCTGTCTACACTAAGGAAAATGAAATTATCAGGTAAGTAATTTCTCCATTGTTGGATGCAGTGTGTTCCCTCTTATTTCTTCTATGTACAGTGATCTTTGAAACACCATTTTATTTTTATTTGTATTTTTCCCATGTGTGCTTTCTTTCATGACTTGTATACATGTGCACAGCTTACCAGGGGCATTGGTTGGGTTGTCAGTCAGAAATGCAGAATCCTCCCCCCATCCCCACATTTGGTAGTCCACTCATTAGGTTGATAGCGGCTCATATTTGTGATATGAATTTCAAACAGGATTGTTAATGCAGTTGTTCCAGTTGATTCTGCTCTAACTCCAGCATAATTGGAGAGAGTACCATGTTTTTCTCCATGAAAATTAGTAGCCACAGTAGCAAAAATCTCCTTATACAATCCTTTAAACTATCATTTTCTGGCCATATTGGCTATGATTTAAGTATTTGCATAGTATGGTGCATACTTACCCCATGTAATTACTTAATACAAACAAAGCATGGTTTCTTGCGATGTCCATAAACTATTAAATGTTAACTCCCCTACTTCAAAATAGCAAAAAGGCTATCAAAATTCTTTGGTTCACTTTAGAAAATGGTGCATAAGAATTTGTATTCATTTTATTACTAGTAAAATACTTTAAGACTACAGAGGCAGTCATTCTTTTTTTTTTTTTGTTTTCCCCTCAATTTTTACCTTGTTGCTAAAATGTTTGTGGTGTGTGTTTTTATTTCTGGATGTCTAAAACAGCCATTTTATGTAACCTAAAATAGTTTAAAATGTTTACAGTCTCTTGAGAGTAGAAAGAAAATACTTCCAAGAAAACGTATGTGGCTAGCATTTGGTATGAGGATCTTCTTGGGTGATAAACAGACCTCCTTTGTTTCAAACTAGAATATTCAAGAGAATTTTGCTCCTCTTCATTGCTAGTTTACTTCTGAAACTCCCATTCAATTTTTTTTGCTTTGGTATACATCAGAAACATTTTAAATACAAAAATATTTAAAAAATAAATAAACAGGCTGTGATTCCACAGTCCTTGCTATGAAATTATAGCACTTGGAGCCCCTCCACACCCCCAAAAACATGGACTGATGCTTCTCTTGCCCTACTACTGCAGCTGTCAAATGTTTTTTTGTTGGCACAGCTCATCCTTTCTCTCCCCTTGCCAGTCTTTAAGCTCTTGTCCACATGGCTATATTTAAAACTTGGAACCATGACTACCTGTTTTATGGTGATAAACACAAATTTTACTTTCAAAAATATTTTTAGTATGAACGTATATCATTTTGTGAAACCTGGTGGCTTTGGTTCTTGCAGTACTGTATCCTTGTGGATAAACAGCACTGAATAAAGTGATTGGAAACTCCCCCCCCCCCCCCCCCCCCCCCCCTCCCTCCTCCATGGCCTCAGTTTCTAGTTAATACTTTGTTGAATGTAGATAAAGGTGACTAGGAAAGTGAATTGAAATGTTTGCCCTTTACATTTATTTTCAGTACCAGTGACAACTATTTGCAGATTTAAGGAGTCAAACTATGTTGTTTTCAATTTGGTTATTGTCTATGCAATCTTTTTTGGGTAAGGAGAAACCTAAACTCTTTTTTTTTGTGTTTTGTTTTATTCTTTCTTTAGATTGGTATCGTCAAGGAGGAGCAACTTAAGGTTCATGGCTTCTGAAATGTGTATAAACACTTGAATTGTTTGCAGATTTTGCTCTTGCCCAAGTTGGCTACTTTATGAAAAATGAGTCTTTGCAGTATATGGACTTTACACTTGTCTGAGCAGTCAACATTTAATTTGCATTTGCATGACTACAGAAGATGTGGGATGTGTAGGCTAGTAACACATAAGAAAACAGCTGTAAGATGGTAACAGAAGACTTTTTGTGATTTTAGCACATTTCCAATGGAAATGTTTTAGTGCTGATTGTTCAGTTTACTTTTCACCTGATTTAAGATGTTTTTGTTGTAATAAAACCATGTATGTTGCTACCAAACAATAAAATGTTGTCTTTATTATTGGTGGTTAAGATGCCATTACATTCTTATGGATGCTATTTAGAAGTAATTACAGTTCATCTTGGAATTCTCAAAAGAAGGAAGGTAATTTTCTCCTGACCTTCATAACTATAAACAAAATCTTTACTGGCATACACCCTCTCCCTGTTATCCTGCTAGACCATTCCATTCCTATGGGTTTATACCTCTCTGCCAGCAGATTGTTACAGAACTCATTTTCTAGCAAAATAATCATGGTTAATATTGGTACAGCATTGCTGTTCACCAGTATTCTATCTCCAGCAAATGGAAGCAGGTGTCTGGATTGGTATAGCAGAAAAGTGCTCCAGGGGTTTTATACCTGTCTTGGAGAGCTCATTGCCTGCAGTCTTGAACTGTCTCTTCACATTGAGCAAAATCCTTGGCTGGCAAGATTCTTTCCCTAGTAAAGCAGCCTTGGATTGCACTCCCAAGGATTTTTTTTTCTCTTGGTAAAGCAGGTCCTGATGCTCTTGGTTTCCCGTCGATAGCAGGGCTGAATTAGCCATGCTGTCATGGGAACTGTCCATCAGGACTGGGAGGCAGAGCTTCCTAACTTATGTCAGAGCTTTGCTCTGAGGCTGTGCTTGGTTTTCCCGTTGCTGCTAACAACTCTCCTCAGTCTGTTTTTCCGCACGTGGGATCACACGCGAGCTTCAACCTCCTCAGCTCATCTTTGTTTTCAGGGAAGTGCAGCTCAGGAAAACGGAAATATGAAAGATCACAGTAGGAAGGATGCTCCCCGACCCTCGGGGTTCAAACCCTGCCTCTGCGGGAAGGTCATGCCATCATAGATGGACATGACCGCTGTTGCAGATGTCTGGGCCCAGACCACCCGCTAAGCGTCGTGCCCTCATTGTGGTTGGATGTCCCCGAGGGCGCGACACCAGAGAAGGGAAAAAAATGGAGCACCTTCATCGCCCGAGGACCGGATCCTATGCCCCGCCGTCGGAAGCCCACTCTTCCCGGGGCCCGCCAGGACTGTGCCACCCCCACAGCGTCGGGGAGGCCTCGATGGAAGCCTCCTACTTAGAAGGAACCGAACGATAGGTAAAACTCCGGCCTCCAGAAGTCTGGATCCGTCCCGCGACACGCGCCGACGCCGGGCAGAGTCGCATGCGCCAGGGTGGATGATAGAACCTGCCCGTGGAGCAAACCCATGTGTCGAAGCCACAGACGCAAGATACGTCGACGCAGCGCCGTGCGGACGCGACCGGAACACGGCGTCGAAGGTCTGATGCACAAATCGAGGCCTTCGGCATCGCCCCAGGCATTGACTGCAACACAGGTGCATCGGCTGATGCACGGGGAAGCACCATTGTGGCGCAAAAAGAGGACGCCGATGCATCGAAGCAAGCCTGCAAAAATCACGGCGCCGTCGGAGCACGGGACTACTCCAGCGGCGCCGACACCCCGAAAAAGGAAGAAAGCCAGAACTGACAAACTTCCAGACCTATGGGAAAAAAATCCCATTTGTTACCACCGTCTACTGCCCACATAATTCCAAAAGCCTCCAGGTGTGCACCGTTAACCCTAACACGTTCTTCACCGGCTTCTTCATCAAGATCAGAGAGGGACGAAGGTCCAATCCTCCTTTCTTTGTCTCCAGTTTCATCTGCTTCCTCGACTTCTGTTTTCTCAGACTTATCCTCAGCTTCTAAACACCACTCCCGAGGTGACGTCCTACAGGAACCGCTGGTAAAAACGCAAGGGACCAGAAACACTACGCACACGACACCAAGCCGCCAGATTCTGATATTCTACTGGCAGCAATTCCGACAGGACACCCACAGGCACCATCTCGGCCACCAAAGACGAAATATTCTTTTGTTAATCTCTCCCTGGCATTATCTGGTTTCTTTGAGGTCATACAATCCTCTTATCAGCTAGCAGACTCCTGGCCAGTACTAACCCGGAGTCTCCAGAACAATCTGTGCATTCGTCTCCACAACACATACACTGCCTCAGTCTCCACAGGATACACAGCCTCCCTCCCCACATACACCTTCTCCGGTCCCAACACAGTCACAGCAACCTCAGGAACGGCCACTTAGCCCAGTGTCGCTGGATCTCCAACCAACGTCACCAGACAGTTCAACAGGGTATCCCTCGGAGCAAGGGGAAGAACCAGCGGAACCATACTCCCCGCCGGAAGACCTAATCCAAAGTTTTTGGGAAAAAATGGGTTCCAACCTCAACATTCAGCAGGTGCCTGATCCGAGATCTGAAATGTTAGGTCTCTTGAAAATCTTTGACCTTCCAGCAGAGCTTACCGCTCTGCCTCCCCATGCCGTACTGGACTCAGTTCTGGAACGCTCTTTGGATACCCCCTTCACACTTCAGTGGTCTCCAGGAAGACCGACCTCAAATATAAGATGCAAAAATCGCCCTACTACACGATGGCACAACTACCTCATGCGTCCCTGGTCGTTGAATCGGCAATGGCGAGGACAAGGAAGTCCAGATTACACTCGGCTACCCCTCCGGGCAGAGATCTTTTTCGTTGGATGAATTTGCGTCCAGGCTCCTATGCTAGCCGCCTGCATTAACCACCATCAATTCTACATTATTCAATACCTCTACGAGCGTGTGCAATGGATGAAAGAAAACTCTGACCTTGCCCACCCACCCGGGGATGCTTACCACGTTCAAGATTTGGAGGAAGGCATACGCCATCTGTTGCGCATGGTCTATACGAAGGTTTTGAGACCTCCTCTCGTGCGTCGGCAGCTGCCCATTGCGGCACGACGTGTGGGCGTGGCTGAGGGCCAGCTCTATTAGAGAAGACATCCATGAAAAATTAGTCAACTTACATTGCAAAGGTGACAACTTGTTCGGGACACGTTTTCAGAAACGGTAGCCTCAACTGGAAGAGCAGTCAGTGGCCGTACATCTCTAGCCACTCCTCAAACTTACTCTGCTTCACGCCGATAATCTACGCTACCCCGCAGACAAATATTCCAATGCCGACCTTATCGACCATATGCCTCATACTGTCCCCCTCCTATCAGACTCCCCATCTGCAGAATCACAGAACCAAAACCGCAGGGCCAGCGTCCACAGGCTCAGCAACCTATTGCCCCCCGCCAAGCCTAATCTGTCTTTTTGAACATCGCCCTGCTACCACTGCAGCCGGTTCTAGCAGGAGGAATCAAACAGTTATCAACAAGGGCCCTGAACTTGGTTGGTCGGTGAAACAGCTAAGTATGGGAAAACAAGTGTGGGAGCTTGCTGGGCAGACTGGATGGGCCAATTGGTCTTTTTCTGCTGTCGTTTCTATGGGGGAGGAGGCAGAATGGGGCAGGCGTGAACCAGGATGAGTGAGGGATCCAAGGGGCTGTGGAATGGGGGAGATAAAGGAAAAGGATAGAAGTGTGATGGGGGAGACTGGCTTGCATCCTTCTCCACATCAATCCTTAGTCCTCACTCTTTTCTCATCTTCCTCATCCACTACCCCCCTTGCTTTTCTGTCCTTCTCTGACCCTCTTCCCTCCCATTCCTTTCTTCTCTGCATCCCTCCTCTGTTCACTTTGTCCTCCTCCATCCCTTATTTCTATCCCTCCTAAGGTTCCTTTTATTTCCCTCCTCTTTGATCTCTTCCCTTATTAGAAGAAAGGACATTATCAGGTAAGTAGTAATTTTAAAGGATATGAGTAAAATGTTATTTATTTCAAAGTTAAAGAAGTGTTTTAGAAAAGTCATGATTAAATTGGTTCTCCTCATAACCTTTATCAGTGGAAGTATTGGTGTTTAATGAGCATACCATTTTCCCTGTTATTAGCTATGCTTTATGTTAAACTAATTAGGTTCTAGCCCTAAATTCTCCATATGAAAAGTCACCACTGCTAATATAGCAAGGGGCCCTAGAATATCAATACACAATCTACTAAGAACAAATAATGACTAGCTTACTACAGCTAATTTGCACAGAAACTACATACTAGCAAAATCCTTTCATCTGTCACACATGCAAAATATGGACAGATCCACACCAAATACAGAAAAAGGGACCACATGTTAACATGCAGACAAAAATCGAACTGGAAACCTCAAGAAGCATACTAGGAAACATTTGAGTTGTGATCACCCTGAGACACCTGTAGATTAGAGAGGGCAAAGAGCCTACCTGCCTCGGGATGGGTCCCTTGCCCCCCATCCCCCCCCCCCCCCCCCCCCCCCCCCCCCCCCGACTAAACTCCAGCCTTTAATCTGCTCTTCTCTCTTTCATCTCCATCCCTTTCTAATCAAGTCTCACTAATAATACCCAGTCAGAATACTGTGCACAAGTGGCTCAATTATTATTAATGTACCAGTATCTGCCCTTTTTAAATTTTCAGCAAAGGAGTGTGGGAGCTGATAAGCGACCCAGGACTCAGCTGAGCCTTATATTTAATTTTAGGCTGCCTCGTTCGAGTTCAGGACCCAATTCTGCCAACATTCTAGCTCTCTTCATCATGTTGAGGAGGGTGAATCTTGCTGGGCTTAGGGCCTAGAGACAGCCCTGTCCTTTAAATCCACACTGGAGTGGTAAGAGCCAGTGGCCAGGCGCTTCTAACTTTATTCTTCTACTGTCAGCTCATATTCCTCCCATGCTGTTCAGTTTATAAATCAACTGTTTAAACTATGCAGAAGGAAGAAGAGCCGGTAGTAGAAGGATGAGGTTAGAAGTGCTTGACCACCAGCTTTAAAATTCTCATGGGGCAGGCTTGGCCAGAAACTGTTTGGCCCATTGTGTGATTGGAGGCACTTCTGGATTGCCAGCAGCTGCAGTTCTTCTGTCCTGGGGGGGGAGAGAAGTAGCAGAAAGTATCCAGCAGACTGGGAGGAAGTGTGGGTTTTGGTTTTTTTTTTCTTCCTTTTATATCAGGAGGGAGTGCTGGAACACCCCAGGGCAATTCTGGCCATGGGTGCCCTTCAGGCAGAATGCCTATGGCTGTGGCCACATTGGCCATAGGATAGCTATGGCTCTGGGCCTATTATCTAAAGAGAGCTTAGCCATATCAGCAGGCTTCTCAACGTTTTATCTCTTACGACCTTAATGAACTAGGAAAAGCTTTTAAATGCACGTTGTCAAAGGGGGTAGGAGCCTATGGCATTTTGCTATTCTCTAGCTGGCCTTCAGATTCTAGCCACAGCTCTGAGCTATCCCTAGTAAAGCTTGGTCATCAATTCTTATCTTCATATCAGAACATAAGTTGTCATACTGGGTCAGAACAAGTGTCTATCAAGCCCAACATCCTGTTTCCAACAGTGGCCAATCCAGGATACAAGGACCTGGCAAATACCTAAACAGTAACTAAACCCAATGTTACTAATACTAGTAGTAAGCTATGGCTATTCCTTAAGTTTAATAGCAGTTTAGGGTCTTAGTAACATAGTAATGATGGCAGAAAAAGACCAAAATGGTCCATCTAATCTGCCCAGCAAGCTTCCCAAGATAGTAACTGCCGCTCTGTGCCAGTTTAGCTTGCTTTTTTTTTTTTTTTTTTTTTTATATATTCCCATCCTCTAGTCTTTTAGGGATCCACAGTGTGTATCCCATGGCTGTTTGTATTCCTTCACAGTTTTAGTCTTTACCACTTCCTCTGAAAGGGCATTCCAGGCATCCACCACCCTCTCAGTGAAGAAATATTTCCTGATTGGTTCTAAGTCTTCCTCCCTGGAGTTTCAAATCGTGACCCTTAGTTCTACTAAATTATTTCCAATGGAAAAGGTTTGTTGACAACCTTGGATCATTAAAACTGAAGGTCTGTATCATATCACCCCTGCTCCTCCTCTCCTCCAGGGTACACATATTCAGGTTCTTCAACCATTGCTCATAAGTCATTCGATGGAGACTTCTGTTCCAGGAACTTATCCAAATCTTTTTTTAAACCCAGCTATGCTAACTGCCTTATGACATCCTCTGGCAATGAATTCCAGAGTTGACTTGTGTGTTGAGTGAAAAAGAATTTTCTCCAATTTGTTTTAAATGTGCTATTTCCAAAGAGTAAATAACATTCACAATAGCCCATTCTATCATATTCCCCATTTTCTCCAAGCTGAACAGTCCTAACTCTTTAGGCTTTCCTCACAGTGTAGCCATTCCATCCCCTTTATCATTTTGGTTGCCCTTTTCTGAAACTTTCCAGTGCAACTATATCTTTCAGATGCAGTGACCAGAATTGCACACGGTAGTCATGGTCTCTGGCAAAACAAGCTGTGATTAAACCAATCTTGAAAAATAAAATTGGCAGAATTGATGATTAGGACTAATATCCAATCTGCTTTCTTAGCTAAAGTCCTAGAAAAATCAGTATTATCCCAATTAGAAATCCACCTAGAAGACAATAATATTCTGTACCCAAACCAATTCAGAAAATTTTGCTCAACAGCAACCCTTCTTAATTCTTTAACTGACCCTGTACTATACGGGTTTGACAATGATGAATCTTATATCATGGTGCTAATTGATCTAACAGCAGCCTTCGAGAACATAGACCATACCCTGCTATGCTAGCAGTTGAAAAAAAATTGGAATAGACCGAAATGTTATCAAATGGTTCTCTTCCTTTCTAGCAGATAGGTCTTTCCAAGTCAAACTGGGCAATCACATATCTGACATCTTCTAAATCAATAAAGGTGTTCCCAGGATTCAACATTCTCAGCTACACTACTCAACATTTACATGCTGCCTCTATGTACATTATTAGCGGAGCTAGGAATAAACTTCTTCCTATAGGCAGATGACATACTACATCCTATTCAATAAATCATTTGAAAAAACTGCATCAGCAGGGAAGCAATACAACAAAAATTATCTCAGCTGAAAATAACACTAAACACAAAAGAAACTGAAATTGTGTGGTTAAGAAGAAATTCCTTGATAATCAAACCACCAATCCTAGACCTGGGAAATTTTAACATTATACCCTCAGATCAAGTAAGGGACCTAGGAATACAGATCGATGAGAACTTTACAATGAAAAAGCATATAAGCAAATTAATGAAAATTGGATACTCCAAGCTGAGAATATTATATTGACTGAAACCATTACTAACAATACAGGACTTCCACACAGTTTTACAAGCACCAATATTTTCAAACAGATTACTGAAACTCACTATTACTAAGCCTATTAAAACCACTACAACTAATGCAAAATCCCTCAGCTAGACTAGGCTAGGGCCAAGGAAATTTGACCACATCAGCCCCTCGCTGATAGCATCAGGACATGCTAGAGAGATAACATTCCTGGATGGAATAAATGATAGCTTTATGGAGCAAATGGTTCAGGAACAGATGATTGAGGGAGCAATTTTAGATCTAATTCTCAGTGGAGCACAGGACTTGGTGAGAGAGGTAATGGTGGTGGGGTCGCTTGGCAATAGTGATCATAATATGATCAAATTTGAATTAATGACTGGAAGAGGAACAGTATGAAAATCCACGGCTCTCGTACTAAACTTTAAAAAGGGAAACTTTGATAAAATGAGAAAAATTGTTAGAAAAAAGCTGAAAGGAGCAGCTACAAAAAGTAAAAAAAAAAATGTGCAAGAGGTGTGGTCGTTAAAAAACCATTCTAGAAGCACAGTCCAGATGCATTCCACACATTAAGAAAGGTGGAAGGAAGGCAAAATGATTACCGGCATGGTTAAAAGGGGAGGTGAAAGAAGCTATTTTAGCCAAAAGATCTTCATTCAAAAATAGGAAGAAGAATCCGAAAATAGGATAATGCATAAACGTTGGCAAGTTAAATGTAAGACATTGATAAGACAGGCTAAGAGAGAATTTGAAAAGAAGTTGGACATAGAGGCAAAAACTCACAGTAAAAACTTTAGTAAATATATCCGAAGCAGAAAGCCTGTGCGGGAGTCAGTTGGACTGTTAGATGATCGAGGGGTTAAAGGAGCACTTAGAGAAGAGAAGGCCATCGTGGAAAGATTAAATGATTTCTTTGCTTCGGTGTTTACTGAAGATGTTGGGGAGGTACTCATACTGGAGAAGGTTTTCATGGGCAATGATATAGATGGACTGAATCAAATCACGGTGAACTTAAAAGATGTGGTAGACCTGATTGACAAACTGAAGAGTAGTAAATCGCCTGGACCAGATGGTATACACCCCAGAGTTCTGAAGGAACTAAAAAATGAAATTTCAGACCTATTAGTAAAAATTTGTAACCTATCATTAAAATCATCCATTGTACCTGAAGACTGGAGGATAGCTAATGTAACCCCAATATTTAAAAAGGGATCTAGGGTTGATCCGGGAAACTACAGACCGGTTACCCTGACTTCAGTGCCAGGAAAAATAGTGGAAAGTGTTCTAAACATCAAAATCACAGAACATATAGAAAGACATGGTTTAATGCAACAAAGTCAGCATGGCTTTACCCAAGGCAAGTCTTGCCTCACAAATCTGCTTCACTTTTTTGAAGGAGTTAATAAACATGTGGATAAAGGTGAACCGGTAGATGTAGTATACTTGGATTTTTAAAAGGCGTTTGACAAAGTTCCTCATGAGAGGCTTCTAGGAAAAGTAAAAAGTCATGGGATAGGTGGCGATGTCCTTTTGTGGATTGCAAACTGGCTAAAAGACAGGAAACAGAGAGTAGGATTAAATGGACAATTTTCTCAGTGGAAGGGAGAGGGCAGTGGAGTGCCTCAGGGATCTGTATTAGGACCCTTAATTTTCAATCTACCATATAAATGGGCTCTGACCGACGGCCCGCAAATGCGCAGTAGAGAGCAGCTCTACCGCGCATGCGCGGGCGGGAGAGCACATTGGTCAGAGCGGAGCTACAATATGGCACTGGGAGGAGCAGCAGCTGAGCGGCGGGTGGCGATATTGGGAGGAGCAGCGGCGGTATCGGAGTGTCGGGCAGGCCAGTATATGGCGCTGGGAAGAAATGCAGTGGTGGGGAGGAGCAGATGAGTGGCGCGCGAGGGAGAGATCCCCGGAGACCTCCCGTCTTCGTGTCTGTGCCGTCCAGCGAGAGCGGGGCCGCGCTGAAGAGAACAAGAGGGAGAGGAAAGGGGTTGTGGATGAGGTGAGAGGGGATAGAAGGAAAAGGGATGTGGGTGAGTAAATGGGGAAGGGTAAGAAGTTGTGAGAACAGAAAAAGAGGGAGTGGAGGAGGGACTGAGGGAGAGGGAAGGGGTTGTGGATGAGCTGAGAGAGGATGGTGAGGGATGAGAGTGGGGGATGGGATTGAGAGAGGGTGGGGGAGTGACTGAGGGAAGGGGAAGGAGTGAGATGGAGAATGAGAGAGGGAGGTGAGAGTGAGGGAAGGGGTTTCAGTGAGAGGGGAGGGAGGCAGTGGGAGAAAGAGGGTAAGACTGAGGGGAAAGGGAGTTTGAATGGGGGCAGGGGAGGGAACGAGGGGGGTGAGTGACCGAGGGGGGAGGAGGATTGAGTGACTGAGGTGAATGAGCGAGGGGGAAAGGGGGAGTGAGGGAGAAGCAGTGTAGAAGGGTGCAGTGTCCGAAAAAGGACCAAAAAAAACATTTTAATGTAGCCCGTTGTTACGGGCTTAACGGCTTGTATATTTATAAATGATCGGGAAAGAAATACGACAAGTGAGATAATCAAATTTGCAGATGATACAAAATTGTTCAGAGTAGTTAAATCACAAACAGATTGTGATAAATTGCAGGAAGACCTTGTGAGACTGGAAAATTGGGCATCCAAATGGCAGATGAAATTTAATGTGGATAAGTACAAGGTGATGCATATAGGGAAAAATAACCCATGCTTTAGTTACACAATGTTGGGTTCCATATTAGGTGCTACAACCCAAGAAAGAGATCTAGGCGTCATAGTGGATAACACATTGAAATCGTCGGTTCAGTGTGCTGCGGCATGTTCCTGATGGCGTAGGGTGCGCACGCGCTCCGAATGATGTACCAGCAAGGGCGCAAACCTCGGGGGCGTTCCCCTGAACTGACGTCATCAGCTTCCAATATAAAAGGTCTCAGAAATTGCTAACGGATAGAGTTAGCAAAGGGTTTTGTTACCTAAGCTACTCTGCCTCCTCGGACTTACCAGGGGAACCTGCTCCTCGGGTGCCTCGTTCTCTTTTCTCTATGTCAGATTGCTGATAGGAACCGGTACTCACTCCTCGAGGGCCCATGTTCCTGAACACTCTGAAGATTCTCTACTGCATGGAAGCTATCGCAGATACAGACAATTGTGTGTTACCATTGCTCTCTCAGAGCTTTCCCTGGAACCAGGTACTCGCTCCTCGAGGGCCTAATCCTTTCCAGCTAGCTACTGAGCTTTCTAAAGACCTTATGTGAGATCTATCATCCAGTTCTGGCTATGAACACAGTATACCTGTCTACTCACTATCTATAGTTTCTCTACAACTCCGCTACCCTGGGATCGCTATTCCAGTACCTGAGGGACTTCAGCCCACCGCGCGTAGCAGCTCACTACTGCCAACTCTGGTGGTTCTACTACCTGTCTAATAAAAGAATTCTGTGTCTGTCTCCTTACTCAAGCGTAGCTGATGGTCCCTCTCAGGATATCCTCCTGGGGTCACTGTCATCTGCCATCAGCCCAAGGATTCACCTATCTGATATCTCCACCCATCTGGCATCAGATCTATAACAGATTGCTAACATGGTTAAAAGACAAGGTGAAAGAGGCTATTTTAGCCAAAAGAATTTCCTTTCCCTAAGAAAATTTAAAAAAGTTATGGGATAAGAAAATGTCCTTTTGTTGATTACAAACTGGCTAAAAGATCGGAAACAGAGTCTTATGAAATAACCTGATCCTCCAGCGCGCTGGAGAGTAAAGTTACTTGTGTGATACTGGCATTTAGAAAAAAAACAAACCCTCAAGCACTTAAATGTACATTGGAAGACACACTTTTGAAAACAAAAGAGAAACTTACCCCTAGATTCATCAAAATGCTACAATTTTGCATGGATAGCACCCATGATAAAAAGGGGCGTCGTTATGATAATTTTAAACTTCACACAGAGAGAAAGAAAGATGAGGCCTTCATAGTAGTGAACTACGGTATTTATATCACTATAGGAGGGCCAGCCATTAACTCGAGGAGAGGTTTTTGTGGTGGTGTAGGGTTTTGGGCCCAGTATTACATGCAGAGTGAGACGTACGAACAGCACAGACCTCAGTGAAGATTTGACATTATTTGGAATGAGGAAAGTAACACAAGGTTGAGATTTCTTCAAAGTTCTCTCGCCCTAGCTTGATAGAACCCTGGTAGAGAGTCCATCCAGCGCTTTAGAGGTGCAATCTGTATAATCTTTCAAAAGTACCTTTTTTCTTGTGGGACGTTGCCATTGTTAACCAATTATAGTACGGTAAAACATGTCACATAATCTACTGTATTCATGGTGGCCAGATTGTACTGAAGTGGCTCCAGTTTACTGCAGGAAGTGGTGCCTGTACTACATTCTCCTTAATGTTGGTATCTTTCATATTTGTGAATCTTAGTGGCCTCTGAAATGCATGCATCTGAAGTATGTGCCGGTGTTATCTAATAAGTGCTGCTATCTTATGCGCCTTGTCTGAAAATTTCAGAGTAAATTACAGAGAAACAAAAAGCTAGAAAACCCATTCAAATTAATACAACAGGAAAAATGGGTTAAAACATTTTTATGATATCATCATGGCTCACAGTGTGGTGGTTTTGACACATTTTTTCGGAAATTTTAGGAACCAAGTGAGTTCTGGCTGCATCTTCGATTGCTAATGTAACAAATGGTCACAGTCAGAATATCTTGTTCTAAGGCAGGCATGCTTGACCACATGTTGGCACATACTTCAGATGCAAATAGCATTTCAGAGGCCATAGCTGCTCTTATCCTGCCAGTTTGCTGGTCGTGGGGGGAATGGGTCCTGGAATAAGGTGGAAATTGGAAGAGGGCTCTGTCTATAAGAGGATATTTCAAGGATGGCTCATTTTGCAGGACTTTCTCTAGTCTTAAATTCCAGTGCCCTGGCATTGCAGGTGTGCTTGCTGTTTACATTACCTTCTAGGGTCACACTTTGGTCCATAGGAAGATAGCTATTCAGCTTATTGAATTTTTGTTATTGTTGAATAGTCCTTATTCCCATATGGATTAAGGTTTGCTAAATTTACCATGACCATGGTAAATGTATTCCCTTGAATTGTATTCTCAATTATCTAGAATATTATGATTGAATATGATGTAAAAATACAGTTTAAGTATGATGCAGAAATTAATAATTTTTCAGAAACATCAAGTACTGTGGGCTAAGTAGACTGCTGTTTGCTTATATACATACTATAATAAACCCATTTTAATAATTAAAAATATGTTGCATGAGTGGTTAGTTATACTGCATACACACGTTCCAAGAGTATAAAATGTGCAAGATAAATAAATAATGGAAATATTGTTCCTGTTACAGGTCCCTAGATGTCACTAAATGACAAGATAATGTTACTGTGCTATAATAAAGATACTATTAAAATAAAGAAGCAATTCATCAATGTGTTTCTCCTGCCTTATGAGATGCATGGCTGTGAGCTACAGGAGAAGCATGTCTGTGTGTGCGTACAAAAGATCAACAGCATGGAAGGCATCAAGTATGTAAACACTTTCTTAACCTCCGTCTAACCATACACGTCTAATACCATGTTAACAAAGAAAGACAGAAACCATAGATAAAAGGAGAGGACCAGGCACCAAACAGTAACAGAGAAAAGAGTAAGAGAAGGGTGGCACTTTCTGTAATGTTGTAATTTGTGTTAACAGTGTATCTAATGGCATAAGACCATATGGCAAAGAAAGAAAAGCTGGTACCAGCTCGAATAACATGCATATGATCACGATCCTGAATAGTTGAATTATTTCTCGCACTCCTCCAGTTGCAGCATATAGCATACATGCAATAGCTGACTGAAGCCTACCACTACATGCATGCATTCTACTTTGCAGACCAGTGCGTAATCAAGATGAGCTTGTGACCATTTGATCGCACTCACATGTATAAAATGAAGAAAGCATGCAATATATACATGAATTCACTCTTTGAATGAAACATGCACAGCCATGCTAACATTTGAAAAAAGCAGAAAATAAATGTACATACTGCTAAACTGTATAGGATGTGCTTTAGCTGCCCTCCTGTTGTGAAGTACCAGTTTGGGTCCTTCCACTATAACCAGGTACCCTGTTGTCCACATGGGATAGTGAATAATATCCCTAGGGGGGGACTAATGCATATTAAAATAAAGCTGAAAATATATTTGCTAATTGTAGTGGGGGTAGATTTAAAAATGTGCATAAATGAAGTTTATATTTTTTCTGAGATATGCAGGGCTTCAGAGTAAAGGGTTTTTTTTGTTTTGTTTTTTTGCAAAACAATTTTTATTCCGTAGTTAGTTGCATATACAGAAAACACAAAACAATGAACCTTTATCAAACTAATCAAATCAGATCATGAATCCACTAGGCACAAAGACTCAAACTATGAAATATATCCAACCTTGTCTATGATGCATCAGAAAAGAAGTCCAACCACGGTTTTTCCTTTTCAATTTGTCTGAACCATGATAAATCCCCCAACTTTCTCTTCCCACTCCCACCTTTTCTCTCGTTCTTCATTTTGTTCTACTCCGCTATAATCCCAGCCTTGTTCTCCCACCCTGTTTCTTTGTTGGATATACTTGGATGTTTTATCTGTAGAAAAGAAATGGGAAGAAATAAAAAAAACTACTTTTATTGTTTTCTGTCTTGTTGTCAAGGCCTGTCTAGGTCTTTGTGCTGTTTGCGTTTAACCACACCATTTGCTTTAGGGTTTTATGACACCTCTGTGCTTTTTGCAATGGACTGCAATCCAAGCCTTGGAGGGTTTAGACACATTTGTGTTTTTTTGCAGTGAACTGCACTCTAAGCCTTGGGAGTTTAGACATCTTTCGGTTGTTTGTGATGGACCATACTCCAAGCTTTGGGGGTTTATATATCTTTGTGCTGTTTGTGTTGGATTGCACTCTTAGCCTTCGGGATTTAGACATCTTTGAACTGTTGTGATGAACCACAATCTAGAGCCTTGGGGGTCAGCGCTCATCAGCATGTATTAGCTCAACAGTCACCACAGTTATACAAGTAAAAGCTGGAATCATAACTGATTTAATGAGCCAGTCACAGTTTCATTATACCACTTGTGTGTACATAAGATATACATGGTTCAGTGTTTACAGTTTGATAAAAGCATATGCTAGTCCACTGGTAGGATCAACTACATTCCTCATTCTGAACAGGCATCCCCTATTCCGGCTGTCTTTGAGGTTCTTTCCAAATCCCCTTCCCCTATGATATTTGACAATGTTTGGTCTTGCCCTGGCCATCCATCACTCCTCAGGCCCTTCATGCCACTGCAGTTACTGGTTGGCCCTCCTGGTGCCTTTGGCTTTTGATGCCTTTCTTCTTCCTCCCACCTCAGCCCTTGAAGTACACTTTGAGTACTTTCGGCTAGTCTTCTTGCAGCATTGCTCTGCTTCCTACCAGTCTTGGTTCCATAGCATGCTTCCTCCACTGTTCCAGCTGTCTTCTTGGTGCTTTCCAAATCCCCTTCCCTATGGTACTTGCTGATTCTTGCTCTGGCCATCCAATGCTTTACTCAGGCCTTACCCACCAAGTTGTCTTTAACGGTTTCATGCCCTCTTGGACATTTTCTTCAAACTCCACTTCCTTAAGGTTCTTGCAATTATTGGTCTCATTCGGTATTTAGCCTTTAATGGATTACTAGAACAAAAGGTATGGGCTGCAGAAATGCATCATCCAGAATTAGGACCATGCTTCTCCATGATTATTGCTTCTGAGGTCATGTGTTTTAGATTCCCTGAATCACAGAATATTAAACAGTTCGTAGCTAAAGAGTGTTTGGGGCCTCTAGTCAGTAGCAACTTAGCTTCCAGTGAAGACTAACTCCAAGCCTGAATAGCCAGCTCCTTCATGTAATGATGTCATGTGGAAATAACATCAGGCCTCCTGCAGGGATTTCCTCTGGTTTCTCCCTGCCTTAGGCTTTCTACCAATATGGAGGCTGTCCTTTGCCTCTTGTTTGGCACCTTGGGGTGTTCTTGCCACTTTGAGTGGCTGCTTTGAGCCTCTCACGATGCTTTAGGGTCTTCATGCCACACTTTCAGTTGCTTTCACCCTCTATTACTGTTTTGGGGGATTTTCTGAATCTTTTGGTGCTCTTCATGGTGCCTTGAGCTATTATTCATGCCACACTTGGAGCTGCTTTGCCTTTCTCATACAGCTTTGTGTGTGTGTGTGTGTGTGTGTGGGGGGGGGGGGGAGGTGTCATGCCACTGTTGATGCCCTTTGGTCTGGACAATCTTGATGATGTTTTGCTCCTCCGACAGTGTCTTGGAGAACACTTGCCACTGTTGATAGCATTTTGCCTCATTGTGGATCCTTGAGCTCTTCATGCAACTTTTGATGCCATGTTGACATACTCTTGCCTTTTCCCTTCTGATGATGTCTTCCCACCAATTTCATTAGAAGTGATTAGAAAATTTCAATTTTGGAGTAAAAATTATATTGTATTGCTTCCCCCTTTGGTTATAATGGCAAATGAACAAACAAATAAAACACAAATGCATTTTTTTTTCCATTGAAACCAGCCTTAACAAATGACTGCAACCTATATAGCAAATGAACAAACCATAATAAATGTTTTGATTCTGCACATGCCTAATTGACATTACACACCTCTCCATCCATTTTTCTTCTGTCTTGTCTACTTCTCTTGAACTTCAACACTTTTGCTTTCTCATCCAATCATCAACACTGTCTGAGATTTTCTCATCACTTCTTAACTCTGTATTTCTTTACCTTCTTCTTCACTCAGCTGGAGATATCAATTCAAAGTTAGCCCTTCAAAGTAACCTTAAATATATATATATATATATATATATATATATATATATATATATATATAAATATATATATGTAGTTCCTAGCTTAGGATATCTGCTGAAGAGGCTCTGCTGTTTTTCCTGTGGCTTTAAGGATCCAAAAGTTAAGGGCACTGAATTTTGAAAATCAGCATTTTCCTTTTTTACAGCCATTTTATAGGAGATGGCTGTGGACTGTAAGAAACAGCCTTGCCAATATTCGAAAGCAAGAGAATATGAGATCCAATGTGTGCAAGTGTGTGTTTGTGCAGATCAGTAGTGATTGTCAGCTAGCACCAAAAGCAAAACTTCAGAACTGTGAGTTTAAAGCAGTGCATCTACTAAGAGGGAGACACAGCTTACTTGCATCACAAGTAGTTTTTAAAGCCACGTTCACTACATATTGGAGAACCGATAAGACCAATTACAACAAAAATAACTTAAGTGCACCATTGAAAGGAGCTCCAACATTTTTCCAATTTGGGGGTATATTGGGGGGGGGGTGGGGGGGGGATGTTACAGTAAAAAGGGTTCTGGACTTGTGTTATTTACAATTTAAGTTTCTATATTTTTTCTTACCAGAGACTATAACTTTTAGTACAATAGTGCTTTAATCCATTTATTCAGATATTTATTTGTATATGTAACAGAACGCTGTTGTTGTTTATTGCATTAGATTTATTCCATACTTATCATAATCCAGTAAAGCTAAGTTGCTTTCCTTCTGGAATCCCTAAGTCTTCTCTATTTGAAAAGAGGGTGGGAAATCTCCTGGATGCATATGCTAATGTTCAGCGTGCCTGCTAAAAATAGCGTAAGAGAGATTGTGATGGAATATATGTGAAAGGTAAAAACCTGAGAGTTTCTATTCTTCCTCCTTATATTAAAGAATCCATGTAATCTGCTATGCTTGCAGTGCATATCAAGTTGTATTTTAAAAGTCCTACGTGCGCCAAAGCTGAGAAAGATGCGCACCTCGCATATTTTTAAAAGCACAGGAGCACATGCATATCTCCCGGTACGCATAGAAAAATGTTTTTGCAAAAAAAGGGGCGAAGCGTGGGAATGGTCTGGGTGGAGCAGGGCCATTCCTAGATTTCTCAATGAAATATGCACGTAAGTATTTACGCACACAAGCCCGCACCGGAGTCCCCTGCTGTGTTACTTTACTTCTGCTATGGATAAGGTGTAAGCCCTGAAAAAAAAAAATAACCTAAAGACGTTAGTGGGGTTTTAAGGGTTGGAGCTAACAGGGGAAATGGTAGGATAGATAATTAGGGGGGTTAGGAAGTTCTATCCTTTAGTTGAACAAACTGGGGAAATTGGTAATTGCGCCGGTGCTTGTGTCTACTAAAAATCCCCCACTTGCATGGTAGAGGCAGCATTTGTGCACACATGTGTGTGTCCATATGAAATTGTGCACATATGTACGCATATACAGCCTATTTTATACCATGTGCGCATATACGCACGTATGTTATAACATGGCTGTGTCCTTTGGCGTGAGCCGGCATACATGTGCGTCCGCATAGCTGTTTCAAAGTTACCATCATTTTATTTAATTTTCTTGTTTGATCCCCCTTCATGTATGGCTTTAAGCCTGGAGTGGGGATTACATATACATCTACCTGGTATCTATCCAACCTTATCCATAGTCCTCTGCTTCCTCCATCTTCTCTCCTTTTTTCATTATTACCTGTGGCATGCCCATTCAATTTCTAATAATCCTGTATACATTGATTACCTTTTTATCAATTGTTCCCTCCATCTTTTGCCTTGATTGAGACCTGGATTTCTTCTGAGACTTTACCCCAGTTGCTTTTGTATCTCATGAAGGGTGTCTTTTTTTTTTTTCTCACATATCTTACTCTGTTGGTCACAGTTTTAGCTCCTTCTTCCTCAGTCCCACTTCTTTTCTCCCTTTGAGGTTTATAGGATCTGCCTTTTTCTGCCTCTGTCTCATTGGGTAATTATTATCTATCATCCCCTTGATAAGATTCTTCTTCTCTCTTTACTGATTTCAAATCCTCGCTGTCCTTCTTCCTTGACTCTTTTAACCCTTCCCTTATTATTGGATATATTGACCTCCACCCTGATGACCTAACTCTTTTGCTGGAGAGCTTCTTGCCCGAACTTCCTTTGTCCTCCTGTTATGCTCTACTGCCCCCACTTACCACCATGGCCACTGCCTTGATTTAGTCCATTCCACCAAATGCTCTCTCTAGCTTCTATGTTCTGCCCCTCTCTAACCATCATCTGATAAAAGTGAGAACGTTCCCCGTCCTTTATTTATTGTTTAGCACAACAAAGTGGATTACATTCAGGTACTGTAGTTATTTCTCTGTCCCCAGAGGGCTCACAATATAAATTTATACCTGAGGCAATGGAGAGTAAAGTGACTTGACCAAGGTTATAAGGAGCAGCAGTGGGATTTGAACCCATGTCTCTCTGGTTCAAAGCCTGCTGCTCTAACTACTAGGCTACTCTTCCATGCCTTTAGTACACAATTGGGAAGTACCAATTTCCGTTAGCCCAGAAAACCTTGAAACAGGCAGTATTCCTAATTAAGAGGAATACTATTTATGAATTAGAAAACATCAATGCTTAACACATATCAAAATATGTAATTGTTCCAAGGAAGTAAAAATACTCCATTGTTTTTCGCAGAATTTATTTTGCTGGTGTATAGTAGGAGAAGATAATGCAGATGAGGGCTGTATGCTGCAGTGAGCATACTAAGCTAATTCCTCCTAGTAAGAGAGGTGAAGGCAATATTATATTAACCATTGTCCATTAACTATTATCTGGTTTTCAGAGTTGAGATGATGTCCAAGGATGAGAGAGTGCATTGGAAAAATATCCTTCCTATTGTTCATCTGACTGATGATGATGCATGTCCTGCTTATTTTATGGGGTACCTACCTAACTGCCCCTGCCAATGAGCTCCACTACTTTTGCAAAACAAGACTAGTAGGCAAAGAAGTCTTTTGAAACATGTTTTTATCTTTAGCATGGGAGAAAAGAAATTGAAATGAGTGAGTGAGAGAGAGAGGAATAAAGAACTGGACATTCTTAGCTATAAATAATTGATTGATCTGTGGTCACTTTTAGCCTCTTTGTTATTATTTTCTCTAATATACAAATCATTAAAAAATAATCTAGCAGTGGTTTTTAAAAATTATGTTAATAAAAACAATGAAGCAATGTGGGAATTTATACAACTGCAAGTCTTACAATGATTAACTCTCATATGGTTTCAAAGTGCAAAACAGTGTAAATGCCTTAGGATAACTCTTTATTCTGAAGGGATTTCAGTAAATATGAAATGAGTTTTACAAATATAAATTTAAACTTCAAGTTTCCATGTTCACTGACAATCTTATTTTATAATAAAATTGTAAAAAATACATTTGACGTTGTAAATCAATTTAAGCTATGCACTTAAAAGTATTCACAAACTCCGAAACTCTATAACAATGGTGGCTTCCTTTCTGACTCATAAACAGGGAGTCATCAGCACAAGGATGGTAGTTTGTACTTTTGTACATTGCTTTGATTGTTATGTAAAGAAAAGTGATTTATCAAATACATTAAACATTACTGAAAGCTGTGAGAGGAGATCAGATCACCAAGGGAATTAATGTAGCTGACTCCCAGATCTACTCCTCTGCAACAGAAATACCATCACAAATCAAATCTCAAATGTCAGCCTGATTGTCTGACATCACTGCCTGGATGTCCTGGCGACACCTTAAACTTAATATGGCCAAGATGGAACTTCTTGTCATCCCCCCCAAAAAAAAACAACAAAAAAACAAAAAACAAAAACTTGCTTCCCTTCCTCCTTCTTTTTCTCTCTGTGGATGGCACTGTCTTCCTCCCATTCTCTCAGCCTGTAACCATGAGGGTCATCTTTGATGCCTCTCTCTACTCTATGCACATTCAAAACACTGCTGATGTGGATCGGTTCTTCCTTTAGAACATCACTAAAATCTGTCCCCTACTTTCTGAGTATGCTACTAAAACGCTCATCCACTCTTATCACCTTTTGCTTAGGCTACGGCAACTTGCTCTTTGTGGGCTTTCCACTGAACTGTCTTTCTCCACTGCAAACTATTTAGAATTCAGTTGCATGACTTATCTTAACTTCAGTGTTGCTATGACTATGTAACTCCTCATTTCAAGTTGCCACACTAGCTCCCTGTCTGTTTTCTTATGCAATTCAAGGTTTTCTTATAAATGCATTCACTCTGTAGCTCCTTATTACCTATATTTCTTTTCTCTCCTCTACATCCTTCCTAGTGAACTGCATTCTTCAAGCAAGTTACTATCTATACCCTTCTCCTCTATTGGCACCTCCCTACTCTGCACTTTCCACCTTGTTGTGCCATATGCCTGGAATAGACCTTTTGAGTCCATGCGTTATGCTTCCTCTCTGTCCGTATTCAAATCCTGTTTAAAACTGACCTGTTAGAAGCTGCTTTCAAATCCTAAGTACTTCTCTACAATAAATACACTTTTCACAGACTTGTTATTGTCATGTATGTTTGCCTTGACTAGGCTGTAAACTCTATGGAGCAGAGACTGTCTCTTGTGTGTATCTGTGCAGTGCTGCATATTTCTAGTAGTGCTTTAAAAATGATAACTAGTAGTAGTAGTAGTAGTAGTAGTAGTAGTAGAAGAAGAAAGTGAAGAGGGCCAAGAACAGAGCCCTGAGGCACACCAACTAATTACAAGAAGTCCAAAACTGAAACACTATTTAGCCAGAGAAGTAGGACTTATCTGGCTAAGTGCTGGCTGTTGAATATCCAGCTAAGTTCAGTGACTGCCACTTAGCCAGATAAGAGCACGCACATCTCAAAAGTTTTCAAAAGTAGTGGGGTGTGGGCGTGGTCTGGGTGGGACATGGGCATTTTTGAGGCATGAACCTGAGATGTGCGCGTACATACTTACATGATCCAGCTCGTGCCAAGGCCTCCTGTTGCGTAACTTTAATTCTGCTATGGAGGACGTGTAAGTTAAAAATGAAAGATAAATAGGCAGATCTGTGGGGTTTTAAGGGTCAGGGCTTACTGGGGGGAGGAAGGCTTTTAACTAGGAGGGTTTGGAGGACCTATCTCTTAACTGGGTAAACTGGGGACAAACTGGTAAAACTGGGAATAGCGTCGGTGCATACCCCTTTTAAAATCCCCCGATTTATGCAGTAGAAGTGTGATTTGCGTGCCCATGCACGACCGCTTAAAATCTGGCACATGTGCATGTGGCCAGGCTATTCTATGATGTGTGCATATATCATGCAAGTTAGAAAATAGCCATGTCCCTGGGTGCAGGCCGATGCACGTGCGCACATGTATGCCCATGTGCCGTTTTGAAAGTTACTGTCCCTATGTTTATTCTAAAAACTACATTAAAAAATGGATTTCAACTAAGCTAAACTAATTAACTGGTATAGCAGGAAGCAAGGCACAATTTTTTCATTAGTGTCATATTTACTTTAAATGTGTTGACCAGGGAAGCCAGATTAAGACAAAATGTTTGCTTTCAAGTTGGTCCCAGAGAAAAGGAAGTGATAAACAGGGTATATGGAACCTATCAAGGGTAAAACTGCAAAAGACATTACATTTTATCAGCAACATAAATCATTATATCAAAAACTCTTTCTCTAATATTAGTGTACAGTGTGATACATATTTTTGTCCATCTTAAGGACATTTATTTCCTGATTTTACTGCTATTTATATGTTGTAGTTAATTCAAACGTATGTCTGAGGAAAAATAGTCTATATATATAAACTGAATAAAAAGTAAAAGAAGAATGAATTGTATGCATAATGAAGCATTCATGGATACAATATTATATTATGTACATAATATTTAAGTTTATGAATAAAATGCAACTTTAAAAAAACATTATAGGAGACATGCAGTTATAATTTGACATTGATAACTAGACATACAAGCTGTGTTTGCTTGAAACAAAATGCTGGTTTTATTATTTTAAATAACAGCAACATTTGGTTGAATGGGAATAGAAATGATAATTATACAAGGCAATATTCAAACACTTTTAGAGACACAACAGCAATGTTCAAACTTAAAAGTGAACTTTCAAAGAGTTGCATGCGTACAAATTAGCAGATGTGCACAGAAATATTCACATAAATGCTATTTTATAAACCTCTAACATACATATACAAGTAATGGTGCATGAATAAATTTGCTCATATAAAAACAAGTAGGCCTGGGACATTCCAGAACGGGGCCAACACTTATGCATATAGGTTGCTATTTTATAACCTGCTAATTATCTGGTGTAAGTAAGAATAAAATTCTTTATAATAAAATACTGACTGGGTGAAGGGTCTGAGTAAACTTGGGGGAGTGCAGGCTGAAGAACCAGGAAGGTCTTGATGACCTAGAGATAGACTGGGCAAACTGGTGGACTAATTGGTAATTTTTAGGGATGTGAATCGTTTTAGGACGATTAAAATTATCATCCGATAATTTTAATATCGTCTTAAACCGTTATGGAACACAATACAATAGAGATTCTAACGATTTATCGTTATAAATCGTTAGAATCGTGAGCCGGCACACTAAAACCCCCTAAAACCCACCCCCGACCCTTTAAATTAAATCCCCCACCCTCCCGAACCCCCCCCCCCCCAATGACTTAAATAACCTGCGGGTCCAGCGGCGGTCCGGAACGGCAGCGGTCCGGAACGGGCTCCTGCTACTGAATCTTGTTGTCTTCAGCCGGCGCCATTTTCCAAAATGGTGCCGAAAAATGGCGGCGGCCATAGACGAACACGATTGGACGGCAGGAGGTCCTTCCGGACCCCCGCTGGACTTTTGGCAAGTCTTGTGGGGGTCAGGAGGCCCCCCCCAAGCTGGCCAAAAGTTCCTGGAGGTCCAGCGGGGGTCAGGGAGCGATTTCCCGCCGCGAATCGTTTTCGTACGGAAAATGGCGCCGGCAGGAGATCGACTGCAGGAGGTCGTTCAGCGAGGGTTCCGGCGCCTCGCTGAACGACCTCCTGCAGTCGATCTCCTGCCGGCGCCATTTTCCGTACGAAAACGATTCGCGGCGGGAAATCGCTCCCTGACCCCCGCTGGACCTCCAGGAACTTTTGGCCAGCTTGGGGGGGGCCTCCTGACCCCCACAAGACTTGCCAAAAGTCCAGCGGGGGTCCAGAAGGACCTCCTGCCGTCCAATCGTGTTCGTCTATGGCCGCCGCCATTTTTCGGCGCCATTTTGGAAAATGGCGCCGGCTGAAGACAACAAGATTCAGTAGCAGGAGCCCGTTCCGGACCGCTGCCGTTCCGGACCGCCGCTGGACCCGCAGGTTATTAAGTCATTTGGGGGGGGGGGGGGTTCGGGAGGGTGGGGGATTTAATTTAAAGGGTCAGGGGTGGGTTTTAGGGGGTTTTAATGTGCCGGTTTTGCGATTTTACGTTTTTTTGATTTTTCACGATTTTTCACGATTTTTCACGATATTTTACCCCCCCAAACGGCAACAATACGATTCCCTCCCCCCTCCCAGCCGAAATCGATCGTTAAGACGATCGAGGACACGATTCACATCCCTAGTAATTTCCTTCACATGTGCATGTTACAAAATTTGATGACGATCACATGTAAAAGCCAACAAGTGCTAAGGAAAATATGCAAGTTAAATCTTGAGTAAATGATTAAAATAAGGAGCAAAAATACTCACTTATAGGAGATTTGTGCCACTTATCTGGGTAAATTTTGACTTCTCCAGGTAAGTGGCAGCTGCCACTTAGCCGGATAAGTCTAAAAAAAACCCTACTTATCCGACTAAATAATATAGCTGGATAAGTTTTAAAACACTACATTTCTGGCTTTGTTGAAAATACATGTGTGTATCTTTGATAAACAAGCATGTTGTTGGGTAGATTTAAGTGTATTTTATATCGTGTGTGCGCACTTGCGCACATGATGTAAAATACATGAGCTTGACTCCACGCACTCCTATACATGCGTATATAGACATGTGCATACGTGTTTTAAAGTTATCTTCTCAGTTTCCGCAGTGGACATATATATTAACAGCATGGGGGAGATGAATGAGATCTGGAATACTTCCCAATGCCCCAGTCGCGGATCAGATTTGAAATTGATTGGACTACAACATAGCTTCTGCCTTTCAAGAAAAATGTACTGATCCTGTAAGTCTACAGGATGAAAGTTCAAAACATCATGATCTAAAATATCAAATGAGGAGCTTAGATCTAAACAAATCAATAAGACTCCATTATCTTTGTCTAAATTGACAGCAGGATGTTAGTCCTCACATGTGGGTGACATCATCTAGAACTTTGGCTGGCACACTGAGCATACCCAGCATGCCAACAACTCTGCATCCAGCAGGGGTCCCCCTTCAGTCTTGTTTGCAGCAAAAAGTATGAGTGAAAAATAAAATAAAATAAAACGTAAGCGAACCCAACTCTGCGGGGTGGTGGATGGGTTTCATGAGGATTAACATCCTGCTATCCTGGGAGAACACCTGTTACAGGTAAGCAACTCTACTTTCTCCCAGGACAAGCAGGATGGTAGTCCTCACATATGGGTGAATAGTGAGCTATAGGATGCCGGAATAGAGTGAACCAAAAGCACCCAACGATGTGCAACAGGCACAACAACTGGGGTGGTTTTGGGGTAGGAGGACAGCCTGAGTTTCTTAGTGGATCACAGGAAGGAAGCTGGGTTATCACACTGGAAATAAATTATGTAGGACAGACTGGCTTTGCTTCCACTGTGGTCCAGGTTCCCTGGGTTTGGAGGTCGTTGACATGGGCTTCCCAACCCAGGTTGGATGCATCTGTTGTCAGAGTAATTTGAGGTTCCGGAGGTTGGAAGGGTAGTCGTATCTGAAGATTGGACTCCTGTATCCACCAAGCTAGTGAGAGACGAAGCTGGCTGGTGAAGTGGACAATGTGGGACATGTGTTGATTTGATTGGGACCACTGGGACTTTAAAGTCCATTGTGTTACTCTCATGGCTAGTCGAGCCATTGGGGCAACATGAACCATGGACGCCATGTGACCTAACAAGGTTAGTAGATGACAAGCTGTAGTGGTTCGGCGAGTCTGTACTGCTTTGGCCAAGGTTGATAATGTGCGTGCTTGGTCCTTTGGGAGAAACGCTTTGGGGTGTTTAGATCTGCTCCGATGAACAAGAGGGAGCTTGATGGAGTCAGATGTGACTTGGGATAGTTTATTAGAAACCCCAAGGATTGCAGTAGGCTGATGGTGAAATGGAGGGAGTGAAGTACTACCTCTTTGGATGGACCTCTGAGGAGCCAATCATCTAGATACAGATAGACGTGGATATTGCATTGTCGCAAGTGAGCTGCCACTACTGCCAGGCATTTCGTAAATACACGGGATGAGAGAACAAAATGGCTTCGTGAAGGAAGGACGCGTTGAGATGAGCTCCTGATCGTCGTGCAGAAATTATTTCCTTTAATAAACTATGCCGCATAGAAATAGAAAGGGGAAGGTAAGGGAGGGAACCTCGACCCCCCTGAAGCCTACCCCGGTTCAGACGACGATTCGAGAGTTCTATGCCGTGACGGGGTTAAGCCCAGGAGAGTCGGCAGTTGTGCGGGAGGAGGAGCAAGCCTCAGCACTTCTTGACGAACCATCGTTAAGCCCTGGTGCACCAGATACTCCCTCCCCCCCCCCGGCCATGTCAGAGCGAGTGGGTCAGCTGAATCCCCGGAGCCAAAGCTGCTTCAGGTGGGGGAAGTGTGCGAGGGAGGCCCAACCGCCGGAGTGACAGGGCAACTTCAGGACGGAGGAGTTTTAACCACCCTGAAAGAAATAAACATCTGGGTTTTAGGCAGTGTTCTGCCAGGAACCACCGCCATTGGAAGGAGCTTGACTGGCCTAACTGAGCTGGGATTAACAATGCGGGACCCACCAGTAAATATTAGGGATGTGAATTTTTTTTTGACGATTTAAAAAAATCGTCAGATATATTTTAAATTGTCAAAAATAGTCGCGATACAATAGAAATTCCCCCGATTTATCGTGAAAAATCGTAAATCGGGGGAGGGCGGGAAAACTGGCATACCAAAACAACCCTAAAACCCACCTCGACCCTTTAAAACAAATCCCCCCCCCCGATTTATAAATAAATAAATATATTTATTTATATTTCTAAAGAAATATAAATAAATAAATAGACAGTGAGGAGATTGCTTGCATCAAGATGTTTTTCTATAATGTACTGCATTCACTTCATCCCAGAAGGTATAGCATTGGTTTTGATTATTGGTTTTAAAATAGCTAAATATGCATATGAGAGTTTATGTTCATATGTTTTCTATTAAAAGTATTTTATTAGCTGAAAATATAGGAGAAACCTAATTTAGTAAAGACCTTACAGCTTGAATTTTGGGTCTGGTATGTTGCAAATGACAGGGCCGATTTTTAGTACTAGTATGTCCTGTCTACCATAAATCAAAAAAATATTTTATTAACAACAGGGAATACTGAAAATCTAACTCTGTTAAATAGATCTATTAAATGACATTTGGGTAGTAGGGACACATTTATAGGATATGCTAATTCTTTAAATTAAAGATGTCACCATTTCAAAATGAGTTCAGTTATGAGTAATTATGTTACATTAAATTCAGAAGGTATTAACTCATGAACTGTTATATGTTAGATAGAAAATGCCAACTGGGTGAATCAGTCCTCTTACATGCCAACCAAACATTCGTCTTTCTACACAGCTCTGACAGCTATTAAGCTTTTGTCTCATGTTCTTGCTATACTACTTTTTAAGATAATTGAAACATTGAATTCACTATTTTTAAATAAGCTGAATCATTTCATAAAATTACCATTTAAGTCTTTCTTTATTCTCAACAGAATGCGCAAATCAATAAAGTTGACAGTGCAAAGTAATGTTTTGAAAACTACCATTTTATCAAATATTTGCTATTTTCTAATAAACTAATTGGTAGACACAATTATAACTGACCGCTTAAGTTTATTCATATTCGAGGATGGAAGTAGAGGAAAATAAGCATATGTTTGTAAATTTTATTGTTAATCTGAAAAAACAAAATGCAGACACCTCTCACAGTGCAACTCATAAAAGAGAAAAAGAGAGATGACAAAGAAAAACTCATACAAAATTCTACCAATTATTATTCCAATACAAACATATTCACTACACGTGTGATCACTTCATCAGTGTGCTTAAAATCTAATCTACTGCCTCTCACCACACAATGAGACCCAAGCAGCTTCAGGTAACAGCACTCTGACTCATTCATTTTGTTAGATTTTTGGACCCTTGGGCTGGCTGAGACGGGTGGTGATGCACTGTGGGGATCCCACAGTGGACATCGCAGCCGGGAGGCGGCACTGAAGAGGTTGTTCTGGGAAGGCTTCACCACTGGAAGCCCGAGGTCCCCCCAGGAGGAGCCCATAGGGATCCGAGCCTCTTGGACTTAGGTGAGATCCTCTGCGACCGAGGACCAAAAGAGAAGCCCTGAAGAGGTAGTCCAACGAAGCGGCTGAGCCCAGGAGGTCCAAAGAGACTTCACCCTTGAGGACCCGAGCCACTGGGTCTTAGGCGAGACCTCCAGGCGGGTGAAGAACAGGATACCTGAGGAAGACGAGAGGTCTGGAGCCGGAGCCCAGGCAGGGGAGGAGGCTGAAGCCGGAGTCAGTGGACAAGCCAAGGTTGTAAGCCAGAAGTCAGAAGCCGAAGAAAAAGCCAGGGACGGAAGCTGAAGCCAGAGTCGGTAGACGAGCCAAGGTCGGAAGCCAGGAAACAGAAGCAGGAGAAGTCCGAAGAGCAGCAACTAGTGACTCAAGAGAGTGAACCTTGTTGCATCTCTAGGGCTGTCCTTCAATTCCCGTGCTGGCCCCTTTAAATCTGGAGCCCCCTGCGCGCATGAGCGCCTAGGGGGCGGGGCCAGTGATGGAGGATCGGCGGCGTCTCCCTTGCAGAGGGAATGCTGCGGCAGGAGGCAATTCGGGCCTAGACGGCTGAAGGAGGCTTCCAGCAGCCCGGGCTGGCCGCGAGGTAGGTGAAGGGACCAGGGCATGGCCCGGGACCGTAACACATTTTCTGGTTCAATGGCTTTATATGATATATGCTTTATTTCTCAAATAGACTGGTATAAGAAAATATCTAAATAAATAAAAATGTCTTATCTAAATTTTCAACGGTCTTTGCCAAAGAAAACAATCACCAAATCTGCAGGCCATTATTACGCTGTTAGATAAACCTGATATAGGCCCATGTTTTGGCAGTACAAAAACCACCTGCTTCATGTCTACACTGTATATAAACATCTCAACATGGTGCTGATGTTCTCAGGGGCCATGTTGAGATTAGGGATGTGAATCGTTTTTCAACGATTAAAATTATCGTCCGATAATTTTAATATCGTCTTAAATCGTGATAGAACACAATACAATAGAAATTCTAACGATTTATCGTTAAAAATCGTTAAATCGTGTTAGTGCGCACTAACTCCCGTTACTGCGCACTAACAGAAAATGATACAAATTGACACTTTCCAGGTCAGTAAAGGTCAGTTAGGAATGAATATGTATTCCTATTGGCTGGCTCCCCTCTTATCTATTGATGTTACCAAGGTTCCCACTGAGGTGATGGTTGGGGGGATGGAAAATGGAAACTGTTGGTAGTTGACAAAAAAAGTAATGTGATCAGTCAATATGACTAGAACTTGTGCCCTATTCCTGATACCAGGGGTGTTGTGATCTTCCTGCACTCAGTGCCCTATCCCTGATACCAGGGGTGTTGTGATCTTCCTGCACACAGTGCCCTAACCCTGACACCAGGGATGTTGTGATCTTCCTGCACACAGTGCCCTATCCCTATTAATACCAGGAGTGTTGTGATCTTCCTGCACACAGTGCCCTAACCCTGATACCAGGGGTGTTGTGATCTTCCTGCACACAGTGCCCTAACCCTGACACGAGGGGTGTTGTGATCTTCCTGCACACAGTGCCCTATCCCTATTAATACCAGGAGTGTTGTGATCTTCCTGCACACAGTGCCCTAACCCTGACACCAGGGGTGTTGTGATCTTCCTGCACACAGTGCCCTATCCCTATTAATACCAGGAGTATTGTGATCTTCCTGCACTCAGTGCCCTAACCCTGATACCAGGGGTGTTGTGATCTTCCTGCACACAGTGCCCTAACCCTGACACCAGGGGTGTTGTGATTTAAAATATATCTGACGATTGTTTTAAATTGTCAAAAAATGATTCACATCCCTAGGAGGCACCAAAGAGGTAAGGAGGGCGGAGAGAGGGCGTCGGGAACTGATGGACACAACACTTTCCCTTGGGCTGCTCCCTACTATTTACAGAGATTAACTCTTTTAGCACTTCTGCATCCTGGGCTGGTGTAACTTGGGTTCTTCACCAACTGTGTTAGTCAGCTCACTTGATTCCATGTCCTAATTGGCTGATGGGCCTGGCATTCCCACCAACCCTGTTTGTAAGCCACATCAATGCAGATCCCTCTTGTGTTCTGGGTTTTTTTTCCATTGTTCGAATAAGTACTGAGCATTGACAATCAGCAAAGAGAAAATCTTTATTAGTAAGATATCTTATAGAGCAATATAGAGCAAGGTAAATACAGAGCTCAAGCCTCTGAGGTTGTGCAACAGGTTATATACATCGTCTCCTCTAAATTTATACACCAATGGGTTAGTTTCTTTGTTCACATAACATTTTCCAACTAGTTAATGGCACTACCTTATCTCAAATATGCTAATATTTCTGCATTAATGTGGGTCATATGATTTCTTGAAAGCTGAGCCTAGAAGGCAGAAGCAAAACCTAATGTTGACCTTTGGCATACTTTAGTATTTTAACAACCTTGGCATTTTTCCACAGGTCTGATCAGTTCAACCTTATTATGCTGCTATTATCTTTCTGCTTCTTCATTGCCACCAACTGGTCTGTCTCCTTTAAAGCACTCTTACATTTCCCTCCTTTGCAATATTTAGTATAACAATGTTATGCTAGCTCCAATACGTCTGGCCTACACCTTGTGTCTTAAGTTGATCCCATGAAGAGCCTGGCCATGGAGCAATAGGTTAAGCTAGAACTTTCAGCTGTCATAGGAGTGGAGACTCTGGGCTAGTTTCATGTTAGTTGAGGCCAATCTGAAACGTCTGAAATTCTTCTTCTGGGGAGTTTGGAATAAGAGGATAATAAGAAAGGGCTGAGAGTTTCCTCTTGCATGGAGATCAGAAAGTTCAGTAGCAACAGGAAGTGAAGTTGATACCATTGCAGAAACTATTAAACTGGTGGTGGACTTATGGCAGAGACCTATAACATATTGGCAGCCAAGGCATAAGTCAATAAAGAAAATTAATGCAATTTCAATAATAACAACCATATACAACAATTTGCTTCCTAAACCTCCAAACCAGGTTCTACTACATATTTTGTTCAATAAGCTGCAGTTTGTCGAAGGAGTATAAATATTTGGAAAACAGACATAATGACTTTGATTCAAATGGGAGCTATAAGGAAATCCATTAGATTGGAGACGGAGCAGTTCCAAGCTTTGGGCATGTGCTGGCGCCACTGGAATGCAAAGTGATAGTTTTACTGTAGGTGGGACCAATAAGGAAGGCCTCAATAATGTTTTTATTTCCTTTGGCCCATCACACACAAATGTCAACACTTGAGATGGGAAGTTCCAATGGAACGTACTAACATTGAGAACCATTTGTAGTCCTTAATTTGTGTGTAGGTCCCATGAGCCTCTGCACTTACTCCCTATGCCACCACAACCATGCCGGCCCTAGAAACTGATAAGGCTCATATACTGCCAAGACACCATTATCATCTTGCTTCCCTCCGAGGATCCATAGGTGAGCATGCACTGTGTGCTGGTACTTAAAGGGGCCATAGTGGGAAATGATCCCTCAGGACACTTTGATGACATCACAAGCTCTCAGTATATAAGGCTCCCCAGAACACTGCCTTGATGCCTCGGCAATGGGTCTCCTGCTGTAGCAGTTTATATTGCTTGAGTTCCTGATTGTCCTGCATTCCTGATTCTTGCCTTGTCCAGTCTTTCTTGTCCAGCCTTGCCTCGTCCAGCCTGCCTCATCCAGCCTTCTTTGTTCAGCCTTATTTCATCCAGCCTTCCTTGTCCAGTCTTGCTTTATCCTATCTGTCTCATCCAATGTCTTCTGTGTGTCTTTGTTCACCCTTGGCCTGACTTACAGATTCTGACCTCTTGCTTGGACTTGTCCACAATTGCATGCCTCCTTCAGACTAGTGTCTACTACCTGCCCTGACCTCGGCGTGCCTTCAGACTCTTGCTTACAAGACCACCCTAGGGATAAACTAAGATCTGCCTGCTGCTAGAATCCAAGGGCTCAACCTGCGAGAGAGGTGTTTTAATAACACTGATTTCAAGACATTAGCAAGAAAAGAGAGAGATTCTGGCTTTTGCTATCACCTTGTCGCATTGTTTCGCAGACGTCATATCATTAGACACTATCACCCCAAGATCTCTCTCCTGCTCCGTGCACATCAGCCTTTTCCCCCCCCCCCCCCCCCCCATCGAATATAGTTCATTCGGATTTCCACTCCCCATATGCATGACTTTGCACTTATTGGCATTGAATCTCAGCTGCCATATCTTCGACCACTCTTCCAGTTTCCTTAAATCCCGTCTCATTCTCTCCACTCCTTCCGGCGTGTCCACTCTGTTGCAGATCTTAGTGTCATCTGCAAAAAGACAAACCTTACCTTCTATCCCGTCCGCAATGTCGCTCACAAAGATATTGAACAGGACCGGTCCCAACACCGATCCTTGCGGTAAAACACTTAAAACCTCTCTCTCTTCAGAGAAAGTTCCATTTACCATCATGCATTGTTTTCTGTCCGTCAACCAGTTTTAAATCCAGGTCACCACCTCAGCACTCACTCCTAAGCTTCTTGTTTTATTCACCAGTCTCCTGTGCGGAACCGTATCCAAAGCTTTGCTGAAATCCAAGTAGATGACATCGAGCGCTCTTCCTTGATCCAATTCCTTGGTTACCAAGGAATAGTAGGATGTCATTCCTAACAAGTGGGTGATATCTTCGGATGGAGTCTGGCACATAATTTTTATCTCAAAGTTTCTAGTACTTTGAGCATGTCATGCTGCCACGCATTTACCTGGGGGACCCTTCAGTCTAATTTCTTAGCTTATACTTGAAGAAGTCAACTCCATGGGGAGATGGGTGGGTTTCATGAGAGCTGACATTCTGTCATCTCTGGAGAATACCTAGCACAGGTCAGGAACTCTATTTTCTCTGAGGACAAGCAGGATGGCAGTCCTCACAAGTGAGGAATCATTAGCTATAGAGTGCCCTGACAAACTAAAATAGTGCCATTGGACACAATAACGGTTTTTAGTGGTAACGAGCCTTTTTTATTTATAATTTTCTTTGATAGATGCAGCCTGGAAGAAAACAATGGGCCCTAGAAGGGATAGAGCTGGGTTCCACTCCTCAAACATATTCCTCAGGAGAGACTGGCTGAATTTACTATCACCTTGGAGTTTCTGTCCAAACAATAATGCAATATGAATGTGTGGAAAGAACTCTGTGTTGCATTCTTGCAGATCTCATTCATGAAGACCAATCTTAGTTGGAAAAGGGTAAACAGTGGAGTGCCTCAGGAATCTGTACTTGGACCGTTGCTTTTCAATATATATATAAATGATATGGAAAGGAATACGACGAGTGAGATTATCAAATTTGTGGATGATACAAAATTATTCAGAGTAGTTAAATCACAAGCAGACTGTGATACATTACAGGAGGACCTTGCAAAACTGGAAGATTGGGCATCCAAATGGCAGATGAAATTTAATGTGGACAAGTGCAAGGTGTTGCATATAGGGAAAAATAATAGAGATGTGAATCGTGTGCCCGATCGTTTTAACGATCAGGTTCAGATGGAGGGAGAAAAAAATCGGATCGTTAGAGATGTGAATTGGAATTGGTTCCGATTCCAATTCACATCGTTAATTTTTTAGTGAGGCCTGAGCAGATAAAAAAAAACCCACCCCTTTACAAATGACCCCTTTGCTCTCCCACCCTCCCGAACCCCCCCAAAATGTTAAATTACCTGGAGGTCCAGTGGGGGGGGGGGGGGGGGTCCCGGTGCAATCTCCCGCTCTCGGGCCATCAGCGCCATTTTGGCTACCACTGATAAAAATGGCACCCATGGCCCGATAAAAAAAAACCCACCCCGACCCTTTACAAATTACCCCTTTGCTTCTCCCACCCTCCCAACCCCCCCAAAAACCTTTTACATGTACCTGGTGGTCTAGCAGGGGGTCCGGGAGCCATCCCTTCAATCATACCCTCGGTGCCGGTGCTGCTGGACTGGTTTCAAAATGGCACCTATCGCCTTTGCTCTCACTTTGTCACAGCCACTGCCATGACTCTGACACTATTTGCCCACCAGATTCAGGCCCATCTGGGCATATTAGAAGGAGATGCAATTTGCTAGCCAATTCAATAGTGCATGTTTGGAAACAGCAATCACAGGTTTGTTTGTGAAAAGAATCAAAAAGCTGGCTTCAGTCCACTCCAGGTAGAAGGCCAAAGTTCTCTTCCAGTTCAAATTGTGCTGTTCTTGTTCACCTTTGTGACATGTAACTTGGGAAAGAATGTTGGAAGGGCAATTAACCTTAGACGAAAACCACTCTAACATATAAAATATTTGGCATAAGGTGCATAAGTCACTAGAGCTTGGAATTCATTGACTCTATATACTTTGAATTCACTACTAACAAAAATACAACTTTCCAGATCAGATATTTTGGTACATAGGCTCAAAAGGAGCTTTTATTTGCTGGGTTGGTATCACATTGAAAACTCAAGACACAGTGGAAGGTCTGGGTGAAGCAAACCATATATGAAATGGACAAATAGTCTGTACTGAGATGGGTCTCTTTTCCTACATGATGGTGATATGTGCCAATTGCACTAAAATAAACTAAGGATAACTAAAATGTGTATGCACGCATTCATATACGCATATATATGGCACGCACAGAACTGGTTCGGTATTTTATAACTTGCATGTATATGATGTATGCAGGTTATACAATATATGGAAATGCACATGGGAATATGCGCATGTATGTAAAAAACATGCAGATACATTTTTCCACTTATCTGGATTAATTCTAAGTTATCTATCTAAGTAGCGGGAATGCCACTACTTAGCTGGATAAGTCTTAAAATGCTACTTATCCAACTAATAGGGTCATTTATCAAAATGCTATAAGACGTTTTCGCATGCGTTAAGGCCTTTAACGCATGCGATAGCACCATAATGTATGGTGCGATGCAAATCAGAAAAAGAGGAGGAGTGGGATTACCATTTTGCAAAGCCCTATTGCATGGCTTTAACTACACCTTTTTCAGTAGTGTTAAGTAAGGCCTTATTGTATTGTGTTCTCAAATGCTGTTTTTAGTAGTTTTGAAGGAGAGAGAGAGAGAGAGAGAGAGAGAGAGATTTGATGACCTTCGGAATGATGAAACTCTCTCAAAGATGAGATTTGTGCAATGTTCTCTCAACCTAGCTTGATGTTACCCAGGTAGAGAGTCCATCAAGCTAAGTTGAGAGAATATTGCACAAATCTCATCTTTGAGTGAGTTTCCTCACTCCGAAGGTCATCAAATCTTCACAAGAGAGCACTGTTCTGTTCATACGTCTCACTTTGAATGTCAAAGTGGTCCTATAGAGATGTGAATCATTTTTTGATGATTTAAAATATCGTCCGATATTTTTTAAATCGTCAAAAATCGTTAAAGAGTGCGATACAATAGAAATTCCCCCGATTTATCGTGAAAAATCATTAATCGGGTTTGTGTCCACTAACGGGAGTTATTGGGGGGGGGGGGGGGTGGCGGGAAAACCGGCACACCAAAACAACCCCTAAACCCACCCCGACCCTTTAAAACTAATCCCTTACCTTCCCCCACCCTCCCAAACCCCCCCAAAATGTTTTAAAATCACCTGGTGGTCCAGTGGAAGCCCCGGGACCGATGCCCGCTCTCGGGCCGTCGGCTGCCAGTAAGAAAAATGGCGCCGATGGCCCAATAAAAAACCCCCCACCCCAACCCTTTAAAACTGACCCCATAGCCTCCCCCACCCTACCGACCCCCCCAAAAACGTTTTAAAATTACTTGGTGGTCCAGTGGGGGCGCCGGGAGCGATCTCCCACCCTCGGGCCATCGGCTGCCACTAATAAAAATGGCGCCGATGGCTCTTTGCCCTTACAATGTGACAGGGTATCCGTGCCATTGGCCGGCCCCTGTCACATGGTAGGAGCACTGGATGGCCAGCGCCATCTTTAAAGATGCTGCACCACCAGGGGCTTTTGGCAAGTCTTGGGGGACCCTCCTGACCCCCACAAGACTAGCCAAAAGTCCAGCGGGGGTCCGGGAGCGACCTCCTGCACTCGGACCGTCGGCTGCCAGTATTCAAAATGGCGCCGATAGCCTTTGCCCTTACTATGTCACAGGGCTACCGGCTATTCAGTGCTCCTACCATGTGACAGGGTCCGGCCACATGGTAACGGCAAAGGGCCATCGGTGCCATTTTGATTAGTGGCAGCCGACGGCCCGGGATCGGGAGATCGCTCCAGGGACCCTCACTGGACCACCAGGTACCTGTAAAAAGTTTTTGGGGGGGTCGGGAGGGTGGGGGAAGCTAAGGGATTAGTTTTAAAGGGTCGGGGTGGGTTTCGGGGTTATTTTTGTGTGACGTTTTTCCCGCCCTCCCCCAAAATGATAAGAGAACCCCCATGATCAATATCGTGGGGTTTTCCTATCGTTTTGGGGGAGACCCCGATTTCTGACGATTTTGAAAATATCGTCCAATATTTTCAATCGTCCGAAGCCCGATTCACATCCCTAATTTACACCCATAAGTCAGTTTTTACAGGTGTAAGTCAGGATTTTCTAACATGAGCACGGCAATGAAATTATCAGTTTTACCAATTAATCTACCAGTTCACCCAGTCCATTTGCAGGTCATCAAGACCTTCCTGGCTCTTCAGCCAGAAGTCTCCCCCATTTCACCCAGATCACCTACCCAGTTAGTATTTCACTTTTAAGATGTTCACAATCACTCCAGATATTGAACAGGAGTAAATATACGTGAATGGGCTGCCAAATTTACTTGCATAAATTGCTTCTAAAATGGTCCCGCCCTATAATGCACCTAGCCCTTTTTTTTTTATACGTGCACAAATTTTCTTGCAGACCCTGATTTATGCGTGAATGTTGAGGTTTCTAAAATAATCCAATATCTAGAAAATAGCTCTAAATAATGTAATCACTATTAACTTTTTAAATAAAGTTTCAAATGACCATCATATTCTCATCAAAAGGACTACATTAATTATTTCAATAACTAATGTCCTTAAAGCCATAAATGGTATAATCATTGGTCATTAAAACAAACAAGAGTCTATAAACTCTTCCATATGGCAATGACACTTATTATTTATTTATTTATTTATTTTAAGTTTTTCTATACCGGCATTCGCGATGAGTATCGCATCATGTCGGTTTACAATTAACAAGAGAAGAGGTAACAAGAGGTCATAAATTTCAATAAATAACAAAAATTAAAAAAGGTAGTAGTAATAGTAACAATATACAAGTGAAAGTTAAGGGTTGCAGTTACAATAAAACAGGGTAGTAATAACTTGGAACAGAGAAAAGAAGCTGGGGTTTTTAACTAGATACATATGATACATATATGCATATCAATGCATTTGAGGTAATAACGAATTGCCCTAATGCTGTGGAGTTAATTTCTATGTTAAGGTAAAGTCAGAGTGATTAGTCAAAGACTGATTAAGGTTCAGTTTAGGTCAGGAAATGCTTTCATAAAAAGCCATGTTTTGAGTCTTTTCCTGAAAGTGGGGAGGCAGGGTTCCTGTCGCAAATCTGGTGGGATGGAGTTCCACAGTGATGGTCCTGCGGTGGAGAAAGCCCTGTCTCTGGCTGTTATGTGTCGCATAGTTTTGGAATGTGGTATTTGTAAGGATTCTTTGTAGGACTCTCTGATTGGTCTATTTGAAGTAAATATTTTGAGAGGAATTTGAAGGTTGAGCTGAGAGTGTTGATGTATGGTTTTGTAAATAATGGTAATGGACTTATAAATAATTCTGTAGTGAATTGGCAGCCAATGTAAGTCTTTGAGAATTGGTGATATGTGATCTCTTCTCCGGGAGTTTGTTAATATTCTTGCAGCCGTGTTTTGAACCATTATGATAGAAATATACTGCAACTCATGTTATTCAGGTATATGTATACATATATATATTTTTAGGTCTTTTTAAATGCCATTAAAAATGTGACTATACTTATCTTCAGTCATTCCAGCGTGCTGGAGGTAGATGACAATGATGAAGAACAGTAAATCCTGTAATGGCTGCGGGAGATTATGATGTTTGCTTTGTTTGCAAGCTGAAAATGCAACAGACTTTGTCTTCCTAGCTGTCAGCAGTTTCAATTCCGACGCTGCAGGCATTTCAAGAGCTGAACGCTCTCTGCTTTAGGAAAATGCTGGTCAACAATGACATCCACCATAATGACTGATAATTGTAGCCACAATTCAGTGTTAAAATCATAAATTTTGTTAGCTCAAACTAAGGCTCAAAAGCATTGTTTTGTTATGTGGACCCAATGGTAGAATATCAGCCTTACCTGAGCTCAGGGGCCTAATCCAAGCCTGGGGTGGCAGCAGGCCAGGCAGATCCAAAAGACAGTCTGAATCCAGAGGCAGGCGGCAGACAGGGTAAATCCAAAGGCAGTCCAAATCCAAAGGGCAGGTGGCAGGCAAGTTAATCCAAAAGGCAGTCCAAATCCAAAGGGCAGGCGGCAGACAAGGCAATACAGAAGCAGTCCAAATCCAAAAGGCAGTAAGGAGTAGGGATGTGCAATCGTTTTCCCCGAATTAGGCAATTTCAATGAAATTTCCTAATTTGAAATGGTTTGGGAGAACCGAAAAACGATCAAATTTTTTTCCGAAATTTTGAAAAAATTCATTTTCCGATTAGCGCACTAACTCCTCGTTAGCACGCACTAACTGGAAAATCGGGACCCCCGAAAAAAAAACCCCAAACTGCGGGAAAAATGAAATTCCCGCGGGGGGACCCCGAAACGAACCCCGACATGATCTAAGACCCCGAAGCATATCTCTAGTAAGGAGAGTTCGCAGAAGGTAGCACTAGCACAGCAAGCCTATAGTTGAGGCAAAGGCTTCTGCTGGGCTGTCAGCCTAAATAGGGGATTTTTCCCACGGTAAGCGCGAGGAGTGTTGGGAGAGGCGCTGACATGAGGGGAGGAGCATGGCCTCGTCGATTCGTGCACCATGCGCGGCGCACGGCCAGGTTGGAGATGGTCCTGATCGTGCTGGGAGATGGGCGACAGCCTGGAGGTACGGGTCTGGGCCCTAACAAGCATTGGGGTAGATTTTCAGAGATGCGCGCATGTCAATGTGCATGTGCTACCCAGTGCGCACATATGGATGCCTGATTCACCTTCCCCTAACCTACCTGCCCCCTAGCCCTAGCCTAGCCGTCCCCAAATCTTTATTTTACCTTTTGCGCCTGCCCCGAGGCAGGTGCAGGTTGCATGCGCCGGAACCATGCTGACATACTATCCTCTGGCACAGCGGCAAAGGGCCGGGGATTTACGCACGTGACCAGACCTTTGAAAATTGGTCCAATGTGCATAAGGCGGTCACGCGTAAATCCTTGAAAATCTACCCCATTGTGAATAGTTTATTTCCTAGTGCCAAGAAGCAACTGAATGAAGGTTTCTAAAATAGCATATACTCGCATATATGCAATTTTATACTCACAACTGCTCATTTTTAAGCACGCAACTTTTGAAAATTCACTTTTTAGCTTGGATATTCAGATGTGTGGGCACATCATTGAATATACCCAGCTATCTAAGTTAGCCAGATACGTTTGTCTGGTTAACTCTAGGACTGCTCTTCAGCTGTTCTAAAGTTATCTGGCTACATTAGTTAGCCAATATCCAGCCAATAACTACAGAGTTATTGGCGAGATAACTCTGCTCCACCCTGGAATGCCCCGACATAGCCAGATAAGAATGTAATCAGTTAAAAAAGTAACCAGCTAACAACTTATCTGGCTATATCAGGGGTTGTCAAACTGATAGGATTTTGAAATCCCATTATTTGTTCTGCCAGGTCCAAACATAGCCAGACAAAACACTTTAAATATCGACCCAGTTATAATTAAGAAGCAATCGATAAGTCAACTAATATCCATTTGGCACATTGGCTCAGATCCCCAAGGCCCAAATCAGCTGTGACTCAGTAAATTTTAACAGAGTAGTCAAAAATCTGATTTCCCACTCTGAACTAATAAATCACAATTAGTTCCAATGTTCACTGGTATTAAAAGGGGCATTTTTTAAAAATCATTTCCTCAGAACATCAGCGTCATCAAATTCTGTAAATGTTTAGGAGCTTGTGCAAGCTTTAATGAAGTTTCTGGGGAGAAAATGAACACATCTCTCAAGTTACTATCATTATAGGGGGGTGACACTCTTAGAAGAAGATGTTTACTCTGTTACTTATATATAACATGATAACAACAATATCAATTTCACTATTTCCCTTAAACATATCAAATGTATTCTATCATAGCAAGTGAAGAGATGTTCATAAATGCTAAACCAAATCAAAGAATATTTTGCAAGCCTCAAATTTGTCCAGGACTGGTTCAGACTACTTAAGAAGAAGAAATGGCTTACTTTTGCGGGTCAAACTTTATGTTCAATGCTGGGATTCTAGAAGAGAAGGATGGCAGAAAAAAGAAGGGGAGGAACGAGCAGGGATAGGGAAGAAAGAATTTATTATAGGAGATGCAATCCATGCTTGAGAATCTCATACACGTTCTATTTTCTCCATAGAGTTTTCAAATATCTTGTTACAGCACTAGATGGCAGTGTATACTTGCAAGCCTCTCTGTGGACTAGGGAGCGAGTATAATGGCAAAATGTTAAACAAATGCAACAGTAGGGATGTGAATCGTTTTAGGACGATTAAAATTATCGTCCGATAATTTTAATATCGTCTTAAACCGTTATGGAACACAATACAATACAGATTCTAACGATTTATCGTTATAAATCGTTAGAATCGTGAGCCGGCACACTAAAACCCCCTAAAACCCACCCCCGACCCTTTAAATTAAATCCCCCACCCTCCCGAACCCCCCCCAAATAACTTAAATAACCTGCGGGTCCAGCGGCGGTCCGGAACGGCAGCGGTCCGGAACGGGCTCCTGCTCTGAATCTTGTCGTCTTCAGCCGGCGCCATTTTCCAAAATGGCGCCGAAAAATGGCGGCGGCCATAGACGAAAAAGATTGGACGGCAGGAGGTCCTTCCGGACCCCCGCTGGACTTTTGGCAAGTCTCGTGGGGGTCAGGAGGCCCCCCACAAGCTGGCCAAAAGTTCCTGGAGGTCCAGCGGGGGTCAGGGAGCGATTTCCCGCCGCGAATCGTTTTCGTACGGAAAATGGCGCCGGCAGGAGATCGACTGCAGGAGGTCGTTCAGCGAGGGTTCCGGCGCCTCGCTGAACGACCTCCTGCAGTCGATCTCCTGCCGGCGCCATTTTCCGTACGAAACGATTCACGGCGGGAAATCGCTCCCTGACCCCCGCTGGACCTCCAGGAACTTTTGGCCAGCTTGTGGGGGGCCTCCTGACCCCCACGAGACTTGCCAAAAGTCCAGCGGGGGTCCGGAAGGACCTCCTGCCGTCCAATCTTTTTCGTCTATGGCCGCCGCCATTTTTCGGCGCCATTTTGGAAAATGGCGCCGGCTGAAGACGACAAGATTCAGAGCAGGAGCCCGTTCCGGACCGCTGCCGTTCCGGACCGCCGCTGGACCCGCAGGTTATTTAAGTTATTTGGGGGGGTTCGGGAGGGTGGGGGATTTAATTTAAAGGGTCGGGGGTGGGTTTTAGGGGGTTTTAGTGTGCCGGTTTTTCGATTTTTCGATTTTTCGATTTTTAACGATTTTTCACGATATTTTACCCCCCCAAACGGCAACAATACGATTCCCTCCCCCTCCCAGCCGAAATCGATCGTTAAGACGATCGAGGACACGATTCACATCCCTACAGTATTGTGTCTGAGTCTAGTAGTCCAGAATGCATAATCAGATGCATGCACTAATTTTTATAATCAGTCATGGGTATTTTTTTTTTCCAAAGATCAGATTGCTTCCCAGCAATTCAATTCTACGGTCTGCTTTCCCTCGGAAAAGGTTAGAAGTTCATGCATCATTAAAACCTTTCAGGTATCTGAAGGTCTGTATCATATCTCCCCTGCACCTCTTATCCTCCAGGGTATACATATTTAGATTTTATAGCCTCTAAGTCTTCTGATACAGATCCCATACCATTTTGATTGCTTTGTTCTGGGCCACCTCCGTCCTGTCCCTATCCTTTATGAGATAGTCTCCAGAACTAAACACAGCACTCCAGGTGAGCTTTCACCAAGGACCTGTACAAGGACAAGGAGATTATCACCTCCTTTTTCTTTCTGGTTATCATCTTTCTCTGCAGCCCAGCATTCTTCTGGCTTTAGCTATCACCTTGTTACATTGCTTCACCATCTTCAGATTGCCAGACACTGTCACCCCAAGGTCCCTCTCCCAGTCTGTGAACATTAAACTTTCACCCCCCATCACGCACAGCTCTTTTGGATTACTGCACCTTAGATGCATGACTCTGCACTTCTTGGCATTGAATCCCAGTTGCCAGGTCTTTGACCACTCTTCAAACTTTTTTATATCACTTTTCATTCTCTTTTCTCCTTCAGGAGTGTCCACTCTGTTGCAGATCTTAGTATCATCCACAAACAAACTTTACCTGTCTTCCCTTCTGCCAGGTCATTCACAAAGAAATTGAACATAACCAGTCCCAAAACCGATTCCTGTGGCACTCAATATATTCTCTTTTCAGAGAAGGTTTCATTTACCATTACACACTGTCTCCTGTCAGTCAACTAGTTTGTAATCCACTCCACCACCTTAGCACTGACTCTCAAACTTCTCATTTTATTCATGAGCCTCCTATGTGGGACTGTATCAAAAGCTTTTCTTAAATCCAAGTAAATCACATTGAGCACTCTTCCTTGATTCAATTCTCTAGTCACCCGATTAAAAAAATGATTGGGTCTGACAGGATCTTCTCCTGCTGAATCCTTGGTTCCAGTAACCATGGGATCGTAGATAGTTCATTATCTTTTCCTTCAGTAGAGACTTCATTAATTTTCCCACCACCGAGGTGAGGCTAACTAGCCTGTAGTATATAGTCTCCTCTCTGCTACTACTCCTGTATAGTTGGACCACCACCGTTCTTCTCCAATCACTCGGCACCACTCCTGAATCCAGGGATTTATTGAACAGGTCTTTCAGTGGACCTGCCAGCACATATTTGAGCTTCCTTAGCATCCTGGACTGTAGCTCATCCAGCTCCATGGACATGTCCACTTTTAGTTTTCCTAGCTCTTCCCATACATTCTCTTCTGTAAATGGAGTTATGTCTACCCCATTCCATCTACAGTCTTGTTAACCAGCAATGTTCCTTCTCCAGGGTTTCTTTAGTGAACACTGAACTGAAGTATTTATTTAATATTTTTGCCATTTCTTCATTCTCTCTCCACACTTTGCTCCTTGTCACCTTTCAATTTCACTATACCACTTCGGGCCTCCCTTTTTTCTCAGATATATCTGAAAAATGTTTCATCACCTCGCTTTACCTCTTTGGAAATCCTCTCTTTTGCTTGACCTTTTGCTTTCCTGATTTCTTTTTTCGTCTCCCTCAGTTTCACCAGGGATTCTTCCCCGTGTTCCTCTTTTTGGGATACTTTATATTTCTTGAACACTTAAGTTTCTTTTTCCTCTTCCTCTTGTTTACTTTTCTAATACATAGGGCCTTATTTTCCAAGTGGCTCGCACGCGAAAAGTCCCTTATTGTGTGTGATACCAGGATGGGGGCGGAGTCGGCCTCGGAAAAGGAGGAGTCAGGGCGTCACCGGGGCCAACTCTGCGAAGACGCCGCAGACGACAAAAAGGTAAGGCTTTTTTCGCGTCCTAGTTAGCACTCAATAGCTACACCTTCTATGGTGGCGCTATTGGGTGCGAAACCGGCAGTGATCGCAGACCCGCCCCCCATTTCGGCCCCCCGCCCCTCATTCCCTAAAGTATCGCAGGCCTGCGATACTTTAGAAAATGAGGCCCATAGTTTGTTGCCTTTATAATAGCTCCCTTTAATTTGGCCCATTGTTGTTCCAACTCACCTATTATCTCCTAGTCTTCTAGCTCTTTCTCCAGAAATGTCCCCATTTTGACAAGGTCTGTATTTTTGAAATTTAACACTCGGGTCTTTGTGTGACTTCTCTTTATCTTAATTGCTATAACAAACCATACTGTCTGGTGATCACTGGTGTTCAGGTGGGCACCTACCTGGGCATTAGAGACATTATCTGCATTTGTGAGCAGTAGATTGAGTATCACATCCTCCTTCATGGGTTCCATTACCATTTATTTGAGCAGAACCCCCTTACAGGGCATCCACTATCTCTCTACTTCTTGCAGATTCTGCAGAAGGGATATTCCAGCCACATCCGGCAGATTAAAATCTGCAATGAGTACTATGGCTCCCTTCCTTCCAACCTTTTGGATGTCTCCAAACAGATCTCTGTCCAGTTCTTCTGTTTAAGTTGGAGGTCTGTAGATCACACCGATTGAAATGGAAACACCATCCTTGTTTTTAGGACAGCCCATAATGCTTCTTCCCTATGCCACATCCCTTGCAATTCAATTGCTTGGATATTGTTTTTGACATAAAGAGCTGCTACTCCCCCTTTTCTGTGCTCTTTGTCCTTCCTTATCAAGTTATAGCTGGGATGGCAGTATTCCAATCATGAGACTCAGTGAACCAAGTCTCTGTCACAGCAACTATGTCCATGTCTGCTTCCACTATTAAGACCTGCAGGTCTGGAATTTTATTGCTCAGACTATGAGCATTTGTGGTCATAGCTTTCCAACTTTTCTCCCTTTTCTCCCTGCTGCTCTTCCTAGTCACCTAATGTGTTTTATTGTGTCTTTTGTTAACTTTTTGTTAATATTTTTTGTATTACCCACCTAGAATCTGGATAGTGTGGGTTATAAATTGTGAAAATAAATAAATAAATGTTTTCTGTTTTATAAGCAATATATAAAAGTTTGTGGAAAACAATCCCTTTCAGAGTGCCTTGACTCATATAGTATCTATTCTTTGGTGGGAGAAGTTGGCCAGAACAGGATTCGGTCAGTTCCCTTTTGTCAAAGTAGTTGCCTATATTTATGTATTATAAGAATTGTAGCCCACTCTATCCATCATGCTAGGTGAATAACAAAATCAAATCCATAATTAAAACTACATAACACTGACAAGCAAAACAAAGACAAGCACAAAAACAAGCAATTACAAATTCAGCTTCCACTGATAAAAATAAATCATAAAATCATGCATCCAGACATAAAGGGGTCAATTTTAAAAGGCTTGCGCGTGTTTCCTGTGTGCAGATGGACGTGCCGATTGTAGAACATGGGTGCATCAGCGTGAGCATGTTATAAAATACATTTCCCGTGCACACATGCGAGCCGGATTTTCATGTCCACACATATATGTCTGGGCAGGTGGCCTGCTCCATACACGGGGGGGGGGGGGGGTGCGCGGAATTTTAGAATAATACGCGTGGTGACGTGAGTAGGGCTTCCCCAGTTCCCTCCCAGTCTGCTCCAATAAAGGATGCTGTCCCAGCCTGCCTTCCGCCCCACCCTGCCCCTTTCAGCAGGCCTGGCACTTGTGTACTTATTGGGGGATACGCATTTGGCTGCGCCCGTTCTAAATTGTGCACCCGATTTTTTCGCACACGGGCCTTTTAAAATTTGGACGAAAATGAATACCAATCCAACACACGGAATATATCCATATATTCAGAAGAAGAAGCAGGAGGTGCAAAGTGGATTCTGTGAGATCATTCACTTCCCCAGTGTGATTGGGAATATTGATTGTACTTAGACAGGCTTAGCTCCTCCAAGAACCCAGGAAGTTCATCTGTTGAAGCAATGATGATTACCACAGCATGAACATGTAGGTACTAGGTGTGCTATGAACCCAGTTTACTGGTGCCAGATATGGAGGCCAGGTTTGCTGGTTCCTACCATGTTGCCCAAGCCTTAAACAGAACTCTCTGCAGATAGGTGTGACATTTTCTAAAGATCAAGGGAACATGGCAGTCTTCTTGCTCTCCTCTACTGTCTCTCTCTCTCTCTTTCTTCTATCAATTCTCTTCTCCATCTCCATCTCCCCTCTCCTCTCTTTCTTCTGTCCTCCCTGTCCTTCTATCCTTTTTCTCTCCTTTTTCTCTCATCTTCCTCTGTTCTCCTCCTCCTTTCATCTCTTTTCTTGCCTATTTCATGTTTACTGCAGCATTTCCTGCTGATACTAATAGAACTCCACCATTTTTATCTCCACTGTGCTTTCTGGCAGTGGTCCCCTTTTATAACGTCTGGTTAATATCTACTCTGAAGTGTGTGATAAATATTTAGTGTTATTGTGTGATCATTGAATAGCACTTAGTCAGTGACAAAGATGATAATTTCAACGAAATTGCCTAATTCAGAATGGTTCGGGAGAACTGAAAAATGATTGAATTTTTTCCAAAATTTTGGAAAAAAATCATTTTTGGGTTAGCGCACGCTAACTTCCCGTCAGCGTGTGCAAACCTGAAAATCAGGGCCCCCGGAAAAAACCCCACGAACCGTGGGAAAAACGAAATTCCCACGGGGGAGCCCCGAAATGAAGCCAGGCACGATATACAAACCCGAAGCACATCTCTAGTTTCTATGTTTCTAATAGGAGTAATCAGGGAAAAAAATTAGTTTTCATTTTTCAGTTTGTTTTCAGGAGGTGTTTTCACTCGTGTGAAAAAAATGAATCAAACTTAAAAAAAAAAGGACAAAATACAAAAATGGGGCCTCCCAAGGCCTCCCGTCCTTCCCTCCTATGCACCCATAAAAATACCAGAGCTTCTCTGAGGTCTGGGCTCTGGGCCTGGGCCTGACCTCACGCCCAGGCCCAGACAGCAGGACCTGTAATCTAGGCTAGGCACTGGCGTTGTGACCTGCCATATGTACCGGGCCATGGCATTGGGTCTGGGCCCAGGTTCTGGACTATGCTGAGGCCCAGGTTTTGGGACCCAACCTCCAGGATGGGCCTTGGTGTTGGGCCTGGGTCCAGTTCGAGTCCCAGGCATTGGGCCCCAGTCTTTTCACTTCCATGGATACCCATGGATTAGGCAAGTTAAAGTTTGGAGGGAGAGAGTGTTTGGGTCTCAGCTTAGGCCCGGCATCAGTCTGGGCCTTAGCCAAGGCACTCGCACTGTGCTTGGGAGTGGGCTGCAGCCTCTGCTTTGGGCCTTGGCCAATGCCCTAGGCTTAGGCCCGATGCATTCATTTAAAATGAATAAGGTTAGTTTCATTCGAGGGCATTCGATTCATTTTGGGGCCTCCCCAAATGAAACACATTTTCCTTATTCATTGCAGTTTGTACATTCATTTTAAATGAATGCATATCCCTAGTTTCTAATTCTTAGCAATATTCATTAATTTGTCCTTAAGTACTGGGCAACTTCTTGAAGTACTTAGGAAGCTGTGGCTCATCCCATTTTTTAAAAATCTATTGGGGATACTCAGACTTTAATAACAATTGTCCTATTTCTTCTCGGTCTCTTTTGGCAAAGGTTTTATAAAAGGTAGTTTTGAAATAGCTGTGTATATTTATTAACCGCCCCTTGTTTAATAGCGTTCACTCCTCCCATTTATCCCTGATCCTTAAAACCCCACATATTTGCCTAATTTTATTTAAATTTTAACTTACACATCATCCATAGAAGAAGTAAAAATACACAGCAGGGGGCCTCAGCATGTGCAGGGTCACATAAGTATAAAAGTACACATCTCAGGTTCATAACCCGAAATGCCTATGCCTCACCCAGATCATGCCCTCACTTTGCCCCTTTTTCAATACTTTCTAGATGTATGTGCTGCAGGATACACTGGTAAACAAAGTTTTTGTTTCCTTCAGGCTTTTTGGTGTTCCAAATAGATTTTGTTGCGCTGGAGATGGACCCTTGGCCTGGCGCAGGCGCCCAGAGGGCGCCTGCTGCCAAGAGGCAGAGCACACGAGGAGACAGAGGCTAGCTGGAGCTTCACCAATATTGGCTCGGGGGCTCCGTGGGTTGAGCCCTTGGATTCCCGGACTGCCTGGGCTTAGGTGGACCTCTGGAAAATCGGATAAAACATAAGCATTGTCAAGCCTGTTTTACACTTAGCTTGACAATGCTTATGTTTTATCCTATTTTCTTCAGATGGATCCTTCTTCCAGTTTTTGAAGGATGTTTTTTTTGGCTAAAATAGCCTCTTTCACCTCACCTTTTAACCATGACGGTAATCGTTTTTCCTTCCTTCCACCTTTCTTAATGCGCGGAATACATATGGACTGCGCCTCTAGGATTGTATTTTTAAACAATGTCCATGCCTGTTGAACACTTTTAACCTTTTCAGCTGCACCTTTCAGTTTTTTTCTAACTATTTTTCTCATTTTATCAAAGTTTCCCTTTTTAAAATTTAGTGTTAGAGATGCAGATTTACTTATTGTCCCCCTTCCAGTTATTAGTTTAAATTTGATCATTATGATCACTGTTGCCAAGTGGCCCCACCACCGTTACTTCTCTCACCAAATCTTGCATTCCACTAAGAATTAAATCTAAAATAGCTCCCTCTCTTGTTGGTTCCTGAACCAATTGCTCCATGAAGCAGTCATTTATTACATCCAGGAACTTTATGTCTCTAGCAAGTCCTGATGTTACATTTACCCAGTCAATATTGGGGTAATTGAAATCTCCAAAATCAACAGAAGCCAACCTTGCACATAAGCAAGTACTCACATAAACATGGTGCAGGACAAAACATCTAGTTCCATTGAAACTTCAAATATATTTTTTATTGTAACGTGAATCATTCAAAGTTCATTTAGTTGAGGCAACTCCATTCCAGGTAATCAAGCGAAACAACAATTAAAGTCCCCCGACACGGTCCGTGTTTCGGGTAAGCTGCATCAGGAGGGACCACAGCGAAAGTTTAATCTATAATAAAATAACATACATCACGAACGGAACAATACAGGCTGCTAATGAGAAATTATGCAATGTAAATGCGTACCTTCAGTGTTGACAGCAGGAGCGTAATTGAAATCTCCCATTATTATTGCACTGCCAAATTGGTTTGCTTCCCTGATTTCTCTTAGCATTTCATCATCTGTCTGACCATTTTGTCCAGGTGGACGGTAGTATACTCCTATCACTATACTCTTACCCAACACACATGGGATTTCTACCCATATAGATTCTACTGAGCATTTAGTCTCTTGTATGATCTTTATCCTGTTGGACTCTATACCCTCCCGGACATAAAGTGCCATACCCCCACCAAGGTGGCATCCAGGAACTTTATGTCTCTAGCAAGTCCTGATGTTACATTTACCCAGTCAATATTGGGGTAATTGAAATCTCCCATTATTATTGCACTGCCAAATTGGTTTGCTTCCCTGAAGACAGGCGAAGAGAGAATTTGAAATGAAATTGGCCATAGAGGCAAAAACTCATAATAAAAACTTTTTTAAATATATCCAAAGCAAGAAACCTGTGAGAGAGTCGGTTGGACCATTAGATGACAGAGGGGTTAAAGGGACTCTTAGGGAAGATAAGGCCATTGCAGAAAGACTAAATGAATTCTTTGCCTCCGTGTTTACAAATTAGGATGTTGGGGAGATACCAGTTCCAGAGATGGTTTTCAGGGGTGATGAGTCAGACGAACTGAACGAAATCACTGTGAACCTGGAAGATGTAGTAGACCAGATTGACAAACTAAAGAGTAGCAAATCATCTGGACCGGATGGTATGCATCCTAGGGTTCTGAAGGAACTAAAAAATGAAATTTCTGATCTATTAGTTAAAATTTGTAATCTATCATTAAAATCATCCATTGTACCTGAAGACTGGAGGGTGGCCAATGTAACCCCAATATTTAAAAGAGGCTCCAGGGGCGATCCAGGTAACTATAGACCAGTGAGCCTGACTTCAGTGCCGGGAAAAATAGTGGAAACTATTCTCAAGAACAAAATTGTAAAGCATATAGAAAGACATGATTTAATGGAACATAGTCAACATGGATTTACCCAAGGGAAGTCTTGCCTAACAAATCTGCTTCATTTTTTTGAAGGGGTTAATAAACATGTAGATAAAGGGGAACCGGTAGATGTAGTGTATTTGGATTTTCAGAAGGCGTTTGACAAAGTCCCTCATGAGAGGCTTTTACGAAAACTAAAAAGTCATGGGATAAGAGGCGATGTCCTTTCATGGATTACAAGCTGGTTAAAAGACAGGAAACAGAGAGTAGGATTAAATGGTCAATTTTCTCAGTGGAAAAGGGTAAACAGTGGAGTGCCTCAGGGATCTGTACTTGGACCGGTGCTTTTCAATATATATATAAATGATCTGGAAAGGAATACGACGAGTGAGGTTATCAAATTTGCAGATGATACAAAATTATTCAGAGTAGTTAAATCACAAGCAGACTGTGATACATTGCAGGAGGACCTTGCAAGACTTGAAGATTGGGCATCCAAATGGCAGATGAAATTTAATGTGGGCATGTGCAAGATGTTGCATATAGGGAAAAATAACCGTTGCTGTAGTTACACGATGTTAGGTTCCATATTAGGAGCTACCACCCAGGAAAAAGATCTAGGCATCATAGTGGATAATACTTTAAAATCATCAGCTCAGTGTGCTGCAGCAGTCAAAAAAGCAAATAGAATGTTAGGAATTATTAGGAAGGGAATGGTTAATAGAACGGAAAATGTCATAATGCCTCTATATCGCTCCATGGTGAGAACACACCTTGAATACTGTGTACAATTCTGGTCACCGCATCTCAAAAAAGATATAGTTGCGATGGAGAAGGTACAGAGAAGGGCAACCAAAATGATAAAGGGGATGGAACAGCTTCCCTATGAGGAAAGGCTGAAGAGATTAGGGCTGTTCAGCTTGGAGAAGAGACGGCTGAGAGGGGATATGATAGAGGTCTTTAAGATCATGAGAGGTCTTGAACGAGTAGATGTGACTCGGTTATTTTCACTTTCGAATAATAGAAGGACTAGGGGGCATTCCATGAAGTTAGCAATTAGCACATTTAAGACTAATCAGAGAAAATTCTTTTTCACTCAACGCATAATAAAGCTCTGGAATTTGTTGCCAGAGGATGTGGTTAGTGCAGTTAGTGTAGCTGGGTTCAAAAAAGGTTTGGATAAGTTCTTGGAGGAGAAGTCCATTAATGGCTATTAATCAAGTTTACTTAGGGAATAGCCACTGCTATTAATTGCATCAGTAGCATGGGATCTTCTTAGTGTTTGGGTAATTGCCAGGTTCTTGTGGCCTGGTTTTGGCGTCTGTTGGAAACAGGATGCTGGGCTTGATGGACCCTTGGTCTGACCCAGCAAGGCAATTTCTTATGTTCTTATTGTTATGATCAGGAAACAGATGAAGTACGAAAATTTGCAAAATGGTTAAATAGTTGTGAAGAAAAATGAGTGGACCTGCACCTCCATGCTCTGAGCCCACAAGTAACCTTGCGCTATGTGTAGCGGCCCAGTTGCATCCAAGCACCGGCATGGACCCCCTTCATTCTGCTATTGGGGGTGATGGCGCGACTGGGCAGGAGGAAGGGTGGGAGGAGCGGTCGCACAGTAATGTCATGGCTCCTTTAAAGGGTTGCGACCGAGGCGCATCTGGCCTCTTCCTTCCCTGCTTAACCTTTTTATGCGTCTGCTGGCAGGGATGTAATGTAGCTGCTGTGTTCTTCAACATATCTGGCAGTTCTTTCCCAGTGGGGGGGGGGGGGGGGGGGCGGGGTGCAGAGCCAGGTACGGTGCGGCTTTGCATTGGGGTGATTTTGCCGCCCCTGCTGGGGTTGGCCAAGGCACAAAGGGTGGTTTCAGCAGCATCTGTTGGCTGCCAGTGGTTGGGGGGTCATGCGGAAGGCAGCGACTAGGATACGAATCAGGACTCGCCAGTTGTGGGTGCTGCAGTTTTTGCTGTGTAGGAACGGCCGAGGCAAAAGGACAGTGTGCGCTGTAGAGATAGCGATCAGGAGGCAGGAAAAGTTGACCACCGGGTCTTCTACTGGGAGTAGCCCAGTGGTCGACAGGAGATAGGGCCAGTTGTAGACAAAAAAAGCAGCCATCATTATTCAGGGCACAAGGGTAAAGTGGTGGCCATTGTAGTGGAAGGGAATTTTCACCCAGTGACCATTTTAGGTATGGGCAGGTTTGAGGCAGCAGCAATCATTTTGGAAAGTGCAACAGGACATGGGGAGGCTAGTTTGGGAAGGAACTTGCTTCTTGGAAGAGATAATGACCTTTAGGGTTCTATGTATGCTTCCCTATTGGCGGCCTGTGGACATATGGGCCAGCAGTGGTGTTCAGGGACAGGACAGAGGAGTAGCCTAGTTGTTAGAGCAGTGGCCTATGAACCAGGGAAGCTGAGGTTCAAATCCTGTTCCCACTTCTTGTGACCTTGGGCAAGTCCCTTCACTATTAAAACACCCTAGAAGGTGGAGGGGGGATGGGGTTTTGGCGGATCTGCGGGGCCCCCTTGATCTTGAGCCGAGGTGGAGTTTGTGCTGCTTGTGCTCAGAGCCTCATGCAATGCTTCCTGTCCTGGTGACTTAGGCAGGGAGGCTTTTGTGCTCTGAGTGCCAAGGGCTGTGAGTTTGAATCCAGCTTAGGTAAATAGAGAGGGAGGTAGAAAGTGGGTATTAGTCAATCTATTAAGATGGTGCCGGCTTGGACCTGGGCTGGACTGCAGGTGCAGCTATTGGCGGTGGGTTGTTGCTAGTTGAGGCTGCCACCATTTGAGAAGAGTGGGTGATTGATGGTGCCGAACGCAGCTGAGGTGGGGAGGGGGACGCAGGGTTGAGGCTTCGACTGTACAGGAGCTTCTCGTCATGCTCTCAGCTGGCGGGGCTGTTCAGCGCTGGGTAAACTGACTCAGGTTTGTCGAGACGGACAGGGGGCCGGTTAGTGCGCAGCTGATGATGCTGCGGTGAAGCTGGAGAGTCCTTTGGCTGGTCTTCCGTCCCCCCCCCCATGATCTGGGCTGGCAGGGGCCAGGAGAGGCCCAAGTGATGGGGCTCAAGAAATGCCAGACACTTTTCCTCACTCTCCATGCAGAGGACTTTCATTCCTTTTCATCGGAGATCTCCTGGATTCGTTGTGCAGCCTAGGAGGGGAGGAGGACAGTACAGGGGAAGAGTGCACGTACAGGACTCCTCCTGTGGCAGGATTCATGATGTGGATGGGAGGCTGTATCGGGGGGCACATAAAATGCATCCCCACTCCTCAGGGTGACTTCTCAATTGCTGGAATTACTACGTGGTATGGGAGGGGGTTGCCATCCCCGGTTCTCTAGCCTCAGGAGGGCCGAGAGGGGATCAAGGACTGATGGACACGGGGGTTCTGGGCTCTGGTCTGGGGCCACTTTGGTGCTTGACCCAAGGGAGTGAATGAACAAGAGGTTTGGAAACTGGTGGATGGGATGTGAGGCTTCAAATGTAGATTCAGGAATAATTTTCAGGAATTTTTTCAGAGAATATTGTTTCATGGAAAGAATACAGCATTCAGAAAACACTCTCCAGGAGCAAGAGTTTAAGACAGGCATGGAGTAGTAGCCTGTGGTCAGTGCAATGGGCCCTGAACCAGGGAGGCATGGCTTCAGTTCCATTCAGGGATTGATAAAGGCAAATTTACCTCTCCCTCTGACAAAATAAAAGCAGTGTACAACCCTTTGCAATTGACCTCAAGACTACATGAAATAAACATGGATAATTCTTAGTGGTAAGAAAAACCGAGATATAGTAGAAGTCAGGTCAGTACCCTGCAAGTTAAAACTCCCCAGAGGCTGGACAGATTGGTGCAACATTTGCTGGTGGCTGGGCACCTTCTGGAACCAGAAAGCTTACCCGAGCATGCAGGCCCACAGAAAATAAATCAAACTGCGGCCATTTTTTCAGGTTTTGAGTCAAGAAATGATCTATAAAGAGGAAGTGGTGAGAGCTTTGGGGCAATTTATGCTCGGGATGGGAGTAAGAGGCATCAAAGGGGTTCTAGTACTTATCGGCTGCTTGGTGTTTTTTGTGCCTATTTTGAACTGCTCAGCTTTTTCCCACACTGGGGTGTTGGTCCGGCATTATAGCATCGATAACATCACACATTACCTGGACAACTTCTTATTTGTTGGCCCGAGTGAGTGCAAAATGCTTCTTAGGCCTCCTGTACAATTTTCAGGCAATTCAGTGAGAGCACTGAGAGGACAGGATCATCTTGCTGGTGGTTGAAAGGAATTAGTAAGTTTTTGTTTGGGAAATTTTCTGTTTTAAAAGTATTGGGGCAAAGTTAACTATTTGGGAATACTATTTAGTGTGTTTGTGTGTTTGTGCTTTTAATAGTCAGTAAGGCAGCGAATAAACAAAACAGACTGTATTTTTAAATAGTTAGTCAGTAAGGCAGCTAGTAAGCAGTAGTTAGTGTGTTTATTTTTTTTTTAATTTATTTTTTATTGCATTTCTTATAATTATCACAAACAGTAATTCTGATACCAAGGTACAACATAAATCAAAGAATTCACATTCAATTACAAAAATCCCTTCATATTAGTATCATTTCTAAGGAATATTAAGGTATAATTAGTAAACATTGACAAGAAGCAAATATAACTATTGGAGCAATACATAAGATTTATAATCTCTTAGAAATTCTCCTTGTACTCCCTCATGTAAATACATTCCTTTTTCCCCCCTAAGTACAACCTTTAGGAGTGTGTATCAAGAAAAGCGCGTAATTGATCAGGAAAATTAAAGATGTATGAGTTTCCTTGATATTTAATGTAACACTTACAAGGGTATCGTAAGGAGAATTGTGCTCCTCTATCTTGAACTTCTTTTCTAAGTGCTACAAAGTTTTTACGCCTTATCTGTGTTGTTCGAATAATATCCGGAAATATTCTCACTGGAGCCCCATAGAAGTTTAGTTTTTGTTGTCTGAAATGAAGTTTTAACACTTCATCTCTCTCTGAATGGGATACAAACTGTACTAAGAGGGTTGCTCTATTTTCGATATTAGCTTCATATGATTTTTCCAAAAAATCCGTCAGGTTGAGACTTTCTATAGATTTTAAATCATTTTTCTCCTTACTTTGTTGTTGTAAAAAGTAAGCTTTTGATACCTTAGGAAATGAATTTTCAGAATACTTTAGTATGTTTTTTAAATAGCTGTTAAATAAGTCCACTGGAGTTACCAGATGGACTAAGGGAAAATTTAGTATTCTCAAATTTAATTTCCTATTCTGATTCTCAATCATTTCTAACTTTCCTTCATGTTCTTGAATTGATTTTATTAAGTTCACCTGCGTTTTCTTTATTTCTCCCATTTTCTCATCTACTACAGTCATATTCTTCTCTAAACTTTCTATACTTCCTTGCATGCAAACATTCTTATTCAATACTTCCTGCACATTCGAAGTTAGATTATTTATAGATTTCTGCATTTTCATAATCATCAGTCCCAGTTCCTCTAATGTAAGTTTCTTAGGAGTAATCTCCTTTATTTCTTGCACTTTACTTCTCGATACCGTATCTCCCAGCTGTAGCGGGAGATGTGTGTTTATTTTTAATAGTCTGTAAGGCAGCTAATAAGCAGAAGTTAGAGTGTTTGTATATTAAAAACAAAAGCAAAGTAGCCAGAAGCTAGAAATAAGCTAGGAGCAGTGTTTCTCACAGGACAAGCAGGATGGTTGTCCTCACAAATGGGTGACATCGAGGATGGAGCCCACCACGGAAAACTTCTGTCAAAGTTTAACAGAACTTTGACTGGCCCCTACTGGGCATGCCCAGCAAGGCACTGACCCTGCAGCCAGCAGGGGTCTCCCCTCAGTCTTCTTTTTTCCGCGCAGCAGTTGCCACGCGGTGAAAGGCGCTCTCTACCACGTTCCTGACAGGAATTTGGAATTAATTTCCTAAGAAAATTTGCCCCTCAGGGGTCTCCCTTCGACAAATTTTTTAGTCATCTTACGGAACCCGGTAAGTTTTTTGCCTTCTTCCATCGACTGCCGTCGATTTTGGCCCTCGAGGCCTGTGGGCACTTACCGATCCCCAGCCTAAATTTTGGCTTTCAGCCATGGCAACGGGGTTCCGTCGTTGTCCGGATTGTACCCGGACTATGTCCATCACAGACCCCCACAGGGTTTGTGTAATGTGTTTGGGTAGTGGGCATGATGTCCTGACTTGCACCAAATGTGCCTTAATGACACCCAAGGGTCGCAAAGCCAGGATGGAGAAGATGGGGCTCCTCTTCCATGCACCAACCCCAACGCCATCGATAGCATCGACGTCATCGGAACCGGCACCGTCAAAGTTGTACCATCATCATCAACCCTCCGGTGACCGTCCGCCATCGATCGCTTCTCGGCCGTCGACTCCCGTCCCTTCCCCGGATGGGCGAGGGGATCGGAAAGAAAAGCACCGCCATCGACGGCATAAGTCTCGGCCTGTCGAGGATCCTCAGCCATCGACCTCTGCTCAAGCCGAGCCACCGACAAAGAAGCCGCGAACAGACCGGATGCCCTCCACGTCTCGTTCGCCGGCATCGAGGAAACCCTCACCCTCTCGGGGTGTGGGGGCCGTGATCCCACCAGTTACGGTGGTCCCTCCGGCCCTGCCTCAGCCTCCCTCTCCCGTCGAGCCGGGTATGGTTACCCCTGGTCTCTGGGCAGAACTGGACCGGCTGGTCCAGGAGGCCATCGAGAAAGCGATGAAGAAATTACAACCTCCATCGGCACCGTCTCCGGCACCGGTTCCAGTGCCGCCCCCGGCACCGACACCGGCACCGGCTTCGCCACCGAGGAGGGAACCGACCACCGAGCCGTTGATACAAGCGCTAGCACCGCTACTGAGCCGCATGGAGGCACTCGTGACGGCCCTTCCATCGGTGATTCCAGTGCCATCGACAACACCACCGTCTCCGACTGGTTTCTCATTGGCAGGAGAAACACCGTTTCGAATTCCCCCTTCCGGGGTAGTTCCATCGGTACCTTCTGGTATATCTCCACCGATTTATCCTTCGGCTCCATCGATTCCACGCCAGGCACCGATTCCATCGGCAGCACCGAAGCCATCGATGCCATTTCTGGTTCCACCTACTGCACCGATTCCACCTCGGTTTCCATCGATGCCTTCAGAGCCTCAGCCAGGTCCATCAGGGCTACAAGCCACACATGATCCCTACGATACCTGGGGTGATGATGATGATACCTCTTCTGACACAGATCTGCCTTCGCCACCATCTCCTACAGAGAGTAGAAAAAGATCTCCTTCTGAGGATCTATCTTTCATTAATTTTGTGAAAGAAATGTCAGAAGTTGTACCTTTTCAACTACAATCTGAAGCTGATGATAGACACCAGATGATGGAACTACTTCAATTTCTGGATGCTCCAAAAATCATCGCTTCCATCCCTATACACCAGGTGTTTTTGGATCTGCTCAAGAAAAACTGGGAATCTCCTTCATCGGTGTCACCAGTTAACAAGAAAGCTGACTCCACATACCTTGTCCAGTCAGCACCAGGTTTCCAAAAGCCTCAACTGGATCATCGCTCTGTTGTGGTTGAGTCCGCGCAAAAGAAGGCCAAGCATCTTAAGCCGCACTCTTCTACCCCACCTACCAGGGACAACAAGTTCCTCGATAGTGTAGGACGGAAAGTGTATCATGGAGCTACGTTGATTTCACGCATAGCTTCATATCAACTTTACATGACTCAATACAACAGAGCCATCTTTAAGCAGATGCAAGACTATGCTGACACGTTGCCGGACCAATACCAACCATAGCTTCAAGCCCTTCTTCACAAGGGATTTGAGGCAGGGAAGCATGAGATTAGGACTGCCTATGACATATTCGATGCTTCCACGAAGGTTTCAGCCACAGCCATCTCAGCCAGACGTTGGGCTTGGTTAAAGTCATCCAACCTTCGCCCAGAAGTCCAAGATCGTCTTGCTGATTTGCCCTGCTTAGGCGACAATTTGTTTGGAGAGCAAATTCAACAGATTGTGGCGGAGTTAAAAGACCACCATGAGACGTTGAAACAACTCTCATCTGTCCCACCTGAGGTGACCTCCAAGCAACCGCAAAAGAAGGACTCTAAGAAGTCATTCTTTCGACCACGTCGCTACTACCCTCCGTCAACTAGGGCTCGTCCTGCACGGTCCTCTAACAGGCCTCAGCCTCGTCAGCCGAGAAAGCAAAGACCTACTGTAGCCCCACCTCCTGGGCCTACGGCGGGCCTTTGACTTCCCTGTATTGAGCACATGCCATCTCCCTCTTCCACACATCCCTGTGGGGGGTCGACTGTTCCACTTCTTACACCGTTGGAAACAGATCACCTCAGATCAGTGGGTGCTAGCAATTATCGCACAGGGTTACCACCTCAACTTCATAACACTTCCGCCAGACTCCCCGCCCCTTCAGGCATGGAGTCTAACCAGCCATTTCACTCAATTAATCAAGAAGTATCCCTTCTTCTACAATCAAATGCTATAGAACCCGTCCCTCCTTGTCAACAAGGGAAAGGATTCTATTCCAGATACTTCCTAATACCAAAGAAATCAGGGGGGCTACGTCCAATTCTGGACCTTCAGGCCCTCAACAAGTATCTGCAAAAAGAAAAGTTCAAGATGGTAACCCTGGGCGCCTTGCTCCCTCTGTTGCAAAAGGGGGATTGGCTGTGCTCTCTCGACCTCAAGGACGCTTATACCCACATTGCGATCACACAATCCCATCGCAAATATCTACGGTTTCTTGTAGGCCACGACCATTATCAATACCGTGTCCTACCTTTCGGTCTGGCTTCTGCCCCACGAGTCTTTACCAAATGTCTCGTAGTGGTAGCAGCATTCCTACGGAAGGAAGGTGTCCACGTCTACCCCTACCTGGACGATTGGCTAATCAGGGCCTCCTCCCAACACATAGCTCAATCCTCCCTAAAATTGACAATTCAAACACTCCTTTCCTTAGGGTTTCTTGTCAATTACGAGAAATCTTGCTTAGTCCCGTCTCAAACCTTATCCTTCATTGGAGCAGACTTGGACACCTTGCAGGCAAAGGCTTACCTTCCTCTTCAGAGGGTCCACACCCTAATATCCCTGGCTCGCCAGCTCCAGTCTCAAAACACTGCCACAGCTCGCCAGTTCCTCATTCTCCTAGGACACATGGCATCCTCGGTTCAAGTCACTCCCATGACCCGACTAGCCATGAGAGTAACACAATGGACTCTAGGACACCAATGGATTCAAGCTTTTCAGCCTCTGTCCTCCATAGTCACAGTCACACAGGCCCTGCTCCTATCCTTAACCTGGTGGACAACTCAGGTCAACCTCCTTCAGGGCTTACCTTTTCTTCCACCGGATCCGCAAGTAATCCTAACCACCAACGCTTCTCACATCGGTTGGGGAGCCCATGTGGACGAATTACAAACCCAAGGGTTATGGTCCAAAGAGGAAGCCGAACACCAGATAAATTTCCTGGAACTTCGCGCAATCCGCTATGCACTCCGAACTTTCAAAGATCATCTATTCCATCAGATAATCTTAATCCAGACGGACAACCAAGTGGCCATGTGGTACATAAACAAGCAGGGAGGCACAGGCTCCTTCCTTCTGTGTCAGGAAGCTGCGCAGATCTGGGCGGAAGCCCTCTCCCACTCCATGTACCTCAGGGCCACTTACCTGCCGGGAGTAGACAATGTATTGGCAGACCAGCTGAGCCGTGTCTTCAAGCCACACGAGTGGTCACTCGATCCTCTGGTAGTGACCTCTCTGTTTCACAAGTGGGGTTTTCCCCGCATAGACCTCTTTGCGTCCCCTCAGAACCACAAAGTGGACGATTACTGCTCTCTCATTCGGAGCCAACACTTTCAGCCGAGAGATGCCTTCTCCCTCAAGTGGATGACAGGTCTGCTTTATGCATTCCCTCCACTTCCTCTTCTGTCAAGGACTCTCGTGAAGCTACGCCAAGACGGAGGAACCATGATCCTGATAGCACCCCACTGGCCACGCCAAGCGTGGTTTCCCATACTCCAGGATCTCTCCATCCGCAGGCACATCCCTCTGGGAACGGATCCGCATCTGCTCACTCAAAACGACGGATGCCTCCTCCATCCCAACCTCCAGGCCTTGTCCCTGACGGCATGGATGTTGAAAGGTTAGTCCTTCAGCCTTTTAACCTTTCGGATTCGGTTTCTCGTGTCCTGATAGCTTCACGAAAGCCCTCTACCAGAAGATCCTATTCATATAAATGGAAAAGGTACACATCATGGTGCACTTCTCAGTCCCTTGATCCCCTTTCCTGTCCAATCTCTAAGTTCTCGGACTATTTATGGCACCTATCAGAATCCGGTCTAAAGACCTCTTCCATTAGGATGCATGTCAGTGCGGTAGCCGCCTTCCATAAAGGTGTACAGGGTGTCCCTATTTCAGTACAACCCCTGGTAACACGTTTTCTTAAAGGCTTGCTCCATCTGAAGCCACCCTTACGTCCTCCGGCCCCATCTTGGGACCTTAACCTGGTTCTTGGTCGTCTAATGAAACCTCCTTTCGAACCTCTGCACTCCTGTGAATTAAAGTATCTCACATGGAAAGTGTTATTCCTTTTGGCTATCACTTCAGCTCGCAGGGTTAGTGAATTGCAGGCCCTAGTTACCTATCCGCCTTACACTAAGCTCCTGCAGGACCGGGCGGTACTCCGCACTCACCCTAAATTTTTACCTAAGGTAGTTTCTGAGTTTCATATTAATCAATCCATCATACTACCTATCTTTTTTCCCAGGCCCCACTCCAACTGCGAGGAACAGACTCTGCATACCCTAGACTGCAAACGAGCTCTAGCTTTTTATCTAGACCGTACAGTTGCTCACAGGAAGAGCACTCAATTATTTGTCTCTTTCCATCCTAACAAGTTAGGACATCCTGTGGGTAAGCAGGCTCTTTCCTCCTGGTTGGCGGACTGCATTTCTTTTTGCTATCAGCAAGCTGGCATTCCTTTTCAAGACCGTGTGAAAGCACACTCTGTGAGGGCCATGGCAACGTCAGTGGCACACCTTTGATCGGTGCCGCTTCCTGACATCTGCAAAGCTGCAACCTGGAGTTCTCTCCATACCTTTGCAGCCCACTATTGTTTGGACAAAGCTGGAAGACAGGACTCCATCTTCGGCCAATCTGTCTTGCGTAACCTTTTTCCAACGTGATGTACCAACACCCTTCCACCTTCCCGGTAGAGTGCGGATGCCCTTTACCAAATACCACCCCAGTTGTTGTGCCTGTTGCACGTCATTGGGTGCATTTGGTGCAAGTCGGGACATCCTCAGCTCGGTACTCACCCATTTGTGAGGACAACCATCCTGCTTGTCCTGTGAGAAAGCAAATGTTGCTTACCTGATGTAACAGGTGTTCTCACAGGACAGCAGGATGTTAGTCCTCACGAAACCCGCCCGCCACCCCGCGGTGTTGGGGTTTGTTTTGTTTTTACTTTTTAGGCACTGCCTGTAGCTTTGAAAATCAGACTGAAGGGAGACCCCTGCTGGCTGCAGGGTCAGTGCCTTGCTGGGCATGCCCAGTAGGGGCCAGTCAAAGTTCTGTTTAAACTTTGACAGAAGTTTTCCGTGGTGGGCTCCATCCTCGATGTCACCCATTTGTGAGGACTAACATCCTGCTGTCCTGTGAGAACACCTGTTACATCAGGTAAGCAACATTTGCTATACCTAAGTAAAAAGGTTGAAAAGTTCAGTTCAGTTACTCACCTTGGAAAGGTATTAAGGTAGTGTGATTTGGTTTGATTAGGTATCAACATTTGTTAATCAAGAGAGCAGTGAGTCACTCTGGCTGACTAACTGAAATTAGACTGTTTGTCTAATTCAGCAAAAATAAATGCACTTCTCTAATATACAGTATTATGATCTTATCCTTTTTGAAAATCATGATTACCACAAAGAACCTAGAAAGTGAAAGTGGCAACTCAATAGCTATAGTACAGCTCTAATGTTCGAGCTGATACCAGCACAAGAATGTGATGGCAAGCAAAGGCCTAGACAGTTCATGTTCAAAGAGTGCACTTAAAAGGGACAGTCTAAGTGCCATGACAGCAAAGTTTATAGAAGGTCCAGATAGTCCATGTTGAAAGAATGCACTCAGAGAGGATAGTATAAGGGCTATGAAAACAAAGTACAGAAAAGGCCCAAACAGTTCATGTTGAAAGAATTCACTCAAAGAGTACAGACTAAGAGCCACAGCAGCAAAGTTTAGAGAAGGCCTAGACAGTCCATGTTGAAAGAGTGCACTCAAAGGGGACTGCCTTAGGGCCACAGCAGCAAAGTTCAAGTAGCAGGCAGCAGGACCAGGACCAGTCAGCACAGCATAGAGCCAACAGAACCAGGACCAGAGAAGGCAGCAAGGAGGCAGCAAGACAAAGACTGGAGAACACAGCATGGAGGCAGGATCCCCAGGAGATGAGTCAGCAGCATGGAGGCAGCTGCAGGATGAGATGCGAAGAGACACCAGTATGGAGACAGCAGCAGGAAGAGATGAGAAGAAACACTAGTATGGAGGAAGCAGCAGGATGAAATGAGAAGATATACCAGCATAGAGGAGGCAGCAGGATAAGATGAAAAGAGACACCAGCATGGAGGCAGCAGAAGGATGAGATAAGAAAAGAAACCAGAATGGAGCCAGCAGCAGGATAAATAGAGAAGAGACACCAGCAGCAGGATGAAATAAGAAGAGACATCAGCAGGACCATGACTGGAGACTGCATCAAGGAGGCAGGACTACTAGCAGAGCCTAGAGGAGGGCATAACAAGTAAGCAGCAGGACCACACAGGCAGACACTGACAGTAAACCATCCCCTTCAGCAAACCAGCACAGGAACTCTGTAAGGATGGGCCATGGAGTCTTCTTCCATCTAAGAACTCTATAGTCAGAATGGGCCTAGCAGGCATCTTCAATCTAGCTGGCACAGGATTTCTGTAGTCAGGATGGGCCTAGCAGGTATCTTCCATCTAGCCAGCACAGGAACTCTGTAGTCAGGATGGGCCAAGCAAGTGTCTTCCATCTAGCTGGAACTGAAACTCTGTAGTCAGGATGGATACAGCAGGCGTTTTCCATCTAGCCAGTACAGGAACTCTGTAGTCAGGATGGGCATAGCAGGCATCTTCCATCTAGCCGGCACAGAAACATTGTAGCGAGGACTGGCCTGACTTGTTTGGACACGTCATCTTTGAGTGAAATGTTTTAACCTTTACAACTTGGGGCCTCATGGTCCTTACCTGGGTTTTTGGCTGGTTGGGGTGGCATATCTTTGGGTGGCCTACTTGTGGGCCATTCCGAGAGCTGGGCACTGCTGTGGTGTGGACTCCTGGGAGGAATAAGATGGCACGTGCACCTCTAGGTAGAGAGTGCATCAAGCTAGGTAGAGTACATTGTACAAATCAACTCTTCTTTTACCTTTCATCACTCAAAATGACAGAAAATCTTCACCGATGTTAACTTTGCTGTTCTTAACTCTGACTGTATATGTAAAACTGCCCCCAAAACCTACCCCACCCCACCCCCGAACCTCACCTTGAGTTATTGGTGCCCCCTCTTATAGTGGTATAAATATTAAACTTTCATATTGGTCTCTATTTCAATCTCTCCTGCCTGAACTGCAGTGGATTAATCAGCGTGCAATGCGAAAAATAGCACAGAGACGATAAGTCCAAAATTAGCCAGACAGTGCAAATATGGACCTCTAAGTAATCAGTGCTAAGAGCAATAAATATGATAAACCAGAAAAATGCCATAATTAAAAATTCCCTGCAAGACCAGATCAGTTAAAAAGCTGGGTTTTTAATTTGCAACTGAAAGATAAATAATTTGTTTCCCAGCAAATATCCTTTAGGAGCTCATTCCAAATCTTGGGAGCAATTCTCAAGAAAGCTTTTGCCATAGTCATTGTTACCGATCCTATGTCTGTCAGGGATGGAGGGTGCAAATGAAAGTCTCCTATGAGGATCTCACTCAGTGTTCTGGACAATCTATGCTAGATAAAAGTTTGTTCTAGTAGTGTTGGCCCAGGACTCTTAGGGGTAGATTTTCAAAATATGCACGTGAGTCCATGTGCATGCGGTTCCCGGCACATGCACATGGATGTGCTGATTTTATAACATGCATTCACATGTGTGGGAGGAGCGCACAAGGGGGGGGGGGGGGTTCAACTTTTGCAATTTCTGTACGGCGACGCAATTTGGCCTTCCCCAGTTCCCTCCCAGCCTGCTCTAATTAAGGAGTGGAGGGAACTTCTTTAGCCCCCCTCCCTAAACTCCCTCCCTCTTCCCCTCTCCTCCCCATCCCCTAAACCCTACCAATCTATTTGTTTTTGTTTCGTAACTTACTTCAGGCCCGGAGCTGAACTAAGTTGCGCGTGCTGGCAGCTGACCGGCATGCGAGTCATCAGGATAGCATGCAATGGTACTGTCCTGGCCCTCCCCTGCCCTTCCTCGCCCAGACCCCGCCCCTCACCCCGCCCCTTTGAAGAGGCCTAGCACTTGTGCACGTTCCGGGGTTTATGTGCAAGGCCGGACACCCTTGAAAATTCACGCGGCATGCGCAAGACCTGGCCATGCACGTAAACCCTGGGATTTACATGCACAGGCCTTTTAAAATCCATCCCACTGTGTTCTAAATGCCACTTGATTTATGTGACTACATACACTTGATTTTTTTGTCCCTCCCTCGAACTTACTTGATTCATTTGGAACTCCCTCCCCACATTGATCTTCATTACCCTTCCCTCCCCCCATTTCTTTTGCAGGATACAGCCATTAACATGTGCCATTTTGCATGTATCTCTCATTTATGCCAAAAGTTCAAATCAAAATGCAAATTATGGAAATAAATGTGACTCAAGCCCTACCTAGGAAATCAGTTTGGCATTTTTCTTATCAAATGACATAATTTTCTAGTTTTCAAATAAATCTTTTTTTTTCCATCCAACCTTTCCTTGAGAAGTATTTTTTCATAAACTACAAAAAAAGATGGCACTAATTTTTGTTATGTTCAGTTATCAGAGCAATAATTAAACAGCTGAGTCAATCTTCAACAAATTTTTTATTTAGTCCCAATCTCCAATCACATTTCCTACAAGTCTATACCATTTCAGTTCTGATTAGCTTGTGCTCTGTAAAATTCGGAAGTATGCACAAAATAAATGAATAGGGGGAAATCTCTGGAAGACAGAGCTAAAATTCCCTAGGCTGGCTCAAACAGTCTTTTATTAGAGTATGAGAAAGAAGTGTAATGATCTGAACACATTCAGATGTTTAGTCCTACGCATAGCTCATGAAGTTTGCAGAATGAATACTTCCATGGCACCTGAGCTATAAAGTGCATGAAAATCCTTTTAAATTATGAAAGGAGTGCTAGATGAACCTAAGAACAGCCATGCTGGGTCAGACCAAGGTCCATTGAGCCCAGCATCCTATCTCTGATAGTGGCCAATCTGGGTCACAAATACTCATCAGTTCCCCATTGGTTGATTTATTTCTTGTAGCTCACTCCCAGGGAAATGTACTTTAGGAAGACATCTTTAACATATTTAAAAAGTGTTATGTAATTACTCAAGTTATCCTTGTACCTATAGATGAAGGCCTTGCTTATGTAATAGAGTAGATATTGAAAATTGGCTGTGTAAGTAACCTAGGAGAGAGAGAGAGAAAATCTCTGTATAGGCTCATCAAACAGTTAACTATTTATACCACTGTAAGAGGGGGCACTAGCAACTTGGGATGAGGTTTGTGGGGGGGGGGGGGGGTTCTTGGGAGCAATTTTATATGCATAGTCATACATACGAACAGCACAGTTACTATCAGTGAAGATTAATGTGATTTGGAGTGATGAAAGGTGAAAGAAGAGTAGATTTGTACCATGTTCTCTCTACCTAGCTTGATACACTATCTACCTAGCTGCAATCAAGCTAGGTAGAGAGAACATGGTACAAATCTACTCTTTTTTCATCTTTCATCATTCCAAATTTATTTTATTTATTTATTTATTTATTTGTTTGTTTGTTTGTTTATTTATTTATTTATTTAATAACTTTCCTATACCATCATTCAGTAAAAAAATAAAATGTGTCACTATTTTGTCTTGTATGACTCAGCCTCCCCTTCCCTCACCTCTAAAACCTCAGGGTCAGAAACAGGTGGTGGCGATGCATCATGGATGGAACTGCCTGCCCTTCTGAAGCGTTTAGATTGCAGCAGGTCCCTTTTTAACTTTAATGGGGGACTGGCACTAGTACTGGCACTAGTACCTTCTCTGCCAGTCCAAATCACTCGTCCACATCTAGCTTTCCCTGACATTATGGATTTAATGTCACTGCCTAGTGCCTACTGGCTGCCCACGGGCACAGTGCCTTGATATGCACTAATGTAATGTGTTTGCACACACCGAACTTGTAACTACAAAAGAGGCCCACTGGGGATTTGGCTTCATAAACACCCACTGTCCCAATATACTTGAGTCTGCAAAACTGGATGCCCACAGGCACAGTGCCTTGATATGCACTAATGTAATGTGTTTGCACACACCGAACTTGTAACTACAAAAGAGGCCCACTGGGGATTTGGCTTCACAAACACCCACTGTCCAAATATACTTGAGTCTGCAAAACTACCCAGTGCCCACTGGCACTGATGCCCAGTGCACAGAGAGACTGAGTGAGTTCAATTAAAAAATGCAGTTAACAAAAAAGCTGGAATTGGCACAGCAGGAAAATCTATGAAATATATTTTTCAATGGAAATTCTAGCAAACTAGCAAATTCTAGCAGCTTCACTCCGTGGCACAGAGAGACCATCTCAGATCAACCAAAAAAGGTGCTTAAAAACAAAACAAAACAGGGCTAGCTGGCACTGCAGCCAAATGAAGAACAAATATCTTTTTCTATCTAAGTAACTAGCCTAGCTAGCAATTGAATACAGATTTGAGAACTCAGACTAGCTCTGAGTGTAGCCGCTTTCCGCAGAGCTAGACCACCTCCCGGCCTCTCCAGATCATCCCTGCAAAGAAAGTGCATGGCAAGCTGCGTGCTTAAGTATATATAGTGCTGGGTCATCAGGAAAAATGTCACCGACCACTGAATGAGAGCGCGATTGGCTGCATTGCAAAAATTCTTTTCGCTGATACATTGCATTCTGGTCTCCTTGCCAACCTGTCCGACCCACTCTGACAGGGCTGTGAGGTCACTGAAGACTCACAGGAAAGGGCTGGTTTTTGGCTATGGATACACCCAAATGGCGTTCTCCAATTTCAAATGGCCGCTACGAAAAGCACGCGGCACCAAACGTATGAAATGGATGATATGTTATATTCATGGGGAATCACGATACGTTTCACAACCCCACGAATACAACAAATATGGACATATATGTTGTGGATTGCCAATACGTTGCAAACAAATGCACACCCCTAGATAGGAGAGGAGAGAGAGAGCCTCTGTGGAAGTCCACTGATTTTTGAACATTTTATACCACTGTTAGAGGGGGAATTATGAACTTGGGGTGAGGTTTGTGGGAGTGAGTTGGGTTTTGGGGAGCAGTTTATCATGCACAGTCATACGTACGAACAGCACAGTTACTATCAGCACGCCAGGGGGGATAAAAGCGCGGGCTCCATCCCGGAACAGCTGTGCCATGCCTGCCTGTCCCACAAACATCAAAGGCTCTAAAAAAAAACAAACATCTAACCGACTCTTTTTTTTCTGTTTCTCTCCCAGCTGCTTTTTTTTCCTCTTACAGGCTGTCTGATCTCCGTAGGACCTCTGTTCACTCGCGAGGCCCCCCCGGAAGGCTGGACCGTGCTCCTCCCCCCAGGCCGATGCTGCTGACGTCATCACAGTGCCCCGGGGGAGGGGGCGGGATAAAAGCACGGGTTCTAGCCCGAAGGCGCCAAGCGCCAGGGTCGCACACCAAAGGAGCACGATAAAGGGGCATGACCCTTTGTATGCCCCTTTGTACACCCTGAGTAATACTAACAGACAACCAATACAAGACGACCATGGCTATAGACAAAAAAACTACATATCCTATTCAAGTATGCTTAAACAAGGGTAAGTATGGATAAAACACCAAGAGAAAATGCATAGACTATCACAATACAAGGAAAACACAGAACGTGAGTCTAAATAACCTGATATAGCCATAAAGAACTAACAATATCAATATAAATAGCATAGTAATGATAACATTTCTACTAATGAATGCACAATCAGTGACTAAGAAATTTTCCATTATCACAGACCTGTTGTATGACGTAAAACCTAATTTTATTGCCATCACAGAATTCTGGCTAAAAAAATCAGATACAGTTTTAAAAAACCAGATAGCAAATAAAAACTATGATGTTTTCTCGATTCCTAGAATAAATAAAAGAGGTGGAGGCTTAATGCTAATAATAGAGAACAAATTAAAATGTAAACTACTGCCAATCACACCCCCAATGAATCATGAAATTGCAATTTTTGACATTAACCATATGCAAATATGCCTCATTTACTGCCCACCTAGTCTCCTGGAGTTAAACATTTCCCCATTAATAGAATTCTTTACAACTCACCTAAATTCAGCAAAACCAACAATCATACTAGGAGATTTTAACCTTCACATGGACGTCAATCCACTATCTAATACATGCCAAACACTGAATGACATAATGAATGCATTGGGCTTCAAATTAATCACAGGCAAACCAACACACAAAGCTGGTCATTCATTAGACGTGACATACATCAGCACTAATTCGCTAGAGAATATAAACACGACTATTCCCAAATCCCATGGTCAGATCACTTCCTTATACAATCCACTATTAAGCATGCAGGTCCAACTGAAAATCAAAGGAAAGAACCAATTGAATTCAAGTATTGCCCACCCTATAATATTGAAATACTAAAGGACAAATTACAGGCAGAATTAATGAATTTCAATTACAGAGATAGTAACAATGCTACAACTGAATGGGTAAATAGGACTACTAAATTAGCAGATGAAATAAACCCCACAAAAAATGTTTACATTAAAGATCTAAAACAAATAAATCCCTAGTATAATGAACAAATAAAAGAAGTCAAGCGAAACCTTAGGAAAAAAGAAAAAGGATAGAAAAGAAACAAAACAAACGAAAACCTAACAAAATACCAAAAACTTCTGGCTCACTACAAAAAAGTAATCCTTGATGCTAAAAAAAAATATTTCAGCTCTAAAATAGAAAAATTTACAAATAACGCTAGAACCTTCTTCAATATAGTTAAAGTCCTAACCAGTGATAAAACAAACACCCCTCAGAACCTACCTGAAACTCAATGCAATGAAGCAGCACAGTTCTTCAAAGAAAAAATAGAGAATTTAAGAACCAAAATTCCAAAAACTACTAAACAAGAGGTCAAAATGCACACCAGGGACGTAATAAAATGGTCTTCATTCACTGAGGTTTCAAGCATAGAAGTGGAAACAATGATAAAAAATTTAAACCCTGCCCCACATGCAATCAACAACCTGCCCATAATGGAATTAAAAAAATTAACCGACAAAACTGCCCCAACACTAGCAAAAATCATAAACCTATCACTCGAAGAAGGTTCAATGCCCAACATCCTAAAAGGAGCCATTATTAAACCAATCTGTCCTCGAATGCTGTGCCTGTTCGACCAGGCCTTATGTCCCTACAGGGGTTTGACCTCTGTCCTCGAATGCTGTGCCTGCCTGTCCATCCAGGCTTTATGTCCCTACAAGGGTTTGACCTCTGTCCTCGAATGCTGTGCCTGCCTGTCCATCCAGGCCTTATGTCCCTACAAGGGTTTGACCTCTGTCCTTGAATGCTGTGCCTGTCCGTCCAGGCCTTAAGTCCCTTCAAAGGCTTGACCTCTGACCTCAAATGCTGTTTCATCAAAATTGATAAGAAAACCCCAATTCTGCAGCCAAAAATAGGCTGCAAATACTTCCGTATCAATGGATCGTGGCTGCCATTGAACGAAAGAAACATATTTGGCCCCCGACGAATACGAATACCGAATTGGACGAATCCATACCTTCTGCACATCCCTACTCCTATCTCTCTTTCTCACACTCACTCTCTCTCCCTCCCTCTTGAAACAGGATTTGCAATAAATCCTGTTTTGGCCATAACACACAGCTATCGCAGGCATAATGCTCAGAAAAAAGGTGTAGTTATTTCCAGTGTTAACATAACACATGCTATTGTGGGATTTATCACACACAATGTTAAATAGCCCTCATTTCCATTTACTCCACCCAAACTCCTCCTACATGAATACATTTTTAAAATTTGCATATGTTTTTCATGATGCAATATTTATCACATGTGTTATGGCGTTATCGCGGGCGTTAGGGCCCTAATGCCTGCGATAACTTCCTAACACAATTTCATGAATGACCCCCTTAGCAGATTAGAACTAATCCGGCTAAGTTTTGATGATTTTTCAGTGGCACAGCAAAGTCACTGAATATACGCGTATATATGCGTATTTCACTGGATAAGTCTACCCGGATAACTTTGGACCTACTCTATGAGGCATCTAAACTTAGACGTAAACTTATGCAGCTAACTCCGAATAACGGTATTTAGCTGTATAAGTTGTACGGCTAACTCGCTCCGCTCCTGATCCACCCAGTACACCCCTACTTTTTGCATGTAAATTTTAGCCATATAAGGGACTTACATGGTTAAGCGGTGGCTGCGGAATGTAGGTGCATATTCAGCAGCCACTATTTAGCTGCATAGGTCCTGCTTATCTGGCTAAATAGCACTGATCGGGCTTTGAATATTGGGCCTTTGTTGTTTAAACAGTTTCACCAAAATTGGTAATTTCACCATGGTGCCTTGCACTCAGGGAAGCTTGTAATTTGTGTTGGTCCCTATGACTTGCTCCCTTTTGTCCAGACTGCTGTGTGCTAGGAGAGGGCCCAATGAACAAGAAACTGATAGTCTCTGTAATTGTTTCAATCCAGCTGATCTGAATAAACTCCCTTTGGAAATATAGAGTTGGCATGCCGCTTTTAAAAGATCTGAGAGTACCGGCTTATGCTAGAAGAGAAGAGGCCTAATTGCAGGAATCTGTGTGCACATAGTGGAGGTGAATCTCTCTCAGGGAAAGACAGCAAGGAGAAGCTAGTTACACTTACACATCTTCTATTAATGCTCTGCTTTGCCATTTCTATTTAATGTGTGTGACACTATTCCTTTGCTATGACACATAGTTCAGTGTTTTATAATTATTTTACAGAACTGCATCATAAATGCAACGTCCTTACCAATCACCGTTTTAATAAAATTCCAGTGTGACTCAGAAAGTTAAAACCATTTGTGTAAGTCACTTGTACATTATTAAATAGGATAGGGCTGATTGAAACCTCTGGAGCAGACGAAAATGGAGATGAACAAGGGTTTTATCAAATAGTTACCAAAATGTACCAGGCAGTAATTTGCACATGGACAAAGAATGATCTTTATTTCCTTCTGGAATTCCATTGATTAAGGCATTTGTTAAAGTATCTGACAATGCCCCAGTCAGGATTAATTCATCACACAGATAAATTGAGGTGATTTCCTAATCTTCTTTCAAAACTCTTTAAAATTCAGACCTGAACCCATCATCTTCCTTACAGGATTCAAATTTCCATGCTTAAGATTTCCTTAGGGGCATAGGGGACATTAAGCTATTCTTTATCAGTGGCACTACTGCTGGAAGGCTGTTGTTTCCTACATATATCACTAGGGTTTATGACGCTGCCTTAATTTTAGGAGTCATGGGGTGTTTCACAGAGGCTAGTTTTACATTTCTTTCACTAAGCTTCCTTAGGATGTTTTCCATGGTCATCCTTGCAATCTTCTTCCCTTTATTTAGGCTGTGATAGTTTCCATTATGTATATTAAGTGTGTGCAAGCCAAATAAATATCGTTTTGTGTCGTGCCATGTTGTTTAGGGGGGGGGGGGGGGGGTCAATTTTTGTTTTTGTTAATGTTTTCCCTTATATTTTTTCCCTTTTTTAAATATCAGAAAGAGTGCACATTATTCAGAAATAGTTCACACTAAAACAATAGAAAAAAACAAAAAACCCCAAGAAGTTTTGTGTTTTTTTCCTCTATCATTTCGAAAATAAGAAATAACTTAGACAATGTTGTTGATTTCATACCCCTAATGCACATTTATTTTAGATTTTTATATTCTGCTTTTTATACTTTTTTTAAGCATTTCAAAGTGGATTATATTTAGGTACTGTAGGTATTTCCCTATCCCCAAAGGGCTTATAATCTAAGTTTGTAGCTGAGGCAATAGAGGGTAAAAGTGACTTGCCTAAGGTCACAAGGAGCACCAGTGGGACTTCAACACTGGTCCCCTGGTTTATAGCCTGCTGCTCTAACCATTAGGCTACTCCTCCACTTCATATATGTTTCTACTTTTATTCAACTTTATTTTATGATTCTGTGGTGCTTACTCATTTTATATCCTAGAGCAGTGCTTCCCAACCTGGGGTCCTTGAGACCATCACAGGAGATCCATCATATGAGAAGTAACCAAAGTATAGCTGTTGAAAGAAAAAAGCAGGTTCATCTTATCTCTGAGCAGATCTTTTCTAAGGTTGCTGCTGCCTGATCCCACACCAAGAGAAGGAAAGGAAGATCATGGCCTTAAGGAGCCTAAGACTAAGAAACAACAATCCTGCAATCAACTGTACTCAGTATCCAAATCAAAAATCGAAAAAGAATCAGCATATAAATAAATCTAATATTGGTGAGCAATTCTATAACATGAGAAAAATTGTTAGTATATGGGTGTCAGCAAGCCGGGAACCAGTGTAAGATCACCTCAAAAGGTGGTAGCCCGGACCTATCTATCATTCACCCAAATACATAAAGGGGCAGATTTTTATTCTTACACCCGATTTTATAACATGCGCGTGCTACCGCGTGCATGTTATAAAATCCAGGCTCGGCGTGCGCAAGGGGTGCAGACTTGTGCACCTTGCACGTGCCGAGCCCTAGGGGAGGCCCGATGGCTTTCCCCGTTCCCTCCAAGGCCGCTCCAAAATCGGAGTGGCCTTGGAGGGAACTTTTTTCGGCTCCTCCCACCTTCCCCTCCCTTCCCCTATTTAACCCTCTCCCCCAGCCCCACCTAAATCCCCCCCCCTACCTCACTGTGCCGGAGAACTCGGGACCGCCCCCGGACCGCCCATTTTTGAAAGCCCCGGGACATACGCGTGTCTCGGGGCTTGTGCGCACCGCCAAGCCTATGCAAAATAGGCTCGTGCGTGCAGGGATAGGTTTTTGGGGGTTACGTGCGTATATTTCATGCGTAACCCTTTGAAAATCTACCCCAAAGGCTGTGAATTGGTTTCTACCAACAAAGTGTACAAAACATCAATTTTTTAGGTATTTTGTAATGCAAATAAAATAAGTTCAATTCCACAATGTAATATTTATATAAGTAAGTCTGCAGACAAATCAACAAGATAGCAGTCAAGACAAACCTCTGACATCAGCTGGCATTTCAAATTTCCTGTATCGGGGAACTTAGCTGATCAGCTTGAATTTCCTCTCTTCCTCATAGAGCGATCTGGCCAGGATCCACGACCTCCGAAATTCTCAGGAATGGCAGCGACCGACCTGACCAAGCTGCCACTTTTTAAACAGCCATATTTCTGGTAACGATGCCCTGCACGTCTGACGTCGTCATCTAAACAACATCATCTAAACAGCATCTTGTTGTTTGTTTTTTATCCATAATGCAATGAAGGATGATCAGCATCAGTGTAGCTTGGTCCCAAGGCCTACCCCCAATCAGGACCCTAGTTACCATGTTTTGAACTATGTATATCCTACTGAGTGAGCAAATCTCTTTGCGAACCCAATATAAATTGTATTACAGAGGTCTAGATGACTCAATAGTGTTGCTTAAATCACTGTCTTTAGGTCATCTGGCCATTAAAAAAGGATGAGGTTGTTTAACCAAACAAATGATAAAACACTTTTGCAGAAGGGTTTTTATTAGCTTGACTACACCATAATATAACATGTTATCTATACAATTTCCTTTTTCCAGGGTTAATAATGTCTTGAAACAGGTTTTGCACTATTATGTAATTGTTGATGATAAAGATGCTTGATTATAATGTTTGCCCTTTCCAGGATGCATAAACCTTGTACATTTTTTACATGCATGCATGTATATTTATTTATTTATTTGTTTGTTTGTTTATTTATTTATTATAAGTACCTTGTTCACAGACACTTTCCCACATTTGTTGTGCCAGTGGTCCATTGCTGACTTCTGACAGTATCCATAACCCTCATATTTTTTTCCCTTGAGCTGCATGTTCCACAAATTTGTTAGGAAGCATGCTGATGAGAAACCTATTACTAAGAATCTGTGAAGTCTGTGGATCTGAGCAGTGAAGTAATTCTCCCAGGTACGGCCATGATACAACATCATGTCAATCACTTCTTCAACTGAATAACTGAATAACTAAACTTATCCCACTCTAGCCTGGCAAGCGTCTCTCCTACATTTTCTATATGCCAGTGTATTACATTTTGCAGTCAGGTTATGCTTGGAGAATGCCAGGAGGAGTACGTCAAAGTAAAAGTTTAGTACTAGGCACAAAGATGAAGACTGAAAGAGAGGGAAGGGAGTAAATCTCAAGAAGGATAGAATGAAGGGGAGAGGGAGAGAGAGGGAGAGAGAAGGACACAGTAGAGGATAATGAGCAGAACCAGAGGGTGTCCTTGAAGAACTGTATTGAAGGTTGGTGTCTTTCTTTTCTGCAATGATTTAACATCATTATAGTTCAGGAATCTGGCCTTATTGGGAAGAGATGGATCATCAATTTTTTTTTAGTGATTCTCTATGCAGGAGTAAAAATAGGACAAAACAATTGACATATGAACTGTCTCCTGATGCATTTAATTCACTGGCATATCTAAGCTTCCAATTTATTATGTGTTCAAAGGGGCATTATCATACAATTCAAAAAATTAATTATTATGCAGAGCTCTGCATATCAGTAGTTTCACCCTTTCCCTGTGCTAATCGATCCAGAGTTAATGGGCCCATTAGTACAAGGGAAGAAAAGTCCCATGGTAGGAGGCAGGATCTGGTGGGATCCCATATGCAGGACCTCTCATCCCCCTCCATTCTCTTACTTGGTTCCCCCAGCAAAGAACCACTCATCTTCCTATCTGGCACTCCTGGCATATCGCTACCACTTTCTTGTGAAGTTTTAAGTGCCAGTATTTGATGCAGTCCTATATTCATTATTTGATCAAAATCAATTTCAATTTCACTGTGAAAACCGCCCCCCCCCAAAAAAAAAACAAAACAAAACAAAAAACAAACAAACATTTTTTTGAATAAAATAAAATAAACGACAATCTTGCTGCATATCATTTGAAGTAAAGGTTTAAATTTCTAAAAGATTATAATGTAACTTTTGCTTCTTAGATTTATGACTACTATATCCTGACAGTTTCATTATGTGTGCTGTCAAGAAAAATGTAGTAGGAATGTCTTACTTGAAATGGCCTGCCTTTGTTCTACAATCTAACAATTAACCTTCAATCACACAGATAGTTATTTTTGTGATACACTTTATAAATTATTAATCAGCTGCTATTTGGAATTAGTAGAAAGAAACTCGGGAGTAGAGCGCAGAGATTTTCTGCTGGTGGCAAAATGAATCTTGAATTCCATTTGTATGAAGAGAACACATATATTGGACACAATTGGTAACAGACACAAAAAAAGAGGTTGAGTTAGTGAAACTTGTTAGCAGTAGCGCCAGTTGTCAAGGGCAGCCAAGGCTGAAACCTTGACAATAGTTCTATGGCTGTCAAGCTGCTTGTGCTAATTCATCCCATTTTGGAGAGCAAAATTCAAAGCAGTGTTCCATGGGTAAACAGTGCTTTAGAAAAATGAAGGCAGAAAAAGACTATATGGCGTGTGCAGTCAGCCCACCCACTCATGGATCTGGGCTCTGAAAAATTGCCCACCTAGTATTGTCATTCCACAACAAATTCAGCATCTGTTATCTAACATATAGTCTTTTTGTCTAAGAAAACAAGTAGAAGGGTGAGACTATAATGTTGTTAGTACTTACAAAACTGCGTATGATCAAAAATCAAAAAACTTAGGAGAACAAGAATAATGACTTCATGTGTCACATGTCAAAAAGTATTTCACTGCTGCTTCTTTAACCACTTTCATGTCTGTGATGGGGGCTTATAAGCAGCAAAAAAGTAATACATGGCCATGTACATGAATGCATGTGTAGTGTGCTTCCTGCTAGTGTTTGTCATTTTTATTCCAACTCTGTGTGCTTCTGTGTGGAGAAGGCAAGAGCTGAGAGAACCCACAGTGAGCAGGTGACAGCTAGGTGCTGAACTTTTTCCCCCTGCTGCAATGTGGAGGACATAGGAGGTGTTGTGCTGGTTGTTAACTGGTGCAGGGGCCCAAGTGTGAGACAGTGCTGGACCAATCTAGGAACGTGACCCTTCCTATTTTCTGACCTACCTTAGGTCCCAAGGAGGTTGGATAATAGATCAGTGATAGGCCAAATAGTTTGAAACTGAAAGCTGTATGGCTAGATTGAAGTAAAAACAGGAGATAATCATTTGTTTTCAGTTTCTTTTCATTATTCTTTGGGTTTATATATATATGAAGCTGGCCCTTGTCTTGTTCTGTGAATACCATTCAGGGTGCTACAGTTCTGGGTCTGAATCCAGATGGGGAGAGAAGTTAATCTCCAGGGCCCCTGGTGCAGTCACCAAAAATAAAGCAGGGATGCCAAAAGTAGTGTTCAAAATACAATTTTTACCACAACTCAAAAGAAAAAAAACATTCAGTCCAACATCACAAAAACAAGGATCAGCATCAAACCAATGTTCACACTAAAAAAATTGGTTTCCTTGTCCATGCCCCTTGAACCATTATTCATAGCAAAATTTCCAAACCGTTGGTCAAAACTCTTAATCTGAAATCCAGAGCTTCTCCAAAATATTTTTCAGCTTCTTTTCACCCCAGCAAAAAGTCCAAAAGCTCACACTGATCTTCAGCATTGCTTTCCTGGTCCTTTCAGCAAAAAAGAACCTCTGATACAGTCCCCATGGAAAAAAGGGGGACTGATCAATCCATACAAAATCTCCAAATCTTCTCAAAGTCCAAAAATAAAAAAAATCTCTGATTTGAGATCCTGAGGGGGATCTCCAGCTTCTTCCTTCTGGCTCCTACAGTTGCGCTGAGCCCTCTTGGATCTCTCCTTCCCTCTAGGAAGGAGAGATCCAAGAGAGTTATAGACCCCAAGAAGCCTTTCCCCCCAAAAGGTGTGGTTACAGCAATGGGAGTATTCAAAAATACAAAACCCTCTCCCAAAGTCCATTGATGGAAAACTACTGGGGATTGAATTAGTGATGGACAAAGCCCCCATCACATATATATTTATTTTTTAAATCCCTATTAAAGGAAATACAAAAATACTATATTGGAAGCCCAGTTGAAGTGTATTCCACTCACCAAAAAAAGGGAGATAAAGGACCAAGTGGTTACCAGCATGGCTAAACAGTGAAGTGAACAAAAGCTTCCTTTAAAAAATGGAAAAGGTACTCAAGTGATGAAAAGAGAAGGAGGCACAAACAATGCCAGAGTACTTGTAAAATATTCATGAGGCAGACCAAAGGGAATTTTGAGAAGAGGCTCACCAGGGAGGTGAGAAATAACTATAAAAGCTTTTCCCAGTACATTAAAAGTAAAAGACCAGTGAGGAAGGCACTAAGGCAGTTGGCTGTCTGGATGAGCAAGGGGGTTATCAAAGATGATAAGTCCATAATAGATAAGCTGAGTAATTTCTATGCATTGGTCTTCAGCAGGGAGAATGTTGGAGTGATTCCTAAACTGTAGACGTTCCTTAGAAATGATACCTCTGAAGTGCTAAAAGGCATCATTGTAGAGCGGGAAGAAGTGATAAGGATTATAGATAGGCTAAACAGTAACAAGTCTCTAGGGCCGAATGGAATCCTCTAGGGATTCATCTGAAACAAAACAGCAAATTTCAATAACATTTCTTATTTCATTTCATTTTTTTTTCAAAATGAACTAAAGAAAAAGCAACAGCATTTTGTTGGTTTTCCTTTTCTTTTGTTTTAAAAGGAAAGGCTACTTAATTAAAAAAAAACAAACCTCAGTTGCCAATCCATGGTTCCCTGAGGCTTCCCTGGAGGCCTCTCCAGGGCTCCCAGATGCCTCCCTAGGGCCTCACCTGAGCCTGCTGAGGTTTCCTGAGACCTCTCACCCAAAATGTTGCCAGTGCCGAGGACCTCCCTGAGCTCCTCCAACTTCCCTGAAAAAGTTGCTAGGGGCCGGAGATTACTCTGGTCTCCATTTAACCCTTCCACTGGGGTCCTGGATAATGAAAGGGGCAGGAAGGATGCACAATCATCTCCTGCCCCTCCAGCATGCCTAGAAAAATGGCACCAGCAGATGCAATTTGTTTGGACAGTATATATTTGTATAGCTGTACAACAAAATGGTGTTGACTGGCTCCAAGACAGACACAATTTTGATGTCACAATGGTGCCAGCCTCAGGGCTGGCTGGCTGGCACCATTTAGGAGTTATCCTGATGGGACAAGAGCTAAATGAGCATTCTTCCTCCATTTACCAACGCCCATGAAAGGTGTAAGTGGGGGCCAGGGAAGAGTTGGGAGCAGATTCATAGGTGCCCAGGGAGGTCCTATTTTTTTTCTTAATTGTTTATTTCAGTTTGGCAAATGAGCCAAACCAAAACCAAAACATTAAACAATGCAACTCCCTCAAAGAAAAGTGAAAAGAAAAAAAGGACTGAAATGAAATTTTGGGGGCTGCATGATTCTAGAAACCACCCTATGCTTCTAAAAGATCTAAAACTAGAATTTGCAGGCACACTTGCACTGATTTGCAATTTGTCACTAACAGCTGCTGTGCCAGAGGATTGGACGGTGGATAATATGACTCTGAAGGGGGGCGGGTGTTGGGACAGCAAAATTATAGACCTGTAAGCCTGACATTAGTACTGGGAAAGGTGGAAGAGATAATCATCAAGAACAAAATCATTAAGCACATAGAAGGAAAATAGTATAATTAGAAATAGCCAGCATGGATTTTGGGGAGCTGCCCACAATGGTGGTACTGTGTTTCCTCATGAATGTTTCTCCCCTGTGTGACTGCTGGAATGTTGAGACTATTGATTACTTTATAAAAGCTTTTAATTGACACTGAACTGGTCCTCCTCAAGCACTCTTTCTACTCTTTGACTCTAGCCCAACCTCAACACACTCTTAATCCCAGCACTCTCCCCCACCCGAACCTGACCCTAACACACTCTGCTCTCTCCAGCCTGACCCCAGCAAGAAAATGAACTACAATTTGGGATCTGCCTGAGTGCTGGGTACTTGTGACCTGCATGGGTCAGTGGTGGAGACAGAATGCTGTAGTTTTGGGGTTTTTTTTAATTATTCTGCTTGTCAGCACTTCAAAGCAGATTACATTCCGGTATTATAAATATTTCTCTATCCCCAGAGGGTTTACAATCTAAGTTTATACCTGAGGCAATGGAGGGTAAAGTGACATGCCCAAGGTCACAAGGAGTAGCGATGGGATCTGAACGTTAGTTTCCCTGGTTTGTAGCCCGCTGCTCTAATTACTAGGCAACTCCTTCCCTGGTTGATACAGCTTGCTCTGATCTAACATGGCATAGCTTAACTTATGTTATTATGGTCGCTTATGTGCCGAACAGGCAAAATGAGAATTACGCCTTGAACCTGGATGAGTCCAGTCCAGGAGAAAAAAAATAACTTGAGTAAAATTCTCTCTCAGGTTGATCATGCCTAATAGCTAGGGATTTCAGGGGTCAAAATAATTGAAATTGCCTATCAAACATCATGGGTAAAAATGTCCTCCCCAGTACTCTTCTCCCAACAATGTCCACTCTAGCACAGCCCCAGTACTCTCCACACACCCCCAACCCAACCCCAGCACTCTCTTGATTCCAGAGCTCCATTTCCTTCTCCAGCTTGACCCCCAGCCATCCCTGTCTCTTTCAGCCTGTCTCCAGCAGTATCCCCCAGCTCAACCCCCAACAGTCTCTTGACCCCAGCACTCTTCCCCCTCCAGTGTAACTCCTGTATTCTCTCCCCCCACACGCACAGCCAGCACTCTATTTTCCCCTCTCTTCCTATTAGAGCAAGTCAGGGGTAGAAGCAATGATCTTCATAGGAATGTAGAGATTTATGATTTCAGGACAAGGTGGTTGAATATGTTGGACTCACATGCTGGGAATGGGAGCATCATCCCTCACTAGGGATGTGAATCGTGTCCTCGATCGTCTTAACGATCGATTTCGGCTGGGAGGGGGAGGGAATCGTATTGTTGCCATTTGGGGGGGTAAAATATCGTGAAAAATCGTGAAAAATCGAAAAATCGCAAAACCGGCACATTAAAACCCCCTAAAACCCACCCCCGACCCTTTAAATTAAATCCCCCACCCTCCCGAACCCCCCCCCAAATGACTTAAATAACCTGCGGGTCCAGCGGCGGTCCGGAACGGGCTCCTGCTCCTCAATCTTGTTGTCTTCAGCCGGCGCCATTTTCCAAAATGGCGGCGAAAAATGGCGGCGGCCATAGACGAACACGATTGGACGGCAGGAGGTCCTTCCGGACCCCCGCTGGACTTTTGGCAAGTCTCGTGGGGTCAGGAGGCCCCCCACAAGCTGGCCAAAAGTTCCTGGAGGTCCAGCGGGGGTCAGGGAGCGATTTCCCGCCGCGAATCGTTTTCGTACGGAAAATGGCGCCGGCAGGAGATCGACTGCAGGAGGTCGTTCAGCGAGGCGCCGGAACCCTCGCTGAACGACCTCCTGCAGTCGATCTCCTGCCGGCGCCATTTTCCGTACGAAAACGATTTGCGGCGGGAAATCGCTCCCTGACCCCCGCTGGACCTCCAGGAACTTTTGGCCAGCTTGTGGGGGGCCTCCTGACCCCCACGAGACTTGCCAAAAGTCCAGCGGGGGTCCGGAAGGACCTCCTGCCGTCCAATCGTGTTCGTCTATGGCCGCCGCCATTTTGGAAAATGGCGCCGGCTGAAGACAACAAGATTGAGGAGCAGGAGCCCGTTCCGGACCGCTGCCGTTCCGGACCGCCGCTGGACCCGCAGGTTATTTAACTCATTTGGGGGGGGTTCGGGAGGGTGGGGGATTTAATTTAAAGGGTCGGGGATGGGTTTTAGGGGGTTTTAGTGTGCCGGCTCACGATTCTAATGATTTATAACGATAAATCGTTAGAATCTCTATTGTATTGTGTTCCATAACGGTTTAAGACGATATTAAAATTATCGGACGATAATTTTAATCATCCTAAAACGATTCACATCCCTATCCCTCACTACAAAAATGAGAAAAGGCACAGCAAAGGGAAAGTTAATCATACTCCTACGCTAGTCCCTTCATCTATTGATGTCGTAGGGAATCTATATCATAGTCACCAGTGGCGTAGCCACAGATGGGCCATGGCCCACCCACTTTGGTCTTAGGCCCATCCAATCAGGACTGCTCGACACCAAATGAGGCATGAAGAATGGCCACCGCTGACTTATTCAACATGGTGGCTAAAGAAAGAGAGAACCCACCGAAGCAAGGTTCCCTGTGGTGGCGAAGAAGTCATCTCACTGAAGCATGGCCACTCTGGGAGCCCATCCCCGTGGCAATGAAGAAGTCGTCCCATGAAAGCAAGGCCACCACTGGAGCCCATACTCATGGTGGCGAAGAAAGCCCGCCTTATTAAAATTACAGCAGGAGACAGTGGCAGTGGAAGAAGGGGTTTGATGGTGTGCACCAGTGCATGCGTGTGAGAATGGGAGCTTGAGTGTGAATGTAGGTGTTTGTGCATGAGAATGGGAGCCTGGGTGTTTGTATGTGGAACTGGAAATGGGGGCCTGGATATGAGCAGTCTGGATTGTTCTGTTATCCCAGTAGGTGGTGTATTAATGTTCTATGGCCTAGTGAGTATTTGCATTGCTTCTTTTTTTACAAGGTTGCTGTTACATGAGTCCTGAGAGTCATTGCTGTTATGATATGGTATTGCAATGTTCTAGGTGCCTTTTTTTTTTTTTTTTTTGCTGAAGTGACTCCAGAATTTGAATATAGCTTTTTTTCATTTTGGGTTATAATGTGAACTGTTGTAGCTTTACTCTGCACCCATTCTCATGATTATTGATATTTTATTGTAGTTATGGTGATCTCTGCCTTTCTGGAAAGAGGATTATAGAAATAATTAATTGATATTTGTTTTATTACATAATTTATTGGATCTGATATTTATGTGTTGTTTGCTTTAAGAACATAAGAAAATGCCATACTGGGTCAGAGGGTCCATCAAGCCCAGCATCCTGTTTCCAACAGTGGCCAATCCAGGCCATAAGAACCTGCCAAGTACCCAAAAACTAAGTCTATTCCATGTTACCATTGCTAATGGCAGTGGCTATTCTCTAAGTCAGTGGTTGTCAACCCTGTCCTGGGGACCCCCCCAGCCAGTCGGGTTTTCAGGCTATCCACAATGAATATGCATGAGAGAAAATTTGCATACACTGCCTCCATAACATGCAAATTTTCTCTCATGCATATTCATTGTGGATAGCCTGAAAACACGACTGGCTGGGGGGGTCCCCAGGACAGGGTTGAGAACCACTGCTCTAAGTGAACTTAATAGCAGGTAATAGACTTCTCCTCCAAGAACTTATCCAATCCTTTTTTAAACACAGCTATACTAACTGCACTAACCACAACCTCTGGCAACAAATTCCAGAGTTTAATTGTGCGTTGAGTAAAAAAGAACTTTCTCCGATTAGTTTTAAATGTGCCCCATGCTAACTTCATGGAGTGCCCTCTAGTCTTTCTATTATCCGAAAGAGTAAATAATCGATTCACATCTACCCATTCTAGACCTCTCATAATTTTAAACATCTCTATCATATCCCCCCTCAGCCGTCTCTTCTCCAAGCTGAAAAGCCCTAACCTCTTTAGTCTTTCCTCATAGGGGAGATGTTCCATTCCCCTTATCATTTTGGTAGCCCTTCTCTGTACCTTCTCCATCGCAATTATATCTTTTTTGTGATGTGGCGACCAGAATTGTACACAGTATTCAAGGTGCGGTCTCACCATGGAGCGATACAGAGGCATTATGACATTTTCCGTTTTATTCACCATGCCCTTTCTAATAATTCCCAACAAATCTGTTTGCTTTTTTGACTGCCGCAGCACACTGACCCGACGATTTCAAAGTGTTATCCACTATGACGCCTAGATCTCTTTCTTGGGTTGTAGCACCTAATATGGAAACCAACATTGTGTAATTATAGCATAGGTTATTTTTCCCTATATGCATCACCTTGCACTTATCCACATTAAATTTCATCTGCCATTTGGATGCCCAATTTTCCAGTCTCACAAGATCTTCCTGCAATTTATCACAATCTGCTTGTGATTTAACTACTCTGAACAATTTTGTGTCATCTGCAAATTTGATAATCTCACTCATCGTATTTCTTTCCAGATCATTTATAAATATATTGAAAAGTAAGGGTCCCAATACAGATCCCTGAGGCACTCCACTGTCCACTCCCTTCCACTGAGAAAATTGTCCATTTAATCCTATTCTCTATTTCCTGTCTTTTAGCCAGTTTGCAATCCACGAAAGGACATCGCCACCTATCCCATAACTTTTTACTTTTCCTAGAAGCCTCTCGTGAGGAACTTTGTCACACGCCTTCTGAAAATCCAAGTATACTACATCTACTGGTTCACCTTTATCCACATGTTTATTAACTCCTTCAAAAAAGTGAAGCAGATTTGTGAGGCAGGACTTGCCCTGGGTAAAGCCATGCTGACTTGTTCCATTAAACCATGTCTTTCTATATGTTCTGTGATTTTGATGTTTAGAACACTTTCCACTAATTTTCCTGGCACTGAAGTCAGGCTAACCGGTCTGTAGTTTCCCAGATCGCCTTTAAATATTGGGGTTACATTTGCTATCCTTCAGTCTTCAGGTACAATGGATGATTTTAATGATAGGTTACAAATATTTACTAATAGGTCTGAAATTTCATTTTTTAGTTCCATCAGAACTCTGGAGTGTATACCATCTGGTCCAGGTGATTTACTACTCTTCAGTTTGTCAATCAGGCCTGCCATATCTTCTAGGTTCACCGTGATTTGATTCAGTCCATCTGAATCATTACCCATGAAAACCTTCTCCATTACGGGTACCTCCCCAACGTCCTCTTCAGTAAACACCGAAGCAAAGAAATCATTTAATCTTTCTGCGATGGCCTTATCTTCTCTAAGTGCCCCTTTAACCCCTCGATCATCTAACGGTCCAACTGACTCCCTCACAGGCTTTCTGCTTCGGATATATTTTAAAAAGTTTTTACTGTGAGTTTTTGCTTCTACAGCCAACTTCTTTTCAAATTCTCTCTAAGCCTGTCTTATCAATGTCTTACATTTAACTTGCCAACGTTTATGCTTTATCCTATTTTCTTCTGTTGGATCCTTCTTCCAATTTTTGAATGAAGATCTTTTGGCTAAAATAGCTTCTTCCACCTCCCCTTTTAACCATGCCGGTAATCGTTTTGCCTTTTTACCACCATTCTTAATGTGTGGAATACATATAGACTGTGCTTCTATAATGGTATTTTTTAACAATGACCACGCCTCTTGGACATTTTTTACTTTTGTAGCTGTTCCTTTCAGTTTTTTTCTAACAATTTTTCTCATTTTATCAAAGTTTCCCTTTTGAAAGTTTAGCACGAGAGCCTTGGATTTGCACACTGTTCCTCTTCCAGTCATTAAATCAAATTTGATCATATTATGATCACTATTGGCAAGCGGCCCCACCACCATTACCTCTCTCACCAAGTCCTGTGCTCCACTGAGAATTACATCTAAAATTGCTCCCTCTCTCGTCGGTTCCTGAACCAATTGCTCCATAAAGCTATCATTTATTCCTTCAGGAACGTTATCTCTCTAGCGTGTCCCGATGATACATTTATTGTAGTCCCAGTCAATATTGGGGTAATTGAAGTCTCCCATTATTACTGCACTACCAATTTGGTTAGCTTCCCTAATTTCTCTGAGCATTTCACTGTCCGTCTCACCATCTTGACCAGGTGGTCAAGATGGTGAGACGGACATCCCTTGTATGTCGTCTTCCCCGACATACAAGGGATTTCTACCCATAAAGATTCAATTTTGTATTTAGTCTCATGCAGGATGTTTATCCTGTTGGACTCTATGCCATCCCAGATATAAAGCATCACACCTCCTCCCGGGTGCTCCTCTCTGTCATTGCGATATAATTTGTACCCCGGTATAGCACTGTCCCATTGGTTTTCCTCTTTCCACCATGTCTCTGAGATACCAATTAAGTCTATGTCATCATTCACTGCTATACATTCTAATTCTCCCATCTTACTTCTTAGACTTCTGGCATTAGCATACAAACATTTCAAAGTTTGTTTTTTGTTTGTATTATCATTCTGCTTTTTAATTGATAGGTATAAGATTTTTTACTTCAGGTGAGTTTTTAGTTACAGGCACTTGGACTATTTTTCTAATTATAGGAACCTCAGGGGTAGATTTTCAAAAAGCGCGATTTGGCGTACTTTTGTTGGCGCATCAGGCGCAAACAAAAGTAAGCTGGATCCGCTAAAATCCTGGATCGGTGCACGCAAGGCTACCGATTCCGTATAGCCGGCGTGCGCCGAGCCGCGCAGCCTACCTCCATTCCCTCCGAGGCCGCTCCGAAATCGGAGCGGCCTCGGAGGGAACTTTCTTTTGCCCTCCCCTCACCTTCCCCTCCCTTCCCTTCCCCTACCTAACCCACCCCCCCGGCCCTGTCTAAACCCCCCCTTACTTTTGTCGGGGGATTTACGCCTCCCGGAGGGAGACGTAAATCCCCGCGCGCCAGCGGGCCGCTAGCGCGCCGGGACGCAACCTGGGGGCGGGTCCTGAGGGCGCAGCCACGCCCCCGGACCGCCCGGGCCGTAACCATGCCCCCGGATCCGCCCCCAAAACGCTACATCCCGCCCCGAAATTGCCGCGCGGATCGGGCCCACCCCCCGACACATCCCCCTTGGAAAACCCCGGGACTTACGCGAGTCCCAGGGCTCTGCGCGCGCCGGTAGGCCTATGTAAAATAGGCGCACCGGCGCGCAGGGCTCTTAAAATCCGCCCCTCACTGTTGGGATGCCCTAATTCTAATGCATCATTAGTATCCTTTGAAGATACCTCTCTCCGAACCATAACTATTCTTATTTTTTAAATGAATTAATTACAATAAATAATTACAATAAATATAAAATAAATTAATACAAATTAATAAAGAATTTTTAATGTTGGTAAGTGCTTGAAATAATTGAGTTAAAATATTCTAAAAAGTTTCCCTAATGATGCATTAGACCTGCTGTAGACTACTTAGGAACCCATTGTAAGATGCATGCTAAGGTATTATTTATCAATAAGAGTACAACTAGTAGGGTTCAGACCTGTATACCTACTGTCCACCCTTGTGAACCATGGGCCCACCCAAAAACTCAGTTCTGGCTATGCCATTGATAGTAACATAGTAATGATGGCAGAAAAAGACCTGTGTGCAGTCCAAGGATAAGAACTGTACAGAGAGTCTGTGGCTAGTAAAACCATCATGGTTTACAAAATGTGATTCAGCTTTTCAATGACTGATAAAAGGTTACAAATGAGTTATAGATGAAATCACTGAATATCATGTTTTGATGTCCAGCTACGACTGCATATCAGTGTAGCATTTTTAAATCTCTAAGTTCACGCATAGAGGGCTACAGTATCTGACTTATTTACATTTCCGGCCTTCCAGCAAAAGGTTTCCAAATGAAAGGGTAGGCATAAATATTTTATGCTATGGATATATTGTGTCCTAAAAGTTTTTGCACAGTAATTGATGCCAGAAGTGTCCAGGGGGAGCCAAAAGAATCTGCAGATACAATTTCCATCTTTATCTTCTTTTTTCAAAGAATCAAATTTTAGTACAGAAAGTTACTTAAAGCAACTTTACCAAGTGTCCCTTTGAAGAGAATTGCTCTAGATAGTTAATCATACCTTTCCAAGCTGGTGAATGATAGGTATGCTAATGTAATGCCCTGAAATGTCTTAGTTGAATTTGGAGTGCTCAAGCTGTACGGCAGACATACCACATAAATTTAATTATACTTACATGCTGGTGCTGGGAAAAACAAGCTTGAAGTGAACCTCAGCATGTGGGCAAGATATGTAGAAGGGAAGTGTCAACTTTTTCACTGCAAAATTGAAATAAGGGAAAATGTTGCCAGGTTTGCCTCTGTGGATTTTTCGATGAGAAAACTCACAGAAACTGCAGAAAAATCTCTAATGGTCTTTATTACACATTTTTTGGTGAAATTATTATTCAGGATCACATAGAACTCTGCATTATTTCACAGCATTTCACTGATACATGACGATTTCTCCCCAATATTGTTTATGGCAGAAATGTCACAATTTCTTTGGCTCTTTTAGATGTCCCACAAGATTTATTTCAAATTTAAATCAAGTTTTACACATCCTTAGATACACATACAGAATTCTACAAACGAATCCTCCTCAGATCTGAAAACTCATTCAATACACAAAAATGAGTTTAACATTTTTCAGTTTGAAACCTGTACTTGAAATAAGATGTGTCTTCACTGCCATGTTGGATCGAGCCCAGCATCGAGCCCAGCATCCTGTCTCTGATTTGTGTCACTAGGAAGTACCTGGAAGATCTGTTACGATTCCTCCTGTAGCTGCGCCACAGGAGGCATCTCACCTTTTTCTGGAGGCCGCTCCGAAGCCAGGGCCTCACCTGAGCAAGTGTACGGATCCTGCTCCACGGCCTGGGAGGCCTTCGGTGTTGTTCGGGGCCTATTCAAGGCCTGCTCCACTGCAGCCTGGATGCTCTGGTGTGGGCCACGCCCTTCTCCTAAGGGGCGGGCCCGTGGCTCCTCTCCACTCTTATAGAGCCAGCGAGGGGCGGCCCATCTGAACTCCTCCCAGGGAGTTGCCTGCTCCTGGGCTATAAAAGCTTTGCTCCAGCACTCATGCTTGGCCTTGCATTGGAGTTTCACCTCTCTGGATGTCTCCTTTTCCAGTGCTCTGTCAGGCCTCCGTTTCTGTTTCAGCTTGGTGTCTGGTGTCTTGCACGTCCTGATGTTTCATGATGTTTCTTGATGTCTGTTCCTGACCCTGATGTTTTAACTTGCTTCAGACTGCCGGTGCGCAGTAATCTGCTTCAGACTGCCAGTCGCAGTAATCTGCTTCAGACTGCCGGTGTGCAGTATCGCTTCAGACTGCCGGTGTGCAGTACATTACCCTGGACTGCTTTTTGCAGCATTCTTCCTTCCCTGCGCTGGTTCCGCTCCCGCGGTTGTGGGATGGGGGTGGTCCGTGACCAGACCAGTGGTACTGGCTGTGTAGGGCGCCCTGAGGGACAGTGCCAACGTCTGTACCTCCCAAGCTTCCGAGTCTACATCTACAGTCTGTGGTTCCCGAGTCTTCATCGTCTGTTCCTGATCCTTCGTCTGCCCACGCCCTGAGTCTGGCCTGCTGCCTCTTGCCATCCCAGCGGCAGGTCCGAAAGGGCCGGGAATGGTTGGAGGACTGTTCATCACCAACACTCCACAGTTGGTTCCAGAGGCATGCAGGTCCGGCTAGGGGTTGGGCTGTCTCTCTCCACCCACGCTACAACTACCCTTGACGCGGGATTGTGCCAGGGGCCCAAGGGCACAATCCCCTCTAAGGGGGACCACTCTCCCAGTGCTCCCTGGTAACAAGATCACCTCCATATTCCTTAGTCCCAGACCTAGGAGACAGTGATCCTTACACCTGCCTAGCTAATAAGTGTTACTGGATCTGTCCTCCAAAAAATTGTTCAAATCTTTTTTACACCAAGTTATGATATTAACTTTGACACATTCTCTGGCAACAAATTCCACAGTTAATTATGCACTGACTGGAAAAACTATTTCCTCAGATTTGTTTTAATTGTTATACCAGTTAGCTGCATGGAGTGTCCCCTAGTCCTAGTACTATTTGAAAGAGTAAATAATAACTATTCCCTATTTATCTGTTCTACACCACTCATGATTTTAGAAACCTCTATCGTATACTTTCGGTCATCTCTTCTCAAAGCTGAAGAGCCATAAGCTATTTATTCTTTCTTCTTAAAGGAGCCTTTCCAACCCCTTCATCAATTTTGTAGCTATTCTCTGTACTTTTTAAAGTTTTGTTATATCTTTGTTGAGATGGGGCAACCAGAACTGCACACAGTACTCAAGGTGTGGTTGTGCATTTGACATTCTCAATTTTAATCTCCATTCCTTTCTGAATAATTCCTAAGCTTCTGTTTGTTTTTTTGACTGCAGCTCAGGATTTCAATGTATTATCTACAAGGTCTCTGAGATCTTTTTCCTGGGTGGTGACTCCTAATATGAAACCCAGCAATAGGTTCCTGTATTTATAATTATTTTTCCCTGTTGGAGTCAGTGAAATTCCCATCATAAGGGAATTGCTCTGACTCTCTATGAAATCTCTTTCAAAATTATCTTTGCAGTAGCATTCTGTACTAACTGCAGTTAAAACAGAGGTCTTTTAGAAGCCCACCCTAAAGGGTAATACAAATAATCAAGGTGGAAGATCATGAGAGAGAGCAGAAATTTTAAAAACTCCTTCTTCAAGAAGGAACAGAGCTAGCAAACAAGACACAGCTTTAAAAAGGCATATGTAGAAATGTGAGAGATGTGCTTGTCCTTTAAGAACAGAGTAAATGAAAACCACAAGATTCTATACCTCTAATCAAATTGACAAACTAAAGAGTAAGAAATCACAAGGACTGGATAGCATCCACCTAGAGTCTCAAAAAATTCAAACATGAAATTGCAACTTGTTACTAGCAATCTGTAACAAAATGGTGGATCGGTAACTGCTTAAAAGACAGGAAACAGAGGATAGGATTAAATGGTCAGTTTTCCAAGTGGAGAAAGCTCATTAGTGGAATACCATAGAGATTGGTACTACGACCTGTGCTGTTTAACATATTCATAAATGACCTGGAAAAGGAAATGACAAATGAAATTGATCAAATTTGCAGTGACACAAAATTTATTCAGAACTGTTGAAGCAGCAGTGAAACTGCTAGGAACTGCAGAAGGACATTGTGAGACTAGCAAACTGGGCATCTGAATGGAAGATGAAATTTAATGTGAACAAGTACAAACTGATGCACATAGGGAAAAATAATCCCAACTGCAGGTATACAATTTGGGTTCTATAATGAGGATGAGCACCCAGAAATTAAACCTTGAAGTCCTTGTAGACAATACACTGAAATCCTTAATTCAGTATATAGCAGTGGTAAAAACAAAAACCAAAAAACCCAACAAATTAAATGTTAGAAATGATCTGAAAAGAAATGGAGAATAAAAAAGAAAATATCATATTGCTTGTGTATTGAGCTATTGTGCAACCGCAACTTGAGTATTGAGTGCAGTTCTGGTAGCCCCATCTAAAAAGAAAACCATAGTGGAGCTAGAGAAGGGGCAAAGGAGGGCTATAAAAGCAGTAAAGAGAATAGAAAGCTCCCCTAAGGTCCAAGAAAAAAGTAAAGCTGCCAGAACTGACGGTCTGTCTGTATGAGTCTGGAAACAGATTGTGGGTAAACAAAAGATTTCCGTAAAAAATGACCAGACCAGAATATCTTACAGGCTGAAAGATGCAGAGCCTATCCAATAACTTCCTTATCCAGGAAACAGAAAAATAAGTCAAGGGTATGAGGGAATGATACTCCCAGCCATGTCTTAGTTCTCTGACCATCTGAACAAGTCTGCACATAGACAAAGTCGATAACATTTTGAGCCCTGCAGGTTGGATCATCCAAATGGAGGTTAAAATCTTTAAAAAAAAAAAAGGTGGATGAATTCAGGTTTAGTTCAGTAATTTACTCAATAAAGCTCTCTAGAATGTCTGAAACTAATCCAGGTGGATAACAGATAACAAGTAACCTAACTTGGGCTGAGTGGTGCAGCTTTATGTAAAGAAATTCACATTCCAGAGGCTGGGGTAACTGATATTTCTTAATACGTCATATATCGGTAAAATCGATAAACGATCGCATTTTCCCAAAATTTTCGTGAAAAATCATTTTTTGGCTTAGTGTGCGCTAACAAAAAAACGTTAATTTTTGTTAGTTTTTGTCAGTGCGTGTTAACGGGAGCTAGCATGCACTAAGCAGAAAACGAATTAAAAAAAAAAATGCCGATCCGCGGGAAAATGAGATTTTCCCGCGGCCACACGAACCCGAAAGCGCAAATGATCGGGCACCCGATGAACATCCCTAGTAACTGCACATGTGGCAAGGGGAGGGAAAGTATAAAACTCTTTTCTGTCAATTAGTAGCAGACTGTGTGGTCAAGCCATTGCTGTACTTAAATTACAGAGACAATCCCTGGTTTCCCCTGATTCCATTGGCATGGGAAAGTCCTCAAAATCTGGGCCTTCCCATAGAATTGCTCATTCCCTCTGGAATCACCTTGGCAAACCAGGGGCCAGTGCATTAGTAGAAGAGGTGGTGGAGGTTGTGGTAGCAGCCGCAACCTTTTATGTCTCCCCTGATGCAATCCTAGATTGTCAGTGGCAAGGCAGCACCAACGGCCATGTTTTCCCACTTTGCTGCTGGACTCTGAGAGTCGTGCCTTGAACCGCACAGCACTATGATCTGCCGCAATGTTTGAAGCATGACACCGGTTCTGGCGGAAGAGGATAATGATGCAACCTGAGGCAACTGCACCACCACTGTGCCTCACCTAATGGGAGGGTGAGTGAAGGGATGAGAACATGGGGGGGAAGGGCAAGAGATTGTGGAGATTTGAGAGTGTTTGGGTGGAGCAAATACAGTGAGGGAATAGGGGTAGGGGAAGCGAATGTGGGGTACGGGAAGGGAAAGTGATTGATGTCTGAGGGCTTATGGGGAGAATAAGTGAGAGGTACAGGGGGGCAAGAGTAAGTGAAGGGATCTGATTAGTTGCAGAGAGAGGATGAATGAGTGAGAAAGAGTTGGGATTAGAGGAAATGTGCAGAGGAGGGATTGAGGGGATGGAGGTGCTGCAAAGTATGAGTGAGAAAACTGTAAGAGGATGAGAATGAGGGGATTGAGGAGCTGTAGGGTGTGTCTATGGAGAGACAGTGAATAAGGGATCGGTGGATGTGTGGGGTGAGTGAGTGAGGGGATTGAAGGTATAGTGAAGTTTAAGTGAGAGAATGGATTGACGTCAGGGAGAGTGGTGTAAGTAGATCATTCCTTCCTCTCCTAAGCCCAGGTCCTCCCTCCCAGATCCCCACTTTCTCTTCCCCTAATCCTGTTTCCCTCTCCCTCTCATTCCCTTCCCTTCTCCTCCATGATTCCCATATCCTTTCCTTTCTCTTTCTGTCCTCCTCCATTCTTTATCCTTTTACCCTTGCAGACTGAGATCTTGTCTTCATTTCCCTCCTCTCTCCTCATCCCTAGCCTTCCTCCCTATCACTTATCACTAAGATCCTTTCTCCTCTAAAACAGAATTAAATAAATGAACTGGAAACAAAAATGTCAGAAAATTACTTTAGAAAGCAAAGTAAAAAACCCTCACGTTTTTTATTTATTTTTATTTTTTTATTTATACATTTTACATAATTAGACAACAAATTACATTATCAATGAAAGGTCTAAGTAACAAATGTCAAAATATATCCACAATTATAATCATTTAAGAGAAAATATTTTAAACATGAAAAATAAGAATAATTTCTTTACAACTCCAAGCAAACATATAACCAGCAAAATAAATATGGAGATCCAAGATTATATCAGAAGCTCGATTATAAAGCAATAATTCTTACAAGGAGAAATTAGGAGGTCAAACATTTACATTCTATAACATCTCCTTTATGGTTAGGTAGCATTCATAACATCCATGAGAATCAAGAAAAGAGCGTAATTGGGCCAGCTCAAAAAACACATATCTTGTATTATTCAATTTTATCTTGTATCTTGTATTATTCAATTTTAGCACACATTTGCTTGGATATCTTATAGTAATCTCTGTCCCCAGGGCTCTAGCTTCTTGGCACATCAACAAAAATTTCTTTATATGTAATTGAGTCATTCTAGTTATGTCAGGGTATATCCATACCTTCTGACCCAAATATATCTTTTCTCTATTTTGCAAGAAAAGTCTCAGTATTAGATCTCGATCCCATAGAAATATAAAGCTGGCTAACATAGGCCTGGATTTATCAAAATGTGATAGGTATCGGTGTGTTTTATGCAAATAGAAAGTTTATTGCAATTTGTGCTAATACCTATGTGAAGAGCTAAGTTAGCACAAATTGTGATGTTTTCATGCTTTGTGATACATGTCAGACCTGTTGTATTTCCTGCATACAACCACTAGGGGACCATTTTTGAGAGAGAGAGAGGGAGAGAGAGAGAGAGAGAGAGCGAGAGCACCTAGCCATAATGCCCTCTCCCTAGATAGGTATTTATATCCCTATGGGAGGCCCACCTAGTAACTCGAGGTGAGGTTTACATATTAGTGTATTTATTTATTTATTTATTTATTTATTTATTTATTTACAATCTTTTATATACCGGTATTAGTCGAGACATCACACCGGTTCACATTTGAACTGCAGAATGGAAAATACATTATAACAGTGAGTTGGAACTGGGAGGGGGATAGCAATAGTGCAGTATGGAATAAAGATTAAAACAGTGTAGGGGGTTAGGGGCCACTTTGACATTCAACGTGAGACATATGAACAGAACAGTGGTCTTTTGTGAAGATTTGATGACCTTCGGAAAGAGGAAACTCACCCAAAGATGAGATTGGTGCGATGTTCTCTCCACCTAGCTTGATGTTACCCAGGGAGAGAGTCCATGAGGTAGCATTAATACCTCCATTAAATATTTTTTTCAACTGGTCAAGAGGTGATACTAACTTGACCTGAGGGAAGTTCCACACTCTTAGGTTTTTGTACCTCAACTCATTTTCAATACTTTCCAACTTTCTTGAATTAGCCAGGTCACCTTAAACATAAGAACATAAGAAATTGCCATGCTAGGACAGACCAAGGGTCCATCAAGCCCAGCATCCTGTTTCCAACAGAGGCCAAAAACCAGGCCACAAGAACCTGGCAATTTCCCAAACACTAAGAAGAACCCATGCTGCTGATGCAATTAATAGCAGTGGCTATTCCCTAAGTATAATTGATTAATAGCCATTAATGGACTTCTCCTCCAAGAACTTATCCAAACCTTTTTTGAACCCAGCTTTAACTGCACTAACTGCACTAACTGCACTAACTGCCTTCTCTGGCAACAAATTCCAGAGCTTTATTGTGCGTTGAGTGAAAAAGAATTTTCTCCGATTAGTCTTAAATGTGTTACTTGCTAACTTCATGGAATGCCCCCTAGTCCTTCTATTATTCGAAAGTGTAAATAACCGAGTCACAGCTACTCGTTCAAGACCTCTCATGATCTTAAAGACCTCTATCGTATCCCCCCTCAGCCGTCTCTTCTCCAAGCTGAACAGCCCTAACCTCTTCAGCCTTTCCTCATAGGGGAGCTGTTCCATCCCCTTTATCATTTTGGTTGCCCTTCTCTGTACCTTCTCCATCGCAACTATATCTTTTTTGAGATGCGGCGACCAGAATTGTACACAGTATTCAAGGTGCGGTCTCACCATGGAGCGATACAGAGGCATTATGACATTTTCTGTTCTATTAACCATTCCCTTCCTAATAATTCCTAACATTCTATTTGCTTTTTTGACTGTTGCAGCACACTGAGCCGACGATTTTAAAGTATTATCCACTATGAAGCCTAGATCTTTTTCCTGGATGGTAGCTCCTAACATGGAACCTAACATCGTGTAACTACAGCAAGGGTTATTTTTCCCTATGTGCAACACCTTGCACTTGTCCACATTAAATTTCATCTGCCATTTGGACGCCCAATCTTCCAGTCCATCTTGAACTTTTTGAATCTGAGAAACCTGTTTTTCCAAATCATTAATTTTACTTGTGTGAGAAAGTAATACTGGTTCTATCTGACGAACATGTTGTTGAGTCTCAGTCATTATAGTAGAAAGTATGGCAATTCAAGTTTCTAAGGAAATCGGCGCCTTCCAAACATTTTCTAAAGTAATCTTGTGCTTTTTAACCGAACCCAAAATAGGGAATTTTTTGCTTACCACACCTTCATGAGAACGTTCTTGCCCCAAATTATGGGCCTTAGTCAGGGCTACTCGCCCCATCGGAGTTGAAGTCATCGGGGTAATTTCCAGGTTTTCCCCTCCAGTCTCACCCAGCTCTTGCTGCTGCATCTGAAGCGAAATCCCCACTCCTCCGATAGCTTTTTTGCTTGCAGACTCGACCTTGGTATTCCGCTCAACAGGCCTGAAGTCGTGCAATGCCTTCCATGGGTCACTCAAACCTGAATCCCAAGGTTGTTCGCAGCAAGGGGGAGATGGTTTTACTGGAGCTCTGGGGCTTAAAGTTGTTTGGAGGTCCAATAGTGAACATAAGAACATAAGAACATGCCATACTGGGTCAGACCAAGGGTCCATCAAGCCCAGATTCCTGTTTCCAACAGTGGCCAATCCAGGCCATAAGAACCTGGCAAGTACCCAAAAACTAAGTCTATTCCATGTTACGGTTGCTAGTAACAGCAGTGGCTATTTTCTAAGTCAACTTAATTAATAGCAGATAATGGACTTCTCCAAGAACTTATCCAATCCTTTTTTAAACACAGCTATACTAACTGCACTAACCACATCCTCTGGCAACAAATTCCAGAGTTTAATTATGTGTTGAGTAAAAAAGAAATTTCTCCGATTAGTTTTAAACATGCCACATGCTAACTTCATGGAATGCCCCCTAGTCCTTCTATTATCCGAAAGAGTAAATAACCGATTCACATCTACCCATTCTAGACCTCTCATGATTTTAAACACCTCTATCATATCCCCCCTCAGCCGTCTCTTCTCCAAGCTGAACAGTCCTAACCTCTTCAGCCTTTCCTCATAGGGGAGCTGTTCCATCCCCTTTATCATTTTGGTTGCCCTTCTCTGTACCTTCTCCATCGCAACTATATCTTTTTTGAGATGCGGCGACCAGAATTGTACACAGTATTCAAGGTGCGGTCTCACCATGGAGTGATACAGAGGCATTATGACATTTTCCGTTTTATTCACCATTCCCTTTCTAATAATTCCCAACATTCTGTTTGCTTTTTGACTGCCGCAGCACACTGAACCGACGATTTCAATGTGTTATCCACTATGACGCCTAGATCTCTTTCTTGGGTTGTAGCACCTAATATGGAACCTAACATAGTGTCAGTGTTTGCTCCTTACCAATCACTATAGCGGACAGCCCTCCCGGAGATTGAATGTTCGTCAGTGAGAAGAAATCCTCAGTCTTAGGTTCCAATAGGGCAGTCATTTGAGGTGTCAGGTTATCTACTCGAATCCTACACTTACGCTTTGTATAAGGCATGATAATAATAAGAAACTCAGGAAAGATCAGAGCGCCTTACTCGCCATCTTCCCTTCGAGTGGCCATCTTGGATGTCAACCCTCACATTTTTAGTATGTAAATATATGCAAAATTATGTGAATTTGCCATATAATTGCCACAAAAATTTTTGAAAAATCTGCTGCAGATCTTGCAAGCTCTTGCAGCACTGACAATGAATATTAGGGATGTGCATTCATTTAAAATGAATGCATAAAATGCAATAATTAAGACTATTTTCAGTTCATTCCAAATGGAAAGAAATGAAATTAGCATCCTATGAAAATAACCAGACCTTATCAGGCATTTTCATATTCATGCATTTAGAAAAAAAAAAGGGCATCTGGTAGAATGAGATTTCTGCCTGGTCCTGTCGTGGAGGGCTAATCCAGGCAGTGGGTCCTGGCTCAAGGCTTGGTCCTATGTCTGAGGTGAAAACCTGGGGCTGGACACTTCCCAAGGCCATATTCCATCACTGAGGACTAGGCGCAGCACCATGGACTGGCCTAAAACCTTATCTCTCTGCCTAGGCTAGGCTTGGCACTAGGGCCCACTCAAAGCCTGCTCCCATTGCCAAGGGCTAGGCATGGTGTCAAGTTCTGACCTGAGACCTAGGAATGGCACTAGGCACATCCCCAGACCTGGACCTGTCGCTGAAGCTTAGACTTGGATCCAGGGCTCAGCCCAAGGCCTGGGTTCATTGTCTAAGGCTAGTTCTAGACCTAGGCCCAGCCTGAAGGCTAGGACCAGGCCTACTAATGTCTTCTTTCTTCTTTAATCTAAGAAAAATTTGGCCGTCTGCTTGAAGAACACTATGCAGTAAGATTGTTGCGGAGTGGACAGCTCCATTTTGATGTATAGCAATTGAAATGTATAGTCTTGTGTAACCCACTGTATGCCAGGAGTCACCTTTCTAGCCTGGGGAGCATTGAAGTTACTGTCCCAAGGTGGGGAAATAAATCTCTGGGGCCGTGAGCTGGAGGCAGGGTAACCTGAAGGGCCAGTACCAGACTGAGAACAATGCACATGAACAAACCACTCTCTAGACTCAAGTTGTGCTCCAAATAATGGATAGTTTTACTGCAGAATCTACAGGTCCTGCTAGATGCAGAAGTAAAATAGAATTACAGTTCCAGAAATCTTAACTCCTCTCCTTATACCCTCTCTTTAAATAACAGTTTCTTCTTACAGCAACACAGTAGTGATGGTTACTTTGTTTCTCTTCTCCTTAGTCCTAAACATGCACAAGCTAACATGGTACTCTCTTTAGTCTCCTCAGTTAGCAAAATAGCTACTCACAAAGGGGTACATTTTAAAACATAGCGCGTGCGCGTACTTTTGTTCGCGCACCAGGCGCAAACAAAATAACACCAGATTTTATAAGATACGCGCATAGCCGCGCTTATCTTATAAAATCCGAGGTCGGCGCGCGCAAGGGGGTGCACATTTGTGCAACTTGCGTGCGCCGAGCCCTGCAGGCGCTGCCCGTTCCCTCTGCCTCCCCCCATTTTCCCCTCCCTTCCCCTCCCTAACCCACCCCCCCAGCCCTATCTAACCCCCCCTTATCTTTGTCGCAGTTTGCGTGCACCGGGCCGGCTGCCGCCCGCCATGTTCTGGTCTGGGGGCTGGTCCGGAGGCCGCGGCCATGCCCCCGGATGACACGCCAATCGCATCACGCCCCCCTGAAATGCCCCTGGATGACGCGCCGATCGCGTCATGCCGCCGACACTCCCACCCCAAGAAAGCCCCGGGACTTATGCGCATCCCGGGGCTTTGCGCGCGCCGGAAGCCTATGCAATATAGGCTCGGCGCGTGCAGGGCCGTTTTAGAAGGGTTACGAATGTACCTTATGCTCGTAACCCTTTTAAAATCCGGCCCAAAATGTCTAGCTCAACTCAAGGAAAAATCACTCTGGTTCAGCCTCAGGATTCTCCAAGCCCCAAAACAAGTTACCTCTGGCACAGTTTGGTTTCCTGTCACAGGTGAATTTCTGCCTTGGTTAAATTCAGACTTTTATCTTTCAAATTCTAATTTCAAGGCTGTATTGCACTCTGTACTTCTTTCCTTTGTTCTCAAGCCTCTGCGGATTTTAAAGAGAAAATCCATGCACTCCTCCTGCTCCCTTCTGAAATCCTGGGTGAGGATCACAGCTCCATTCCACGCTATTTCCTTCCAATCTGGATTTTTATTACCTCCGCTCATCACCAAGCCCCAGAGGGATGCACCCACTCCTGTCTGTCAAGAAGGTAGGTTACACTGCCTGAAACATTGCTGACCCAGGGCTCTGGAATATTCCTATGCTGGCTCCAGCTTAACCTTTTGCCCCATGCACATTCTGTGCACTTCCAGCAGATGTTAACCCAGTATTCAACACCATTCAAGGCTCCCATAAAGAGGAAACCTTAATTTTTCCATCAAATCTGTACAGCACTTTTAGCCTTTTATATCAAAATGGCGTCATCCACTTCAGAGGAAGGAACCACAGTGATATCACTGCAGCATGTGCTTCAAGAGGACGGTGTCATTTTTTGAAGATTAAAGAAGAAAGAAGAAGTTGGGAGGCATGATTCTAGGTCTCTGGGCTATTTTATTTATTTAAAACTTTTTATATACCATTATAACAAATGGATTTAAACCAAATGGTTTACAATTATTTCAAAATAAAAATAAAAATAAATAAATTAAAATGAGAAATTAAAATAACTAACACTTCAAATACTGATGACAGTAAAAATAATAAAATAGTAAAGTCAGAATAAAAATACATTGGTTTCAATATAATATAAAAAACTTTGCATATTTTAGTTAATATTTACTTTACTAAAAAGAAACAGAAACAACAGTACTTATATGTACTAAAGAAGAATATTAGAACAGATTATCTTGCCTGTTGTCTAGGTCTAAGTCTAGATCTAGGACTAGGCCTCGGTGACAGGATCAGACCTAGGACCACACCATGGCATCAGGCCTAAACCTCAGTGACAGGTCAAGCTTTGGGCCAGACCAAGCCAGCATTGGGTCTAGACCTTGGTGACAGGACCAGGCCTCTGGCCAGGCCCTGGTGCAGGGCCTATGCCTTGATGATGGATCTAGACCTCAGCATTGGGACCAGACAATGGGATCTGGCTTTGATTAAGCCCCAGTACCAGGCACAGGCTTTGGCAATGGGACCAGATCTCAAGTAAGATCCCGGAGCTGGGCCTATGCCTCAGAACTGGGACTAGACCTTGGGTCAGGCCCACTACTGGGATCAAGCCTTGTATCAGGCCTCCATGCCAAGGCAGAAATCTGTTTTGTTTAGAGGTTTTTAGTTTCATTTTGTTTTTAGTTTTGCAAATGAGCTGAACTGAAAAAATATTAAATGAACTGACTCTTAATAAGAAAAGTAGCCTAAAATGTAATGACAAATATTTTGGGAATATACATCCCTACTGGCTACAGGGTGCTCATTGTGTCTTTCTGAGTCAGAGCAGCCTGGTTCCTCCTTGGGTCACCCCCTTCCATGCTTTCTATTTTACCCAACCATATCATCTCACACTAGTCTTTAAGGAATCCCATTGACTAGAGATGTGCTGTAGCTTTTTTTTTTGTCCACTAAAAATATTAAGTTCAGACTAAATCAAATAAGTGCATACTAATAAGGATTTAATGCACACAAAACAAAATGAAAAAAACAACCAACCAACATGAATAAAAACACAAAAGAAAACAAAAGAAAAAATAATTTTTTTGGCTGCATAACCCTATTTTTGTTACAGAAATTCATGGTTCTAACACACACATCTGTTTTGTGCTCTCCTGGATCTATCTGTTCTCCCTTCACCTCCTCTACTGGGGTACAGTAGCTTTCCCACATCTCCACTTAGCATTGACAAGCAAACCCTATATACCAGGTATGCAAGATAAGCTGAGAGGAAAAGTGAACTGAACATGCTCAGTTTTGCATGATCATGCTATTTAGCTTCCCATTGTGCTATTAAACCAATGCATTTTCTGATATCTATGCATGATAGAGTGAACACACTATCAGTGATAATTTTTAACCATATTCATGCTAAATTTGATTGCTTCACATGTGAAGAGCTATTTTAATGTGTAAATTACATTTTTTCCAACTCGCACATTAAAACAAATATAGACCAAGTTTTATTATATGACACCTTTATAGTAGTATTCACTAGAAGATTTTTAATCTTAAGACTTCATTTTGAAACCAAGTGATTTAATATTTGGAAGTTATCACATTCATTAAACCCAAATACCTCCCCCTCATGGAATATAGACTGGACTCATTATGCATTTATAATACTTATGCCAGGATGGACACATAATGCACCATAAAACCTGTTAATTATCTAGGGGGAGAGTTACCATCAGGGAACTAAAATGCCATCAATACCTTTAAACAAATAAAGGTTAACTGGTCATGCCAGGAAAGAAAAATCATATCCACTTGATATCTATATAAATAAAAATGTAAATGTTCGTTTGTTCAAAATCATAAATCTCCGAAAGTTCTTCACCGATTGCTTTGAAATTTTGACACAGCGCTGCATTCGAATACGCGCATGTTTTTATAAACCTATATTATATAGATGTCACACCTGTGACAGGTAAAAACATGCTTTTTGGGAAAAACAGCGCCATCTGTTGGACGTAACAGCAACACACGCTATCTACAATATAAATGGGCTCTGACCGACGGACCGCAAATGCGCAGTAGAGAGCAGCTCTACCTCGCATGTGCGGACCATTGAGCTCCGTGCTATGTGCTGGGTGTCACAGAGGGGAGGAGGAAAGGGCAAACGAGTCGCCACTCCGAGAAATGCCTCAGCCCGTTCCTCCGCCGCTGGGGAAGGGGGGAGGGAGTAGGGACTGCTGGACAGTTACACACAGGAGGAGAAAAGGGTAAAAGAGTCACCGAGCCAGTCCGTCCACCGCCAGGGAAGGGGGGGAGGGAATTGGGACGGCCGGAGCAGAGCTAATGCGCATTGTGAAATTAAACCAGACTGAGCCACGGTAATGCGTGGCCAGGTACAGCTAGTTCATTAATAAGTATCAGTGGCGTAGCGAGGGGTGGGCAGGGTGGGCGGCCGCCCCGGGCGCCGGGTCTAAGGGGGCGCCAAAAAGCTATTTAAATAAAAAAAGAAATTAGTATTTTAAGCCCAGATGTAAGTTGAATACTGGCAGATCGTCTTTTTTTTTTTTGTTTTGTTATGAGAGATTTATAGTAATGGTCAGGGGCGGATTGACCTATCGGGGGATCGGGCATCCCCGGTGGGCCGGTCTACCTGGTCACGTGGTCTTGACCGCGTGGCTCTTCTTCAGCCCAGCCTCAACGCCTTCGCCAAGCCGGCAGGGGCCGAAGAAATACAAATCAAGGCCGGCGGGGGCCGAAGAAAAGAAGATCAGCCAGGTGAGCCAGCGGCGCGCGGGCTGAAGAAATGAAGATGGGAACCTCCCAGCCAGCCCCCGCTGGAGAAATTAAAATCGAGGCCGGCGGCGGCCGAAGAAAAGAAGATGGGCGCCTCCCAGCCAGCCTCAAGCGGGGGCTGGCTGGGAGGCACCCATCTTCTTTTCTTTGGCCTCCGCCGGCTTTGATTTTAATTTCTTCGGCCTCCGCCGGAGACAGCCGGCCCCCGAAGGCCGGCGGGTGCCGAATAAATTAAAATCGAGGCCGGCGGCGGCAGAGGCCGAAGCAAAGAAGATGGGTGCCTCCCAGCCAGCCTCAAGCGGGGGCCGACTGGGCGGCACCAATCTTCTTTTCTTCGGCCCCTGCCGGCCTCGATTTTAATGTTTTCGGCCCCCGCTGGAGACCAAGAGGGCCGAAGACATTAAAATCGAGGCCGGCGGGGGCCGAAGAAGTGAAAACCGGTCTGCTAACCGTCGCCGGAGACCAGCTGTTCAACCTTGGATCGGAAGGGTGCTTCTGTGTGTATGTGAGAAAGGAGCGGTGTGTGTGTATGAGAAAGGAATGGTGCTTCTGTATGTGTATATACGGTATGTATGTGAGAGTGGAATCTGCCAGTTTAAAAAAAAAAATTTGTGCCGGTAGTGCAACTTTTGAAAAGTTGGATGAAAGATTAAATTACTGAATGTTAAGCATCCCTCTTCTAGAAAATAAAATTTAGCAAAGTGGGTAGAGACAAATACTAAAGCAAAAAAAATTAAACTATTTAAAATGTTCATCTCAGCAAAATCACAAATTTAAGATAATGATGCCAGGTTTTGTTTTGTTTTTAGCATAATGTAAGCATGAAGACTAGAATAGTTCCAATCTGAAATGGTTTTGCTATTTTTTTTAAGCCTTTAGAAAATGTATATTGGAGGGAGGGGGCGCCGAAGAAGTGTCTTGCCCCGGGCGCCAAATTGTCTAGCTACGCCAGTGATAAGTATTAAGAATTTCGTGAGGAATCTGAAATGTTTAGTGGCAGAATGACTTGACCTTATGACAAAATATGCCAAGCTAGTTTGCATGATAAGATTTCAAGGAGCTTTTGCTTTCTTTAATTCTCATCACTTTCTCCAGCACATACCTGAACACACAGCCCTCAAAGAGAAAAACAAATGATCTTTTTCTGTTGCTCTTTTCGCTAACTTCTCCCAGTGGTGCCAAGCTACAGTTATTCAACTTTATTTGGACTCATTATTTAGCAGGCAGGAGGATTCCTTTCCAATTAAACAATAAAGCAATCACAGAAAGAGAAAACAGCAATCTGGTACGTTAAAGTGATTTTTGTAATTGTTAGGCAGTTTTTTGGCAATGCTAGAAACAGAACATATGATGGCTTTGGCTTTTGCAGAAGATATGTGCATGATAAGGTAATCATACAGCTGATGCATGGCCTCTTTTCTAGTTCCAAGGGGGCTGTTTATTGGCACCAGAAAGGAAAAAAAAACAAAACAGTCCACAGATAGAAGGACTGAATGCATTGTTCATACAATATTTTTTTGTAAATAGTGACAACTGAAATGTTGCATTCACAGCCAATGTTTCCAAAGATCTTGAATATTTTATGTAGATGTGGTGTCATAGTTAAAGCATTTTTTTTACAGGCTTTTAAAATATTTCTCCCAGTTTCTCTCATTTTTTAGCTCCCTTCCACTCCAGATAGGATGCCCAGGTGGCTTGGGTATTCCTTACTGGCCCCATGGGCTAGAAGTATGTTGCCTTCTCAGGGGTTATTACAATAGTGGCAGCTGTCTTCCCACCTTTGGCTTGAGCATGTTGCCCCCAGCGCATGCCCAGTTCCTGCCAGCCTCATCTGCCAGCACTCTCAGACCCATCTGCTGCGCTGTAAATTGAAGCACTACAGCCTGAGACTTGGTATAGATCCATATGCAGTATTTTTTTTTTTAAATCTAATGTATAAAACTGAGTTGAAATATGCACTTATTGGACCATAACAATCTACACATGCAGTAGCTGAAGGAATGCAAGGGATGCAGGGATCTGCTGATTAGCTGCTGGTAAAAAAATAAATAAAAAAGTAAGTGAAGGACATAGATTTCTGTAAAACACTGTAATTTGTTGGTTACTGAAGTTACAAAGATGTCTAACAAAGTACAAAAACAAGAAGTAAACCCCTCTCTATGAAAACCAATACTATCCTACACTAATGATCTGGAAAGGAATACGACGAGTGAGGTTATCAAATTTGCGGATGATACAAAATTATTCAGAGTAGTTAAATCACAAGTAGACTGTGATACATTACAGGAGGACCTTGCAAGACTGGAAGATTGGGCATCCAAATGGCAGATGAAATTTAATGTGGACAAGGGCAAGGTGTTGCATATAGGGAAAAATAACCCTTGCTCTAGTTACACGATGTTAGGTTCCATATTAGGAGCTACCACCCAGGAAAAAGATCTAGGCATCATAGTGGATAATACTTTAAAATCGTCGGCTCAGTGTGCTGCAGCAGTCAAAAAAGCAAACAGAATGTTAGGAATTATTAGGAAGGGAATGGTTAATAGAACGGAAAATGTCATAATGCCTCTGAATCGCTCCATGGTGAGACCGCACCTTGAATACTGTGTACAATTCTGGTCGCCGCATCTCAAAAAAGATATAGTTGCGATGGAGAAGGTACAGAGAAGGACAACCAAAATGATAAAGGGGATGGAACAGCTCCCCTATGAGGAAAGGCTGAAGAGGTTAGGGCTGTTCAGCTTGGAGAAGAGACGGCTGAGGGGGGATATGATAGAGGTCTTTAAGATCATGAGAGGTCTTGAACGAGTAGATGTGACTCAGTTATTTACACTTTCGAATAATAGAAGGACTAGGGGGCATTCCATGAAGTTAGCAAGTAGCACATTTAAGACTAATCGGAGAAAATTCTTTTTCACTCAATGCACAATAAAGCTCTGGAATTTGTTGCCAGAGGATATGGTTAATGCAGTTAGTGTAGCTGGGTTCAAAAAAGGTTTGGATAAGTTCTTGGAGGAGAAGTCCATTAATGGCTATTAATCAATTATACTTAGGGAATAGCCACTGCTATTAATTTCTTCAGTAGCATGGGTTCTTCTTAGTGTTTGGGTAATTGCCAGGTTCTTGTGGCCTGGTTTTGGCCTCTGTTGGAAACAGGATGCTGGGCTTGATGGACCCTTGGTCTGACCCAGCATGGCAATTTCTTATGTTCTTATGTTCTTAACAGAGGTCATAAACAATTAAAGTAATAGAATGTTTATTTCACAATTATTCCACAAAATTATTACAATGAATTAATACAAAAACCTTAATTTTAACATATTCTTAATCAAACCACATTATTGCACAATATTTGTGTACGGGTAAGCCTCCTCTTCTTCCTGCCATGCATAGTTTACTATTGCCCACTTAATAAGAGGAATGCAACACACTCGCTTTTCCAACAACGAGATCTTTATGTGGGTATTTTGACCACAGCACAAGCTTTATACAATACACAATCAAACTTAGGATTTTAAACATTTTAAATGTAAACAACAAAGACATTTGCATATAATTCGAACCTCCTACTCTAACAGGGGGTGACCAGGCTTGCCTTTTCATTGACCAATTCATTGCTCTGTCTTTTGTTCAATACGGGCCATTGAAGCCATTGATCTGGAGTAGCCAGCGGGCCTGTGATTTGGCTGGGGGGCCCATTCTGTAGAAGTCCAGGATCCAGATATATATGCTTGCCGTCTTCATATATCCCTCGCCATTTAAGCGAGCAGAGAAAATGTTAAACTTTGTTAGCTGCGTCCCATTGCTATTTTGGGTTAATTTCCATTGTGGGCATTCCTGCTTAGCCCCCTTTATGCCCTCTGGTCACTCCGCCACGGTCTCCCAGTGATGAGGCTTCTATCACTGGGAAGACCCCCTAGTTTGTGCTGTAGCCAAACCTGTCTCGAATGGCTTTGAGAGCATCCTGTAAATCAGAGTTAATTATATCTAAGCCTATCTCAGACAAATGTTCCCCATCTGTCCTGAATAAAAAAGGCAAATTTAGATAGTGGTAATTTGATTATAGGCCCGTTTCTTCTCCTCCTATATTAGCAAAAGTGATTGAAGGTATTGTTCTTAAACAACTGACTGACTTAAGTCCGCATCAATTTGGATTTTGTCTTGGTTTCAGCACAGAATTACTTCTTATCTCACTTGTTGACTCTCTTAAAAGGAATCTTGATAGAGGTGATCAGTTCTTGTTGGTGTCTCTTGATATTACTTCTGCATTTGACTCTAATGACCATCAGATTTTGTTGTTTCGTTTGCAGGAATGCGGTATTTCTGGGACAGTACTTGGTTTAAAAGTTATCTTTCAGATCGGTCTCAAATGGTTAGATTTAATTTTCAATCGTCATCCCCTCAATTGTTAAAGGCTGGGGTCCCACAAGGCTCTGCCTTGTCGGCTATGTTATTTAATATCTATTTGGCCCCTATTGCAAAATTGTTGACCATTATAACTGATGGATTTAAAATTTATGTGGACGATATCCAGTTTTATATTAAGGTACAACAGTCATGGCAGGATACTTCTGATACATTGCATTTGTGTATAGACTCCATTAAGCATTGATTAAAACAAAATAAACTTATGCTGAATACCAACACCGTCCTCATTGTATACCCTCTCATGATTCAATTTGTATTGATGACATTTCATTTCCTATAGATAAACCCATTAGGAGTTTAGGAGTCTTACTTGATTCTACTCTGTCTTTTCGTCCTCATATTAGATCTCTCATTAAAAGTGGATTTTTCAAGCTCTGTCTTATTGCAGGGTTAAGGCAATTACTGTATGATCGAGATTTCTTGTTTGTTACTCATGCTATCATTTTTCCACATATAGACTATTGTAATAGTCTGTTTATTGGTCTTCCTAAAGTCACATTACAGTCGATACAATTATTACTCAATTCGGCTGCGCGTCTTGTATCCCATTCTAAACGTCGTGATCATTAGGGATGTGAATCGTGTGCCCGATTGTTTTAACGATCGGGTTCGGCTGCAGGGGGGGGGGGGGGGGGGGGGAATCTGATCGTTAGAGATGTGAATTGGAATCGGTTCTGATTCCAATTCACATCACTAATTTTTTTTAGTGAGGCTCGTGCCGATAAAAAAAAACCCACCCCGACCTTTTAAAATTACCCCCTTAGCCTCCCCTACTCTCCCGACCCCCCCCCCAAACTTTTTACACATACCTGGTGGTCCAGGGGGGCTGTGGGGAATGATCTCCCGTTCCCGGGCCATCAGCTGCATTTATGAAAATGGCGCTGAGGCCCTTTGCCCTTACCATGTGACAGGGCAAAGGTAGCGCCGGCACCATTTTGACTACTGGCAATATGGCTCGAGTGCAGGAGGTCGCTCCCGGACCCCTGCTGGACCCCCAGGGACTTTTGGCCAGCTTGGGGGGGCCTCCTGACCCCCACAAGACTTGCCAAAAGTCCAGCGGGGGTCCAGGAGCGACCTCCTGCACTCGGGCCGTATTGCCAGTAGTCAAAATGGCGCCGGCGCTACCTTTGCCCTCACTATGTCACAGGGGCCGACATAGTGATGGCAAAGGTAGCGCCGGCGTCATTTTGAATATTGGCAATACGGCCATCCAGTGCTCCTACCATGTGACAGGGGCCGGCCAATGGCACGGATACCCTGTCACATGGTAAGGGCAAAGGGCCATCAGCGCCATCTTTATGAGTGGCAGCTGATGGCCCGAGAGTGGGAGATCGCTCCCCGCGCCCCCCTGGACCACCAGGTAATTTTAAAAGGTTTTGGGGGGGTCGGGAGGGGGGGGGGAGAGGCTAAGGGGGGTCAATTTAAAGGGTTGGGTGGGTTTTTTTTTTATCTGGCCATCGGCGCCATTTATATTAGTGGCAGCCAAAATGGCGCTGATGGCCCGAGAGCGGGAGATTGCGCCGGGCCCCCCCCCCCCACTGGACCACCAGGTATTTTAACATTTTGGAGGGGTTCGGGAGGGTGGGGGAGGGTAAGGGATTGGTTTTAAAGGGTCGGGGTGGGTTTAGGGGTTGTTTTGGTGTGCCGGTTTTCCCATCCTCCCCCCAAATAATTCCCGTGCCCGATTTAACGATTTTTGACAAAAAATCGGGGGAATTTGTATTGTATTGCGACTCTAACAATTTTTGACGATTTAAAAAATATATGACAATTTTTTTAAATCGTCAAAAAACGATTCACATCCCTAGTGATCATATCTCTCCAGTCCTGTGCAGTCTTAATTGGTTACCAGTAACTGAATGTATTATATATAAAATAGTCATGGTTGTCTTTAAGCTTTTAGCTTCAGATTCCTCTTACTGGCTAAATGCCCTTTTACGCATTTACAAACCTGTAAGATGTTTAAGATCATCTCAATTGAATCTTTTAGAAATTACATCTGTCAACAAGCACACTTATATAGTACTCGGGAGACCTCCTTTTCCATTGCCGCACCTGCACAATGGAATCTCATCCCATTTGAACTTAGATCTTTGGATGATGTGAAAAAATTTAGACAGTTATTGAAAGAGTATTTACTCCGACATGCATACAATATATTTTAGTGTGGTGTTAGCAGAATGAATCCTCCCAAAGATGTGAGGATAATGATATATATTTTGAGTGACCGATTATTCATTCCATTTATATGATATTGAGCTTTATTGTTTCTGTGAAACATATGAAAATTGTGTGTTATTGTACATGTCAATTTTATGTTTTTATTATGTATGTTGATGATGTAAATCGCCTAGGCCTCCTTGTGGTAGGCGATTAATAAATTTTAATAAATGAAATGAAAAAATGAAATGAATAATCCTGGGCATTGCTCTTCTATCATATCGTGCGGTATGCTAAAGCCTCCAATAAATGGCATGAATAGGATCATCCATTTATTTATTTTCCTCATTTTTTCTATGGCTTGGTGCGAGCGATCACCCCTCTAGACTCGCCTGGGGATGATGCAGGACCATATGACACATGTTCTGGGCTTTAATTCAGAGATGGTTATGCAATCTCTTTGTACCTTCTGTATGAGCTCTACGCTGTGCCTAGACATCAAGTAATTTTCCCCTAGGTGTAATATCAATGCCAGTGGGGGGTGGGGAGGGGGGTGAGTCCTTATCATTTGCAGGATTGAAGGAATCAGTTGGTCCCACATCATTCACATGTTAAAGACCACCCATATATTGCCATACCTTGGCAGGCCATAAGATGAGGCTGTGGTTGCTGCTCCTATTCTGAATGAGTGGGATGTATAATCTGAGGATTCAATACCCATTGCTTTCAGGGCCTGGTGTAGCATGCGTAAATTGGAAATTCGAGAGTGGGCGCCCATTCTCGTGGAGCAGTAATGGCGCCGGCATGCTTGAGCGAAGGGCTAGGAACCGTTTCGGGTTCCCTAATGGGCATGCACTGCCTTTGAGCTGGCATAGTTCCACCTTGACCCCTTTTGCTATTTGATCTGTCTTTGAGTGCCGGATAAGGATCGACATCTTGTTTTCTATCTCCAGGTCCTCGACTTGCAAGCCCGAGCACCTTGCTCCTTTTTTGGATACAGCTACTAACTCACTGATCCCAAGGGCTGTGATGAAGGCAAGGGAGAAAGCATAGCTGAATAAAGCCATCTCATATCGGTCATAGCAAATGAGGTGTACTGCTTGCAGTATCTTCTTTAGGCTTTTGAATGTGATGGGTCGCCTTTTATTTCTTGTTCTGATGTTTGCCTTGGCCCAGTCTTGCATGATCTTCTGAAATGGAAATTGTGTTGCTGGGTTTCCATTCCCTAAGGCTTTTGAGAAAAAGGCTATGCCAACGAAGCAGGAGCTATTGTCGATCAAGCCAGGCCTTCTTTAAGCTGTATGCTATATTGGACGAGGGAATTTGTGCTGATTGGCCAGCTCAATATGCTTCCCCTCTCATCAAGAAATTCTCTAAAATTGGATACAGCTGCAATGTAATTCTTTCTTGTGTTGACTGACAATGAATCCATGATCATTCTCCAAACTTCGGGTGGTCAAGTCTCCATACCTCCACCGGAGCAGGGGTGCAGCTCTTCTCTGCTTCTGGTGCCAATGATCTGAATTAAGCCCACTTTCGGTGGGAGAGAGAGTCAGCAATGCAGTTTTGAATCCCTGGAACATGCACTGTGCGTACTGTGATATTGTGTCACAAGCAGTTCAGGACTAGGCTCCGCAAAAGCGCTATTCTACCCTCTGATCTAGCCGAAAGCCTGTTGATAGCTTCTACCACTGCCATCTGAATATGATGTTAGCATTGCGCAACAAAGTACCCCAAATATGCAGGGCGACTACTATAGGAAAGTGTTACGATTCTGCCCGCGGCTAGGCCACGAGCAGCGTCTCTCTCCTCAGCGGGGCCTGGTGGCCGCCACTGCCACCTGTTCCATTCCAGTTGCCTGCTTCCTGCAGTCTGCTTGCTGTTTTCTGTGCGGCTGGAGCCGCTGCCTTTCTGCCTTGCAGCCAGGAGGCTGCCACCGGTGCTCTATCGCGGTCAGGAGACCGCCCATGCCATTCCCCTGCATGGCGGACCATGGAGCCATGCTCCAATGCGGCAAGGAGGCCACCGATGCAGTCTCTTCACGGTAGGAGCCGCAGACGTCTCCTTTTCATCCCTCGGCCAGGAGGCCACAGACGCCATCCCCATGCATCCCAGAGGCCGCCAACATCCTCCGCGTCCCAGCGTGGCATGGAGCCGCTTTTATCCTCCTCTTCTTGTGGCCAGGAGGCCGCCTGGAGCTCCTCTTCCCATCCTGGAGGCTGCCACTGGTGTTCTTCAGCAGCAGGAGCCACCCTCAGCTTCTCTCAGTGGCAGGAGCCACCTCTGACGCTTTAGGCCTGCTTTCTCTTTCCTCCTCAGCATGGCTGCTGTCCCTGCTCCTGCCTCCTTAGGCGCGGGGCTGTGCCTCTCCTCCACCCTTAAAGGGTCAGTCCTCCTGACTCCTCCTCATGATGTCATCCTGTATGTTCCTCTTCAGCCCTATAAAAGGGTTCAGCCTTCAGTTCCTCTTGGCCTTCGCAAGGAGTCAGACTGCTACTGGATCCTCCATTCCAGCTCTTCAGTCTTGGATTTCCTGATGTCCAGCTCCACTTTTTCAAGGCATTCTGTTCTTCGTGGGAATTCCTTTGTCTTCCTTTGTGGTTCCTGATCCTTCATCTCATTTTTGTTCTGTGTTTGGTCTCTCGCCGGATCCCATGTCCGTGTCTTTAGATGTCTTCATCATCCGACCCTCCTGATGTCTTCACCTTCAGATCTTCCTGAAGTCCTCATCTTCTGATGTCCTGTCTTTCCTGAAGCCCATCATCCTGTTGTTCTGCCTCTCGGAGCCTCCTCGCTGCCCTTGGCTGGGAGACCTGGGGGTCCGAAGTCCAGATATCCAGATGTCTCTGATGTCTTGTTCTTCAGTTCACTTGAAACCTCATGGATGCTCTTGACTGAGTGTCTTCGGGGTTGAAGTCCAGATGTCCTGACGTACCTGACGTCTTCGTGTCAAGTTGTCTTCGTCTTCAGAATCCTTTGTCTTCTCAGTCTTGTCCTTTTCGCTGTCAAGCATTCAGACCCTTTTGGCTCCTACATTTAGGAAGCCTTCTGACTCTTTGGCGCCCTCATCAGGGTAGCCTCCTTCTCAGTTGTCGTGGTTATGGAGCTACCTCCTAGTGGGCCGTCCTCTCTTCATCATCGGCTGACCTTCTGATTCGTCTTCTGCGTTGGGTCAGAGGCCTCCGCTTCCCTTGGTTGACCAGCCGATCACACCGGGTCTCTGAAGCCTCAGTTCAGGATGGATGCTGCTATGAGTCATGGCCGGATACCTTTATACTGAGTTTTAACACTTCTATCGTCTTTCCACTCAGCATGTGTCTTCTATCAATGTCCTTGATGTTCTTCTCTTCAGCCTTGCCTCATCCTTATCCAGTATTGTCTGACCTTGTCTTCAAGTCCTCGTCTGATCCTTGTCTTCAGGTATCATCTGATTGTCTTCAGTCTTCAAATCTCATCTTGTTCCAGTTCCATCATCTGCTCTTGACCTCTGTCTGTCCTGGCGCATTTGCCGTTCCCGTATGGTAGGTCCGAAAGGGCTATCGAGTGGCTGGAGGGCTACCCCAGAGATCAGCATTGTATTGTTGGGTCTCTACTGATGTGTCAGGTTCAGCAGAGGTGCAAGTCCCTGGTCTTCTGCCTGTCCGCCTATGCTGGGATACATCTCACCTGCCTGGGCACTTCTAAGGAACTCCACTCTGCAGTCGCGTCATGGTCCAAGGGCACACCACTCTTCTCAGAAATGGGACCACAACCCAGCGGCCCCGTAACAGAAAGAGCTCCAGGAATGTGATATCTTATGTTATTCCAAGAACATGCCATTCTTGTGGCCTTTCTTCTGCACACCAAGCCCCCCTGAAGATGATACCAAAGCCCACTCCTCCAGCAGCATCCATAAAAATTTCTAGGTTGCTGTTGAATCTTGGGGAGTCTGGCCAGATCGAAACCCTGTTGTAGTTTTGTAAGAAGTCTAACCACACTTTCAGGTCCTGTTTGATGGCCTGGCTGATGCGTATGTGGTAGATCTTCCAGGTTACTCCTGAGGTTGCCAATGCTAGTCTTCTTATGAATGCCTTGCCCATAGGTGTAACTTTACAAGTGATGTTCAGTAACCCAATAAAAGACTGGAATTTCTCCAATGTAACTTTCTTTGTGAGGGCCATGTGTTGTAGTGTCACTTTTAATTTGGTTACTTTATCCTCACGGAGCCTGGATAACCTTGCTTGGGTATCCAATTCAATTCCTAGGAAAACTAACTTATGTGATAGGCCTTCTGTCTTGCTTCATGCTAGAGGAATCCCAGAAACTTCAGCGGTCTTTTGGAAGCTCCTAGTAGTCCTCTGCAGTCTTGCTTGTCCTTGCCAATAAAGAGAAAGTCATCCAGGCAGTGGACTAGACGTTTGGATCTGAATGTCTGCTCCACAACCCAGTGTATGAAGCAGCTAAAGTTTTCAAAATGTGCGCAGGATATGGAACATCCCATTGGGATGCACTTGTCAAAAATTGAAGCCTAGCAGGTGGAATGATTCCAGGTGAACTGGGAGCAATCTGAAAGCAGACTTGATATCTGCTTTTGCCAGAAAAGCTTGACTGTTGGGCCTTGGAGGGTCTTTATTGCATGATCTATTGAGGCATATCTGACTGCACATAGGTGTGAGTCAATCATGTCATTCATCGAACTACCTGTCAGGTATGATAAATTGTGTATTAATCTGAATTTTCCAGGCTCTTTCTTCGGTATCACACCGAGAGGGGATATTACTAGATTTTTAAATGGGGATCCTTGAATGGACCTTCGACCCTTCCTAGTGCCACCTCTTGCCTAATCTTTTCATAGGCTACCTCCTCGTGCTGTTTAATGGAGGGGGCATTATGCATGTGGCAGTGGACAGAAGGAGGGTCTTTTGCGCATGGGATTGGATAGTCTGTTGTGAAAACTTTGGTTATTTCTTTTGCTTGCTGGATGTACGGGTAACACTCGAGCCATGGAGCCATTGCTTCAATTTTGACTGGGGTTGGGGCCAGTTCCGTCAGCATTGTGATTGTATGGCAGTGGAATGTGCTTGTCTTTTGGTGCTCGACAATGAGCTGCCGAGGGTGACCCGCCGCAGTGGGTACAAGTGTGTTGGAACTTACATTGTGCCCAGGTGCAGTGCCTGGATTGAACTGTCTGCACGTATCACGCCTCCCCAAGGTCCCACCCGAGTACCTGTCTCTGGATTTTGTGTAGTATATGGGTGCTTGTGGCTCATAGGCTTTTGTATTGTCATTTCAACCAGCCATAAGTCCACGACTCTTTGCCTCCAAGAGATTATGCTAACTTCTTCCACAGCTTTATGGAATTTGATGTCATAATTGAGCCATGGCCAACTGGAATATCTCTTGTGAGTTCTCATGATTGAGTCTAGATATCTTATGAGGTACGGTGACTGTTTGGGCTCCCTTTCAACTTTAACACTCATAAATATGTGGAAGGCTGATACCCAATTTTTGAGTGTTTTGGCGATTCTCGGTTTTCTGTCCTTACTTTCAGCTGATGGATATTTCTCTTTGTTTTCACCGAGGCCTTCTTGGTACATCCAGCAAGCAGGAGCAATAATATATAGAAGAATTCCCTTTTCCATATTCTCTTTTTTATCTTCCTGGATACTCCCCTAGTTAGTGTGATGACCCTGCAGAGCTCATCCTCATGTCTCATTCTGTCTTTCCTGGCCTGGGAGGCCACCTCCTCTGGTTGGCTGGGTGTATCACCCTGCTTTGTTTGTCCCCATTCTTTGGTGGGTGATGTACCTTTGCTAGCTTCCCTCTTTCTTTTGAATTGCTTAAGTGCATTTTGCATGACTGTGACTAGAGCTAACTCATCATCGCTGTTGCTGTCTAAAGATTTGGAGTTGAAAGATAGAGTAAGAAATGCTGTGCCTTTTGACGACTTACCCGAGCTTGATCACTGCCTCTCAATGCCTGCTCTGTTCGAGTTGACGCTGGGGATGAGGTTGTTGCTATTGTTCCTCTTGCTTTCTGAATCCAAGATTGTGTTAGGGGCCATTCCTTGTGTTCTGTCGTCATTGCCGAGCACCCACTGCCTTAGCCAGCCCATACCATGCTTTTGTACCTGTTGCCTGATTTCTGCCATTAAATCATCTAGGTCTTGCTGATTGTTTGCTGCGTTATGTGTTCTTCGTCGTGGTCTTTCCGTCGTGCTCGCCTTGACTGCTTGTTCACGCTTCTTGATTGAAGCCTTCTTAGTCTACTCATTTTCTACAGTTTCTCAACAGCTCAGCCATCCTGGAACGCTGTTCCAGTACCTGAGGGACTACAGCCCTGCCGGGCATATCATCTCACTACTGCCATCTCTGGTGGTTTCAAAAACCTGTTTAATAAAGAACTAATGTGTGTCTGTCTCCATACTCAAGCCTAGCCGGTGGTTCCTCTCGGGATTTCCTCCCAGGGGCATGGTCATCTGCCACCGGCCCAGGGATCCACCCACAACTATATCAGATTCATTACAGATTGTTACTCCTAGCAGCAGCTTAATGTCAGATCAATAACAGATTGCTAACTCCGCAGTTTAACTCCTAACAGCAATCAAACACTTCGTTTGTTTACTGTAATAGATTGCACAAAGGGAAACAACCAGAGTCTGCCTCCTTATTCCTTTTGGCTATTTCCAAGCCGCTATTAGGGGTGTGCATTCGTTTGTAACATATTGGCAATCCGCAACGTATATGCCATATTTGTTGTATTCGTGGGGGCCACGAAACATTTGGTGAACCCCCACGAATACAACGTATCACTAATGAATAAACCCCCACCCTCCTGACTTCCCCAAAGTCCCTGGTGGTCCAGGAGCGATCTCCTGCAATCGGGCCATCAGTTGCCGGTATTCAAAATGGTGCTGATTGCCTTTACTATGTCACAGGTAGGAGCAATGTCAGAAGTGGGGGGGGGGAGAGAGAGAGAGAGAGAGAGAGAGAGAGAGAGAGAGAGAGAGAGAGAGAGAGAGAGAGAGAGAGAGAGAGAGAGAGAGAGAGCGAGCACTTTGCTATAATGTCCACTCCCTAGACAGGTATTTGTATCCCTATGGGAGGCCCACCTAGTAACTCGAGGTGGGGATTAGGTATGAGTGTAGGGGGTTGGGGGCCACTTTCACATTCAACATGAGACGTACGAACAGAACAGTGGTCTCTTGTAAAGATTTGATGGCCTTCGGAGTAAGGAAACTCACTCCAAGATGAGATTTGGGGAATGTTCTCTCAAACTAGCTTGTTGTTGCCCAGGTAGAGTGTCTATCAAGCTAGTTTGAGAGAACATTCCCCAAATCTCATCTTGGAGTGAGTTTCCTTACTCCAAAGGCCATCAAATCTTCACAAGAGACCACTGTTCTGTTCATACGTCTCATGTTGAATGTGAAAGTGGCCCCAACCCCCTACACTCATACCTAATCCCCACCTCGAGTTACTAGGTGAGCCTCCCATAGGGATACAAATACCTGTCTAGGGAAAAGACATTATAGCAAAGCTCGCTCTCTCTCTCTCTCTCTCTCTCTCTCTCTCTCTCTCTCTCTCTCTCTCTCTCTCTCTCTCTCTCTCTCTCTCTCTCTCTGGAATTTACAAGGTTAGTGGTAGCTGGGGGTCTTAAAGGTGAATTTTAAAAGCCCTGTGCATGGCAAAATCAGGAGGTCTGCACATAAGTTGGGCTGGCACATGCCAAGCAGATTTTAAAAGGTGCCCACATATGCATGTACTTGCTGCTATGTGTATAAATACACTTTCCTGAAAAAGGGATGGGAGTTCCTGCATTTCACAATGAAATTAGCATGTACATATTTGTGTGCACAAGTGCTTGCCAGGGTCCCCCTGCTGTGTAACTTTACTTCTCCTATGGATGGCGTATATGTCAGAAAAAAAAAAAAGGTAAAATGTGAGTGGAGTTTTAAAGGTCAGGGTTAACAGGATAAAAGAGAGGTTATTATACTACTGGGACTGGGAAGTCTTATCCCTTGCCTGGGCGAACTGGGAATGAACTGGGAAAACTGGTAATTGCATTGGTACATGTGGCAGAAGTGTCATTTGTGCACATAGATGCATGCCTACTTAAAATTGATGCACATGTGCGCGCTTTCAAATTATTTTATACCATGTGTGCATATATGCATATATGTTATAAATGGCCGTGTCCCTGGGTGTGAGCCAGTAAATACCTGCACGTGTGCGCATCTGCTGCGGTTTAAAAGTTACCATCCCCATGTTCATATAAATGACAACAAGCATGGCTGAGTGGGCGATTTACTATTTTCTATGTCAATACTGGGTTTGTATATTTTATTATGGAAATGAATGAACAAATAACATGAAAAAACTTTTTTTTTTTTTTTTTGGATAAAACAAGCAGTGTGTATCGTGGAGGGATATGAACTGAAATAATGAACTGAACTGACACTTTTTTTGTGCATATATCCCTACTTTGCCTGTTGATGAAAGCTAACATCTAGGAAATTCAACCAAGTTGGTGTTTGAATCTGCTTGTTGGGAAGTATTTTCCTTAAGTTTTAAAATTTTATGAGGCTGGTTGGCTCGACCTTTTCAGTCACGCTCTGATTAATTTGTTTTTCTAATATTTTGGCTCACTTTGCCCTAATAACTTTTGGTTTTAGAGCACCCAGAAGCACTCTTAAAGTGACAGTGAGGAATTAAGAGTTTAATTAACACAAATGTGTTAGAGCGCTTTAAAGTGAAGGATTATTGACAAGCTGAGAGTAACAGCTGCCATTTCAAAAACTGCAGCATTGGTTTACTACTCCACGCTTTTGAAATAGTGTTGAATTAACAATGCTGTAAGAACATTTTCAGTGTTCAATGATGTTAGTATCTCTTGCCAAGTTTCTTTGCAATTAGTGCTTTATGTTTTTTAAAGGATTAGCTGATCATATTAATGCCTATGAACATAATATGTAGTCTCACTGCAGATGTGGTCTGCACTGTTGCTAGAAGCAGAAACAGAATTTTCAAGTATCACATGACAATTAGCAATAGCACACATCTATCTGAAAACAAAGGCTGACATTACAATAATCACAGTAGTGTTTTAGAAATGTTTTTTTTTTTTGGATGAGGAGAGAGATTGTTATAGATTCTATGGAAATTAAAATTCTTCCTATACATTGTGCTTTCTCCTTCTCTTCAAACTTCTATAGCCATGTGTTGCCCCAGAATATAGATTCAGATTTGCATATATGTTGCTAAAGGAATTCATAAAATGGTTAAAAATTACATACGTGTAATAATAAGAGTAAAATAAGACTACTGGATTCAGAGGAATCTGCTGGTCCATATTGTCCATAGTCAAATATATTTTCTGGCCTGGTGGCAGGAGATTACATATTTTACTGCCATAGCAGCTATTTCTCTTGTTTATCTCAGGATTACAATATGAGGTAAAGTTGCGTGCATGCATGCTGATAAACACATGTATGGGGGTGTGTGCGCCAAGCCGCATGTATTTTCTATTATGCATGCAAGCATATGCACACAATACAAAATTAATCATAAGTCCAGGAGATTTTGTACCTGTGCACATGTGCATACATCTGCTACACAGCCGTGTGCATATGTGCATGCATGTGCACATTAACGCGAGGGTAGACTTCCTGTTCTTCATGGGTGTGGAGTTTGACCATTGCAGCACCAGCCCAGCAGCCAAATTTCAATGGCAGGGACATTGCCCATCTAGTGTCATTGGTGGTGGATAATGAGGCCCTGCTGTTTCCAGTTTGTGGCCAGTGATGCAACTTGAGCCACATGCCCGAGGGCCTGGGGGGCCTGCAGCTGAATTTTAACCAGCAGGCATCTTATTGACGTGGGGTAAGTAGAATGTAGGTAGTAGGATTAGGTAAGGTACTGCATAAGGTGGGCCCTGGGGAGTGGCTAGGTATGGATGTGCATGTGGTGGGGGAGGGGGAGCCAAAGTCACCTACCTTTAGCGCTATATTAAATAGGTATGTATAGAGACTGTAACATTCATTACTTGCATGGATGTACATTTGTTGCCAATGTCATACTATGTAACAGAAATAGTAGGCAAGATTTACAAGGAATGACTGAAGCCAAAAGGCACAAGTATAATGGTGTAAGGAAGAGATGCTACTTACTTTCTCTGATAAGTAACAACTCTTCCGCTATCTCTTCGAACTTAGTGTTTACTCTGCTCCTATTAAATGCTCAGTGTCTGTCAAAAAAAATCCCTCTGATTAATGATCTGTTAGAGGATTTAAATCCTACTATTTTTTGCATTTCTGAAACCTGGCTAAATGACAAAGATAATGTGCTCTTAAACCAAATTTCACATATTATTTATTTATTTATTTATTTATTTATTTAGAGATTTTTATATACTGCGGCACGTTCAGATCACCTCGGTTTACATTAAACAGTAATGCAGCAACAGGCTTTACAATAAAATGTTAAACAAAGCAAAGCAATACATGCAACAGGTTTACAGTCAAATTTGGAACTAGAACCAATTTTTAAAATGAAATATCATTAACGTACATGTAACAAGGATTACAGCAGCATTTGGTAGAGGAACCAAAATTGATATACGTTTAGGAAATCTACAGTAGATAGATTTTTTCTGGGGAGCAAGTGCTGGATAGGATGGGACAGGGGGGTCAGGGAAGGGAATAGGGGGTTATGTATGCGGCAGGTAAAGGGCCCAGTCAGTCATTGGTATGCTTTTTTGAACAGTTAGGTTTTTAGGTTATGTTTAAATTTTCTGTGGCAAGGTTCCTGGTGTAAGTCAGTGGGCATACTGTTCCATATTGTGGATCCTGCTATGATGAATGAGTGTTCCTTTGTGGATACATGTTTGGTAAGTTTAGGAGAGGGTATCCGCAGTTTGGCCTGGTGTTGAGTTCTTGTTGGTCGGTTTGTCTTATTGATATACAAGTATTCGGATTACATATGATGTATTTCATTTTCCTAGACCTAAACAAAAAGGTTTATTTGTAAAAAAAAAACCTTAAGCTAGTAGCTTACAAAGTAGAGATTAACCCTCCCTATGAGGTGGCAATTCTAAAATCACTGTTAGGATTTGTGGGTTTGTGGACCCTTGGCCCGAGATGAGTGTTGTTACAGTCTGAGGGGAGGAGCCCCACAGATCCTCACCATCGGGAGGTGTGGTCAGCAGTAGTAGAATACACAACTGTAGTATAGCGTAGTAAGAGTCTCTGGTATGATGATGTAGGCGCTGCCCCGAGGAGCGAGGAAGCGTGGAGTCAGTCCTTGCAGCAGTGACATTGGTTGCCCCGAGGAGTGGGAAGTAGGAGCAAAGTCACTCAAGTAGAGATGTAGACGCTGCCCTGAGGAGCAGGGAGGCATGCAGCAGGTAGCAGATGTAGCGACATAAGCAATACCCTGAGGAGAGGGGAAGAGTGGAGCAAGTTGCTGGCGTGGAGATATAGGCACAGCCCCGAGGAGTGGGAAAGTGCAAAGTAAGAGTCTCTGTAAGGTAGTTCCAGGGCAACCCCGAGGAGTGGGGAGGCCAACAGGCAGGACCTCTGGAGAGGCACAGGGACCATCCTGAGGAGCAGGGAGGTCTAGAGACAAGTCTCCCGAGAAGCGCACACAGGCCCCCGAGGTGTGGGTACCCAAGCCAGAGTCCAGAAACTGAGGTAGAGATCTGAGCAGGAACAGACATCCGGGCAGGCAGGCACAAGCACCAATAGTGAAGGAACTTGTTGCCAAGTTGATTAGTGCAGGTCCAAGGTGGTGCTTATGAATCCCGGCTGGTGATGTTATCAATAGGATATGCCCCTGAGGTTCCCGCCATAGCATCCTTAAAGGCAGACTCAGTGGCGCATGCACACGCACCTAGAGAGGCCTGGAAGAGGCATGGAGATGGGAGATCGGAGAAGTCCTGGGAGATAGGTGGCATGCGTCGGGAGCGGCTAGCCACAGCCGCGAGTTCGCCTGGAGAGGAGAGTAGTAGGGATGTGAATCGTTTTAGGACGATTAAAATTATCGTCCGATAATTTTAATATCGTCTTAAACCGTTATGGAACACAATACAATACAGATTCTAACGATTTATCGTTATAAATCGTTAGAATCGTGAGCCGGCACACTAAAACCCCCTAAAACCCACCCCCGACCCTTTAAATTAAATCCCCCACCCTCCCGAACCCCCCCCCAAATAACTTAAATAACCTGCGGGTCCAGCGGCGGTCCGGAACGGCAGCGGTCCGGAACGGGCTCCTGCTCCTGAATCTTGTCGTCTTCAGCCGGCGCCATTTTCCAAAATGGCACCGAAAAATGGCGGCGGCCATAGACGAAAAAGATTGGACGGCAGGAGGTCCTTCCGGACCCCCGCTGGACTTTTGGCAAGTCTCGTGGGGGTCAGGAGGCCCCCCACAAGCTGGCCAAAAGTTCCTGGAGGTCCAGCGGGGGTCAGGGAGCGATTTCCCGCCGCGAATCGTTTTCGTACGGAAAATGGCGCCGGCAGGAGATCGACTGCAGGAGGTCGTTCAGCGAGGCGCCGGAACCCTCGCTGAACGACCTCCTGCAGTCGATCTCCTGCCGGCGCCATTTTCCGTACGGAAAATGGCGCCGGCCATACGCGTATGGCCGGCGCCATTTTCCGTACGAAAACGATTCGCGGCGGGAAATCGCTCCCTGACCCCCGCTGGACCTCCAGGAACTTTTGGCCAGCTTGTGGGGGGCCTCCTGACCCCACGAGACTTGCCAAAAGTCCAGCGGGGGTCCGGAAGGACTCCTGCCGTCCAATCTTTTTCGTCTATGGCCGCCACCATTTTTCGGCGCCATTTTGGAAAATGGCGCCGGCTGAAGACGACAAGATTCAGGAGCAGGAGCCCGTTCCGGACCGCCGCTGGACCCTCAGGTTATTTAAGTTATTTGGGGGGGGGGTTCGGGAGGGTGGGGGATTTAATTTAAAGGGTCGGGGGTGGGTTTTAGGGGGTTTTAATGTGCCGGTTTTTCGATTTTTCGATTTTTCGATTTTTCGATTTTTAACGATTTTTAACGATTTTTCACGATATTTTACCCCCCCAAACGGCAACAATACGATTCCCTCCCCCTCCCAGCCGAAATCGATCGTTAAGACGATCGAGGACACGATTCACATCCCTAGAGAGTAGGACCACACATGACGTGAGTTGGGATGTCCGCGGCTGCCCTCGGCTGATGGTCATAACAATCACTTCAACTAAGCATAGGACTGGTCTATTGTCCTCCAGGAATACTACAAAAAGATTTCTCGCCACTGATTGAATTATTCGCTAAGGTGCTTCCATCACCAGACTCTACCTTAATTGGAGGAGAATTTAACCTTCATGTAGATAAAACACCTAGAACCAGAGCTATGAAATACTTTTAGAGATAATGGATGCTTTGTGTTACGATCGTGGACCCTTGGGCCAGCTGAGACAGTGGATGGTATGCTGTGGAGGCCCACAGTGAGCGTCACAGCTGGGAGGCGGCACGGAAGAGACTCGGAGAAGCTTCACCACTGGAAGTTCGAAGTCCCCCCAGGAGGGGCCCGTAGGGACCTGGACCTCTTGGACTTAGGTGGGACCCTATGCGACCAAGGATCCGGGCTGCGGCCGAAGAGATGGACGGAGGATGGCTGGGCCCAGGGAGATGAAGAGTCTTCACCCTCGGAAGCCTGAGGTTCCCCTGGGAGGAGCCCATGAGAGCCCGAGCCGCTGGGACTTAGGAGAATCCTCTGGGCCGGTAAGTACCGGATATCTGAGATGATGGAAGAAGCCGAAGTTGGAGTCCAAGAGTGAAGCCAGGTCAGAAGCCAGAAGTCAGAGATCCAAACCAAAGCCAGGGACAAAATCTGAAGACAGAGTCGTGGGATGGAGCCAGGTCATAGCCAGAAGTCAAAGGACGAACCAAAACCAGGAGCAGAAGCTGAAGACGAAGTCAGGAGATGAAGCAGGGTCAGAAGCCAGGAGTCAAGAGTCAGCGGAGGCGAACTGAAGCCCAACACAGCAACTAGAGACACAGAGGACTGTGGAACCTCGTTGTAAGGCAAGGAAGGAGCCTGGCTGCAGGACTTAAGTAGGCAGTCCTGTGGTTTCCCGTGCTGGCCCCTTTAAATTCCCAGCACCTGTGCGTGCGCGCCTAGGGGGCGGGGCCAGCTGCGAAGGAACGCTGGCAGAGAGCCACAGCAGAGGCCTGGACAGGCCGAATCGGGGCTGCGGCGACCCGAGCCGGCATCGAGGTAGGTGGGGGCCCGGGGTACGGCTCGGGGCCGTAACACTTTGGGATGGTCCCAATTTGTTTCTATAGTTACTCATAAAGGGGGACATATTTTAGCCCTAATATTTGCCAATACCAGTACCTGTCTAATCAATACTTCCTACACCATATTACCCTGATCCAATCACCAATTAATAAAGGTAGAAATAACCTTCCTCAACCCAACTCATAAAAGCATACATAATAATCAAACTTTTATCTTCAGAAAAAGAAAGACATGGAGATACTTGCAGAATCAATGGAAAATAAGCTCCTTGAATTAAATCAGGATACTGCCTCCTCGGCATTTAATTCCTGGGATCAGATTGTCAATGACATAGCTGAAAAGCTAAGTCCTGTTGAGATGAACACTTAATAAAGAAAGGAATTCCTCTAACCATGGTTCAATGATGATTTAAGATACATGAAACAGATCCTCAGAAAATTTAAGAAACAATGGTGGAAATGCCCATTTTCTTTTTTTTTTTTTTTATTTTCCTTTTATTGTTTCCAAATAAACACAAGTATACACTTCTACCAGAAAAATGAGGTACATAACATAGAAAATATTCTCACCATAGTTATTTACCAAAAAGAAAAAAAAAAGAAACATATCTCTTAAATAGGAAAAGGAGAAATGAAGGATTTTCAGAGTGAAGGGTGAAAGAAATTTCTTTCAATGGGAGAGGAGGTTGTATGCGAGGTGCTAGATTTAGCCTAAGATATCCGTGTAAATGTTTACTCTATTTTCAAAATTCTAAATACTTGTTCTTTGAGCCTTCTCAGTTAAGAACCTGTCTGGATTCACACTCCTAATATTGTATTTCATTGGGAGTCTGCTAAGTTAAAGTAAGGGATACTTCTGGAACTAATTTCTTTTATCTTATTTCCCCTTTTTGTTCGAAATGCCCATCTTCTGAATCTCTAGAAAAATGTAGAGCTCTCCTAACAAAATACCACCACTAACTAATAAAGCAAAAAAAAGATTATTATGCTAAACATATTCATGGGGTAATATTTAATTCTAAATTGTTCTTTGATATTGTTAAACATTTAATTAAGGAACATCTTGAGAAACTATAACTTCTCAAAGGACACTTGCAATGAATATGCCACATCTTTTTTAGATAAAATCAATAGGTTGAAAACTCAGTTCCCTACCTATTCTTCCACAAAAGTACCTGAAGAATCACATAGCCTGGTTAGATGGACCACGTTCAACAGAGTAACTAATCTTGAAATTAGTCAAATCATTACTAAAATTAATCCTGCTAATCACCCATGTGACCCAATTCTAGCCAGTTCCTTGAAGCAAGTACACAATATTATCACTCTGACAATTACAATCTTAATTAATTATTCTCTTTGAGAAGGTTCTGTCCCTTATGGGTTAAAACAAGCTGTGATAAAACTAATCCTAAAAAATAAAACTGGTAGATTTGATTATTGGGACTACTATCATCCAATATCCAATTTGTCTTTTCTCTCAAAAGTACTTGAAAAAGCAGTATTATCTCAACTTGTAAAACATGTAGAAAACCAAGATATCCTCTTCCCAAACCAATTTGGATTTAGGAATATCGTTCAACTGAGACTTTACTCCTCTCATTAATGTACTCTGTTCTAAGAGGAATCATACTTTCTTGTATTAAGTGATTTAACAAAAGTCTTTGACACTGTTGTGCCATCAGCTGAGCAATATTGGGGTCAACGGTAGTGTCCTCAGATGGTTCTCTTCCTTTCTATTTAATAGGACATTCCAAGTCAAATTGGGCAATCACATATCTGATACCTTCCATATTGAGACAGGTGTCCTTCTCAGCAACATACCTCGGCAAACACTCAGATCTCAAAATAAAGGACTATTGACTGTTCCTATAATATAGAGTACATATCTGAAGCAAATAAGATATCATGTGTTTCCATAGTGGGTCCAAAGCTTTGGAATTCTCTACTTGAGATGTTACGTTTATGTTGATACCAAATAGAAAGAGATTTAAACGTGAGCTAAAAACATGACTATTCATAAATGCTTATAACCTAGCTTAAAAATAAATCAGAATGCAGAGAAATATATTAACAAGAAGGACAAAATATATTAATTGAAGTATGAGGAATAAATTAAGGAGAGAATGAAAGAATCTCGTTCAATATATTGACTATTATGGATATGCAGAATGAAAAAAATTGTTTCATTAGTTTCATAGAGGGAAAAACCAATTCATTTATTTGTTTCATTCATTTTTCATTTTCCCTTCAAAGTCAATGGGGGAAGTATTTGCAGCCTATTTTTGGCTGCAGAATTGGGGTTTTCTTATCAATTCTGATGAAACTTCTAGGGAGCAATCATCAGAACGAGAAAAGAGCTCCAAGGTACTTAGACCGTGGCAAAGTGGCACCAAAGTGGCATGAATAGCCTAAGGCACTGTAAAGGGGCAAAGGGGTACCAGGAGTGGCAAGAGTGCTTTAAGAGATGTGCAAAGCAACAGCGAGAGTTTCAAAAACACAACACAGCTTCAAAACAGAGCACCGATAACAGATGCATGAACCCTCGAAGGCAGCACGACAGGCAAAGTGGCAAGACAAGTGGCATCAACATCCTACAGCACAATGAAGGGGGAACATAGTAAGCAGAAAGTGTGTCAGAAAAAACCACAAGGTGCCAATAAAGGGACAAAGCAGCAGAAAGACTAGCACCAACACACTGAGGAACCATGATAGTGGCAAGAACACCACAAGGAGTAGAGTGAGTCGTCTGGTATATGGCAGCAAGGCAGAGTGGCAGAAAGTTGATAGGGGAGGGGGAGTGGCAAAAATCCCCGCTGACGAAGCGTCGTTGGGAGCGTCGCTGGTGCTTGGGGAAACATCACTGAGCCCTCCTGATCTGAGGATACCGACCGCTCCAGGATCGATTCTGCCATCAGCAACTGCTGATTTGAACACAATACCGGTGAGTCCAGTGAACAAACTAGAGGGAGCGGAAGCTGAGTGGCAGGAATTGGGAACATCAGAGGAGCTGGGAAGGTCAGAACCGCAGAGTGTGGGGTCTCTGATTCTGCTAGGCCTCAGTGGAGGCAGTGAGCAGCTTCGAATGAAATCTGGAAATGCCATTGCAGAGGAAGATCTTTTGGGGACCCAGGGAGGAGACCTTGTTAAGCCGGGCTCCGTGACTCTAGAATCCCTATGGGAATTGGTAGTCTCATATGGCCCACGTTTTCAAGGGCTGACAAGGCAGTTAAATTTGATGTCTGAGAAATTGGATAAAGTATCCCAGGAACACGATGAAAAAATTTCTGAAAATATAAGTAAGATTATGGATTTACAAACAGCAGTAAAATCGACACAGAATGTATGTCAAGCTCTAATCCAGGATAAGCAAGTGACCAACAGAAGAGTGGAATTTATTGAAAATAGACTGAGGAGATTGAACTTAAGACTCTTGAATTTCCCAAAAGTAACTGGGGAAACACCCCGAGTGACTTTGAGGAGATATATAATAGAAATATTGAGAATACCATCTGATCAGATTCCATCTATAAATAAGGTCTATTTCCTCCCATTTAATAGAAATAGGGAAGGTAATCAGCCACAACTTAATTTAAGTAACTTGACTGAGATTTTAGAATCTTCTACAGAAATATATGAGAGAGCGACTTTACTGGTTTCTTTAATTACGGAAACCGATGTGAGCTTACTTATGAAATTTTATTTTTTTTCAACATATTAATGAAAGTTTCATGGGTCAAAGATCCAAATATTCCCAGATTTATCGAAAATAACACAGGAAAGGAGAAAGGCTTTTCTTTCTATGAGACAGGAATTGAATACATTGGGGGCAAGGTTTCTTCTAAGATACCCCTGTAAAGGGGTTGTTACCTTAAATCGTGATGTTTATATATTTTATGCCCCGGAACAGCTTAGGGTATTCATAGACTCTAGAAAGAGGGCCTTTGTAACTTCCTCTCCCAATGAGGAACCGGGTTAAATCCATAACAGATTTCAAAAAGAGAGGTAAATGTTATCTAGTGTGACAATGTCATAGTATTTTTGAGATATGTTATTATATCTTTTCTGCTATAGTTCCCAAGATTTCTGTTCTCCTCTATTTTATTATCTGAAAAATGTTTGGGGTCTAAAAAATGGATGATGCTTCAATATTTGCCAGTTGAGTGGGAAAAAAAATGTTACAGAGATTTCTGAGCAAAGTTTTTTCTTTGTAAATTGTTAAAAATGCAATAAAGAATAAATAAATAAATAAAAAGAAAGTTGATCGGGGCAAGACAGGCTGGCAGAGTGGAGGTAGTCAGGTCCCTGTGGTTTTGATAGGGGCAAGATAGGCTGGCCCCAGGGAGAGTTCCCTTTCCTTTGTACAGGAAAGGGCTCCCTAGAATGGGTTCGCCCTTATAGTGTGGTGGTTCTGTTGGCATCTAGTGAGCTCTCGCTGGTCTTTTAAAATCTGATGGACATAGCAGATATACAAACGAGAATTTTGAAGGCCGAGGTGGAGGAGGTTTCCATGTGAACAGCAGTTCAACATGAGTCAGTGGGTGTTAAGAGATAGGCTACACCCGGGGAGAATTCCCTTTCCTTTTGCACAGGAAAGGGCTCCCTAGAATGGGTTGGCCCCTTGAGTGGAGCATGAGCCTTCAAAGTGTGGCGAGTCAACATGGAGGACATTTCCATGTGAACAGCGGTTCTGGTTCAACATGGATCAATGGGTGCTAAGAGATAGGCTGGCTATACCCGGGGAGAATTCCCTTTCCTTTGCGCAGGAAAGGGCTCCCTGGAACGGGTTGGCCCCTAGAGTGGAGCACGAGACTTCAAAGTGTGGCGAGTCGGTGTGGAGGAGGTTTCTATGTGAACAGCGGTTCTGGTTCAACATGGGTCACCGGGCACTAAGAGATAGGCTGGCTACACCCGGGGAGAGTTACCTTTCCCTTGCGCAGGAAAGGACTCCCTGGAATGGGTTTGCCCCGAAAGTGTGGTGGTTCCATTGGCGTCTAGTGAATACCCAGAAGCTATTAACTGCTTATGCATTTCAGCTGATGACAAAGGAACTTGAAGAGCTCTCAAAAATAAGAAAACTGCTACTCATGTCCAAATCTACAATATCAACCTATGTTGACTTTGTACCCTACACAGTGCCTCTATAAACTATGGGAACACAGAGGATGAAGTACAGTACAACTACCACCAATTTTCTATAGTACTAGAAACATTAATGTTGGCACCTAAGAAAGATTTAGGGAAAATGGCCCATATTATGAAGGTCATAAAAACTATTGAGCATATGAAATATCCAAACTCCAAGCTGGACAGACAGGCACAGCATTTGAGGTCAGGCTCTTGTAGTGATGTAAGGGCTGGCGGGCAGGCACAGCGTTTGAGGTCAGGCCCTGGTAGTGATGTAAGGGCTGGGCAAGCAGGCACATCAGTTGAGGTCAGACCCTTGTAGAGATGTAAGGCCTGGACAGACAGGCACAGCATTTGGGGTTAGGCCCTTGTAGTGATGTAAGGGCTGGACATTGGACAGACAGGCACAGTGGTTGAGGTCAGGTACATGTGCTAATATTATCTGGAGCATATGAGGCATTTGGAGCTGCTGCAAGGCTTTAAATTGCTTTTATTCATCTTGCCATTCACAGGGAAAATCTGGAAACCCAAGCAAAGGCATGTTTATTTTCAAAAACACTAGCATTTCCATCAACTCTGATGCCAGCCTTGAGCGATGAGGGCTCATGATATCCCCTGTCATTGAAAATACACATTCACTGGGCACACTGGTTGGTGGACATGACAGATATTGCTGAGCTACTTTGGCTAGGTTTGGCCAGACAGTGAACTAGTGTGTTCAATATGCCAGCGGATCTGTCTGCATGTCCTCTATGGGCTCTGTCAGATACCGTGTCACTGACATTTTTACTGGTGTCTCCTTTGCTTGGGTGGGCTGAGAGTCCTTCTTGCCAGCTGCTTTTGCTCTAGCCCGTTCCAGAACAGATGCTTTTTTAGGGGCAACATGGCTTTGGCGTACTGAAGTAGAGGAGGAAATACTATCTGTCGCTGACAGAGTGCTGCTCCTGCTTGGGCTTGCACTACTCTATGAAGTGCCCCCTGTTTCCTCCTCTGCTTTAGGCCTAATCTGTCTCTGCCTATGGTGCTTCTGTTCACGGACTTTTACTAACAACAGGTCCTTCACAAATGTGAGACAATCGGACTGTAGGACGAGTTTCCCTTTCACACGGGGATCACAGACTGTGGTGATCATGTATGTGTGGTCTTCTGTTAAAGGTCTTAATCTCTCTTGCACCTGCTTCTGCAAAACGTCCAGACAATGCAGCACCTCTGCTGTCATTCCCTTTTCCTGTTTAAAGCCCTCCAGTTTCCTCCAGAAAATTAACTATAGGGATGATGTCAGCCAAAGTGGCACTTCTGGAACTCTGCTCCTCCATGTTATCCTTGAAGGGCTGCAGGATTTTTACCAGCTGACTCATGACTAACCAATCATGATGCCCTAGGGGACTCTGCACACCTATGTCCATTTCCGCAGAAAGTTCATGAAGGAGTGTCTGCTGCTCCACTAACCTCTGCAGCATCATATTAGTAGAATTCCACCGGGTGCCAATGTCTTGAATGAGACGCTTGTGAGGCATCTCCAAATCAGTCTGCTTTTCTCAGAGAACCTGCCTCGCCTTCACTCTTCTGTGGAAGTGCTCTGCTATGTTCCTGCACTTGTGTATTAATGTATGCAGGTATTCATTCTCTTGATGATTGGACACCAACCCCAGAGTTGACTTCACTACCATGTGCAGAGTGTGTGCAAAACATTGGATGTTCTGAAAGCACCTGTCGCATATTGCCTTTACCATGTTTACACCTGCTTGAAGATTCTTGTTTCGCTGGTGTAGTTGCCAGCCCACCAGCATCTGTCTGATGCATGCTAGAATATTGGCTGAGGTATGGGCCTCGTCCTTCAGGTGGGTGTGCAGTAAAGCCCACCTCCACCCTGATACTTGTTCACTAATAGAGCTGCTGCCTGCCCCTGCTTCAGCCAGTTCCCACCAGTGTGTTGGCAGGGAGAGGTAAGAGTGTGTAGCATTCATGGTGGTCCAGATATCACAAGTGACATGCACAATCCCCTCTGCCTTAGCTAGCAATGCTTGAATGCGACTGCGACACTGGTTGTACAGGCTGGGGATGACCTTTCTGCTAAATGTGGTTCTGGAGGGGACTTTGTAATTTAGAACTAAGACCTTCAGCAAATGCTTGAAACCCACATTCTCTAGTACCTGCAAGGGCGGGTCATCAAGGGCAATCATTTCCCCAATGCTCCTGGTTACAACTTTTGAGACTGCCTGCCTCCTTCCCCGGGATAGCATTATTGAACACCATCCCATTTCCTCCATGGTGGGTTGTCGCTTCTGACATATGGCAGGGGGCTACTGGCCTGCCACCTGACTGCTAGAAGGGGCTGAGGGCATGGGATGACTCTGCTCCTTTTCAACCATTTTACACTGCCTGGAAAAAGGGGTCCCCTGACTGGTACTGCCACCATCCCCAGATGGCAGTACTGTTGGGTGTTGCTTCTGCATATGATGCATCATGACAAAATTAGTTAGATGTCCCATTTGCTTGCCTCTGCTAATAGCCCTGACACAGTAATTACACAGAGCAAAACATGGGTCCTCCATCACTTTAAAGTGGCTCCAGTTCACAGATTTCTTTTGTGATCCATTCTCTATAGCCTTCGGGGTGGATTCTGGTACTGGAGTTGAAGTATTGGGTGCACCCTGAGAAGCAATGCCAGGGGCATCAGTCACACTCTGTGCCTGCGCTGACTGCTCTTCCTCCTCCTCATCATCAGTTTCATCTCTCCCCTGCAGCACTGAAGTGGAGGCTAAGACAGAACTAACTAATCCTCCTAAATCTTCTTCAGCTATTACCTCTTCTATTTCTGATGATGAGAATCCCACACAAGATGATTCTTCACAGGAATCAGAAGCAGTGTCTGCGCTACATTTTCAGCGCTAACTAGAGTCTGCTGTCGCACTGCTGCTTTTGGGTCTTGCCCTTTTGTCTTGCGTGACTCATGCTTCCCTTCCCTCACCTCCAAAACATCAGGGTCAGAAACAGGAGGTGGCGGTGCATCATCTTTAAATTTCAGTTTTTTCCGGATGGAACTGCCTGCCCCTCCAGAGATTTTAGATTGGAACAGGCACTTTTTAAACTTTATGGTGACTGGCACTGCCAGTCCCAATCTTTTGTCTACCTTTCCCTGACATCACGGATTTAATGTCACTGCCTACTAGGGATTTCAACTAAAATAATTATTTCTTTATTGTTGAATGATCTCCTCTGTACCAATATATGTGAGTCTGGAAAACTACACACAAATGCACAGTGCAGTGTCTTGCTGTAGTGTACACTACAACTGAGACTGCTGTATGTGCACAAAAAAATGTAAACTCCAGAGGCCTACTAGGGATTTGGATTAAAAGAACACTGCTGTACCAATATATGTGAGTCTGGAAAACTATACAGATATACAGTGCAGTGCCTTGCTGTACATTACAACTGAGACTGCTGTATGTGCACACAACAAAAATTTTAACTTCAGAAGATGCCTACTGGGGATTTGGATTAAAAGAACACTGCTGTACCAATATATGTGAGTCTGGAAAACTACCCACAGATGCACAGTGCAGTGCCTTGATATACACCCCAACTGATACTGCTGTATGTGCACACAACAAAATTTTAACTCCAGAAGATGCCTACTGGGGATTTGGATTAAAAGAACACTGCTGTACCAATATATGTGAGTCTGGAAAACTACACACAGATGCAGTGCAGTGTCTTGATGTACACGACAACTGAGACTGCTCTGTGTGCACAAAAAAGTGAAACTGCAGAGAAAAGACTGGAAGCCTGTGCAAGCACAATAGTGATGCTGCTTCTTGTTTGAAAATACCAACTCACACTATCTCCCACCCACACCACCCAAACCCTGCCTGCAACCTACCCTAGGGGGGTAAGATCAGCAGCAAAATGCCACTGCTGGCAGCTTGTCTCATTGGGAGAGACAGAGAGACAGTATGAGTTCAATAAAAATAAAAGTGCAGTAAATGTCACTGCCTACTACGGATTTCAATTAAAAGAATTATTTCTTTATTGGTGACTGAACACCTCTGTACCAATATATGTGAGTGTGTAAAACTACACACACACACACACACACACACACAGAAAAGAATGGAAGCCTGAGCAAGCCCAATTCCTACAAGTGATGCTGCTTGTTCTTTGAAAATATCAACTCCCAGACAGCCACTGCAACTCTCACACTATCTCCCACTCACACCACCCAAACCCTGCCTGCAACCTACCCCCGGGGATAAGATCAGCAGCAAAATGCCACTGCTGGCAGCTTCTCTCAGTGGGAGAGACAGAGAGACAGTCTGAGTTCAATTTAAAAAAAAAAGTGGAGTAAAATAGCCTGGCTGGCACAGCAGCAAAAACAAACAAATATCTTTTTCAATGGAAAATAATATCAAAGTATCAAGCACAAGCAGCAATAGCAATTGAATACAGATTTGAGACACTCAGACTAGCTCTGAGTAAAGCCACCTCCCCAGATAACACCTGAAAAAAAAGTGTGGCACGCCACTTGCTTAAGGTATAAATAGTACAACGTCAGCAGGAACAGCATCACACAGTACTGAGAGAGAGCAGCAATTGGTTGCATTAGAAAAATGCTTAGTTCTGATAGGTTGTATTCTTGTCTCCTTGCCAACCTGTCTGACCCACTCTATGACAGGGCTGTGAGGGCTCTTATGACTCACAGGAAAGGGCTGATTTTTGCTAAGGATACTCCCACATGGCTTTCTCCTATTTTAAACGGCCGCTAAGAAATCACTACAAACCAAAAGAATGAAACTAATATGATATGTTTCATTCGTGGGGGATCGCCATGCGTTTCACGAACCCATGAATCAAACGAACAGGGACTTATGCGTTGCAGATTGCACATTCATTGAAAACAAATGCACATCCCTACTGACTATTATGAGAAAAATGTTATTAGTTTAATTTTCTTTAGTACTTACCTTATGTCTTAAATCTTTAGTTGATATGTATTTGAACATCCCATTTGATTTATGTTAATTCCTGTTTATGAATACTACCTCTGTAAACTATCATTATTTGTTGATCTATAATATGAATGTTACTTTTGTAAACCATTGTGATCTTTAAATGGAACGACATTATATAAAATGTCTAAATAAATACATAATGGGGAGCCAGTGTAAGCCAGCTAATATAGAAGAAACATGTTCAGATAGTAAAATTCTCTGCTGTTTGACAAGCTGTGTTATTTTATTTATACAATATTACCTATGCATTAACTGCTTTGAAGAATTTATTCATACAAATGCGTGCAAAGCAGTTATTTTCAATAGAGTGTGTATTTGTATGAACAATCTTATGATATCACCATGAAAAGGGTATATTGCACAATAAATAGCATTTATTGCTAGATAAACGCTGTTTTCCACAAATTATACCATTATCACAGCTTAGTAAATCTACCCCTAGTTTGATATGCACCCCTAGCTCATCCTTTAATTTATAGGTAGGTGCCACTTACAAAAAAACCCCCCACAAACAAACATAAACAAAACTTATTGAGAGTTTGATCATTGCCCTGCAGGCCACTACTAGACATATAGTGAATTCACTAATACATTTAAAGGACATTAATTAGACACATTCCTACTCACATAGCCCAATAAAGAATCCCTTGACACACCGATCACTACCGTTTGTCCTGCTTTCCAGCATTATTGATTGGCTTCCGCTTTGCTTTTTGTTGGCTACAATGACTCCAAAATCCTTTTCCTGGGTGATGACTTCAAATATGGGACCCAGTAATGTGTACATTTATTTAGAATTAGTTTTACCTATTGATCCTTTTACATTTGTCCACATTAAATTTTATTTGCAATTTGGATGCACAGTCTCCCAGTCTGACAAGGCCCTTCTGCAGTTCCTCACAATCTGTTTGTGCTTTTACTACATTGAATATTTTTGTGCCATCTGCAAATCTGATTGCTTCACTCGATGCTCATTTTTCCAGATCATTACTGAATTTGAATGTGCTAATCTGGTTCTGGTAAAGGTTCCAGAAGCACTCCACTATTTATCTCTTTCCATTAGGAAAACTGACCATTGAGGCCTACTCTTTTGTTTCCTATCTTTTAACCAGTTACCAGTACAATGTAAGACATTGCCTCCTATCCCTTGACTTTTTAATAGGGATATGCTTTCATTTCATTTCAATTTATAAATGAAATGAATACTCCTTTGTTCATAGTTCTTTAATTTTATTTTCAAGAAACCACTAGCCCCAAACAGAAAAAAAAGCATCTCTAGCAGTAAGAGAGAGAGAGAGAGAGAGAGAGAGAGAGAGAGAGAGAATAGAGAGGAGGCTAGAAGAGTATTCGAGAGGATAGAGAAGAAGCGACAAGAGCTAGAGCTGAGAGAGCTATCGCGAGAGACGAGCATCCTCCTTACTATAGTGCCTATGCCCTACATAGGTATTTCAATCCCTATGGGAGGGCTACCTACTAACTCGGGGTGGGGATTAGGTATGAGCATCGGGGGTTGGGGGCCACTTTCGCATTCCACATGAGACCTACAGACAGAACAGTGGTCTCTAGTGCAGATTTGCTGGCCGTCGGAGTGAGGACGCTCACTCCAAGCGGAGATTTGGCCAACATTCTCTCCACCTAGCATGTTGTTGCCCAGGTAGAGTGTCCATCAAGCTAGGTAGAGAGAACGTTGCCCAAACCACTTCTTGGAGTGAGCGTCCTCACTCCGACGGCCAGCAAATCTGCACTAGAGACCACTGTTCTGTCCGTAGGTCTCATGTGAAACCGGCTGTCAGGGACTATCGTGGCAACTGGCAAATATTGTGCACTGCGCTAAAAGAAACCAGCAAATATCGTGCACCGTGATAAAAGACTGAAAGAATCATCGTGCAGTGGGAAAACATCGTGTGCGGCGCTAATGTTTTCGCGAAAACATCGCCGCACACGATGTTTCCCCACTGCACAAAAGAAGCCTCATTTGCATTGGTAACGCCCCCTAATGCGATATTGGAAAATAAGGCCCAAAGTTTGCACATCGAAAGTGGTTATTTCTTCCAAGCACCTCCAATGAAAATTCCACTTTGTACACTTGTGTTTTACCATTCTCTCCTCAGGTACATAAGATTCGGAAAGCCATTTACGACAATTGGCATGTATTACAGTTACATAGGATTTTTCAGTCTCTCCCTCGAATCACCTTTTCAAGGGCATCTAATTTAAAAAACATGCTGGTGCATTCTGACTTTACCATTAAAGACACTAATAACACAATTGTGGGTTCGCACCAACCTTGCAATAATTGTTCAGTTTGCCCGATGTGTATGTCAATGACTGAAAGTATCACTTTAAAATCAGGTTATACAATTTTCCTGAAATATACAACATCGTGCATATCAATGATGGTGATCTATCTAATTGTTTGTCCATGTGGCTTACTATACGTTGGAAAAACTAAACGTCTTCTTAAAACGCGGATGATAGAACATAGATCCAACATAAAGAATTCCCGTGTTGATGAGCCATTGGTTGCACATTGTTTGGCACACTAACATACATTTAGTGACCTTAGATTCTGTGCCATTGATCATGTACCAATACATTGGCGTGGCGGTAACCGTGAAGCACAGCTTCTAAAATTAGAACAGTGCTGGATCTATCACCTGGGGACAGTGAATCCAGCAGGTTTAAATGCCGAAGTTGAATTACATACTTTTTTGGGATAATGTTCACTTGTTTATTATTCAATTTTTGTTTCATTAATCATTATTTTCCTATGATATAGTGCTGTATTTATTGTTATAATACCAATCAATCAATGATTTTTTGACAATCCATACGTCATCAAATGACGTCATATCTGCTGAATATTTATTAAGATGCACACGTCAGCCTCGTTTCCTCCCTGCGTTGCAGAAGAATTGTGGAGACTTCGTGTCCATCTTGAATCGGTAGCCTATGGCGGTCAGATAAGTACTATTTTCAATTTTTTTATTATAAAAAGTTGCTAAGACCATTTCTTTCATTTTAGGCTAATACTCCCATGCTGATGTTATTCAGATGCCCCTGAGGAAGTTTTGTTAAGCGAAACATTGGCCGTGTTGGGCTGTGTTTATATTATGTATTGAGAGAATGCTCATTAATTTTATGTTCTTCACATTGTCAATGGAGTGAAAAATTCAACCAAGCTATTAAGCTTTTTGAAAGTCTCTCTAACCAATTTTTTATGATATAATTGAAAAACAAAAAAAACAACAAAAAAATAGTTTCAATAAATAAAGATTTTTACAGTGATGGTGAATGATTAGAGGTCCGATTGGATTTTTGTTTTGAATCACAACGTCTGGCTTGATGACACCCTCACTATAGGCAAAAATTTGAATTAAAATCAGTTTCCCTCTCTATTGACAGACTTCAATTACCCCAATATTGACTGGGTAAATGTATCATTGGTACATGCTAGAGATATAAAGTTCCTGGATGGAATAAATGACATTTTTATGGAGCAATTGGTTCAGGAACTGACAAGAGAGGGAGCAATTTTAGATCTAATTCTCAGTGGAGCACATGATTTGGTGAGAGAGGTAACGGTGGTGGGGCCGCTTGGCAATAGTGATCATAATATGATCAAATTTGATTTAATGACTGGAAGGGGGACAGTAAGAAAATCTACAGCTCTCGTGCTAAACTTTCAAAAGGGAAACTTTGATAAAATGAGGAAAACTGTTAGAAAAAAACTGAAAGGAGCAGCTACAAAGGTAAAAAGTGGGCAAGAGGCATGGTCATTGTTAAAAAATACCATCCTAGAAGCACAGTCCAGATGTATTCCAACATTAAAAAAGGTGGAAAGAAGGTAAAACGATTACTGGGATGGTTAAAAGGGGAGATGAAAGAAGCTATTTTAGCCAAAAGATCTTCATTCAAAAATTGTAAGAAGGATCCAACAGAAGAAAATAGGATAATGCATAAGTGTTGGCAAGTTAAATGTAAGACATTGATAAAACAGGCTAAGAGAGAATTTGAAAAGAAGTTGGCCATAGAGGCAAAACTCACAGTAAAAACTTTTTAAAATATATCTGAAGCAGAAAGCCTGTGAGGGAATCAGTTGGACTGTTAGATGATTGAGTGGTTAAAGGGGCACTTAGAGAAGATAAGGCCATCACGGAAAGATTAATAGCTCTCTGCTTCAACGGCATGGGAGAAAGACTGATACATCACGCATATCCAGCATAGCTCTCTGCTTCAACGGCAGGGGAGAAAGTCTCATAGTTAACTTTCAATGCATATCCAGCATAACTCTCTGCTCCAATGGCAGGGGGAATGAAGAAAAGTAGATCTATATACAGAAAAAAACCAACAAGGTCTGAATTATTTAGTCTTGGTAAACAAATAAACATGGGTATAGCTTGCTTATTGCGGCAGTTACTACCCCTAACTAATTAAGCTAGATATTTCACTTAGAGGCAGTTCCAACACTGCTCTCTACATTAATGGTGGGGGTAGAAGGGAAATAGAATCAAAAGGTTACTAAGAGCCAAGAGTAACAGATAAGGTCCATCAGGTCTAGAGGACGTGTATAAAGAGGAGGCAGCAAAACACTGCATGGAGCGGCAGTAGCCACAGAGGCATTCATGGAGCAGGATGCCAGTGGCCAGTGGTTGGTGTTCCACCTTCACGGAGCGGAAGGATGGAGGGCTGCCATCTCCACATTAAAAAAAAAAACAAAACCCAGGGGTGGGTAAGAGTATGTAAAATTAATGGAGAGTTCAAAGGCTATAGGTATTACCAATTATTAGGCTTATTCAATATTTGTTGATAGTTAATGTGGCTTTCAATGCATACTTCACTTTCAATGCATATACAGCATAAGCATAGCTCTCTGCTTCAACGGCAGGGGAGAAGTAAAACTAATACTTCACGCATATCCAGCATAGCTCTCTGCTTCAACGGCAAGGGAGAAGAAAAACTAATACTTCACGCATACCCAGCATAGCTCTTTGCTTCAACGGCAGGGGAGAAGAAAAACAACCAATAAGGGCTGAATAACATAGTCTGGGTAAACAAATAAGTATGGGTGTAGCTTGCTTATTGCGGTGGTTACTACCCCTAACTAATCAAGCTTGATATTTCACTTGGATGCAGCTCCATCACTGCTCTCTACATTAATGGTGGGGGTGAAAGGGAAATAGAACCAAAGGTTACTAAGAGCCAAGAGAAACAGATAAGTATGAGAAAAAAGAAGCGTGAATCTTGCTGGGCAGACTGGATGGGCAGATTGTTCTTCTTCTGCCGTCATTTCTATGTTTCTATGTTTCTGTGTTTCTATTAAATGATTTCTTTGCTTCGGTGTTTACTGAAGAGGATATTGGGGAGGTACTCGTACTGGAGAAGGTTTTCATGGGTAATGATTCAGATGGACTGAACCAAATCACGGTGAACCTAGAAGATGTGGTAAGCCTGATTGACAAACTGAAGAGTAGTAAATCACCTGGACCAGATGATAAACACCCCAGAGTTCTGAAGGAACTAAAAAATGAAATTTCAGACCTATTAGTAACCTATCATTAAATCATCCATTGTACCTGAAGACTGGAGGATAACTAATGTAACCCCAATATTTAAAAAGGGCTCCAGGGGCGATCCAGGGAACTACAGACCGGTTACCCTGACATCAGTGCCAGGAAAAATAGTGAAAAGTGTTCTAAACATCAAAATCAGAGAACATATAGAAAGATATGGTTTAATATAACGAAGTCAGCATCACTTTACCCAAGGCAAGTCTTGCCTCACAAATCTGCTTTACTTTTTTGAAGGAGATAATAAACATGTGGATAATGGTGAACCGGTAAATGTAGTGTACTTGGATTTTCAGAAGGCGTTTGACAAAGTTCCTCATGAAAGGCTTCTAAGAAAAGTAAAAAGTCATGGGATAGGTGGCGATGTCCTTTCGTGGATTACAAACTGGCTAAAAGACAGGAAACAGAGAGTAGGATTAAATGGACAATTTTCTAAGTGGAAGGGAGTGGACAGTGGAGTGCCTCAGGGATCTGTATTGGGACCCTTACTTTTCAATATATTCATAAATGTTCTAGAAAGAACTACGACTAGTGAGGTAATCAAATTTGCAGATGATACAAAATTGTTCAGAGTAGTTAAATCACAAGCAGATTGTCATAAATTGCAGGAAGACCTTCTGAGACTGGAAAATTGGGCATCGAAATGGCAGATGGATTTTAATGTGGATAAGTGCAAGGTGATGCATATAGGAAAAAATAACCCATGCTATAGTTACATAATGTTAGGTTCCATATTAGGTGCTGCCACCCAAGAAAGAGATCTAGGCGTTATAGTGGATAACACATTAAAATCGTCGGTTCAGTGTGCTGCGGCAGTCAATAAAGCAAACAGAATTTTGGGAATTATTAGAAAGGGAATGGTGAATAAAACGGAAAATGTCATAATGCCTTTGTATCACTCCATGGTGAGACTGCACCTTGAATACTGTATACAATTCTGGTCACCACATCTCAAAAAAGATATAACTGCAATGGAGAAGGTACAGAGAAGGGCAACCAAAATGATAAGGGGAATGGAACAACTCCCCTATGAGGGAAGACTAAAGAGGTTAGGACTTTTCAGCTTGGAGAAGAGACGGCTGAGGGAGGATATGATAGAGGTGTTTAAAATCATGAGAGGTCTAGAACAGGTAGATGCGAATCAGTTATTTACTCTTTCAGATAATAGAAAGACTAGGAGGGCACTCCATGAAGTTAGCATGTGGCACATTTAAAACTAATTGGAGAAAGTTCTTTTTCACTCAATGCACAATTAAACTCTGGAATTTGTTGCCAGAGGATGTGGTTAGTGCATTAGTATAGCTGTTTTTAAAAAAGGATTGGATAAGTTCTTGGAGAAGAAGTCCATTACCTGCTATTAATTAAGTTGACTTAGAAAATAGCCACTGCTATTACTAGCAACAGTAACATGGAATAGACTTAGTTTTCGGGTACTTGCCAGGTTCTTATGGCCTGGATTGGCCACTGTTGGAAACAGGATGCTGGGCTTGATGGACCCTTGGTCTCACCCAGTATGGCATGTTCTTATGTTCTGTTTCATCTAGTTTGGCCCCATCCATGTTCTTAGGTGCGACAATGCAGCACAACCCAACCCAATCTCTTCCTTTCCAGGAGTAATCTATGGATTCATCATTAAAACTGTGTGTAATTAGTTAGCTTTGGACCTTGTAGAATCAAATAGAAAGTTCTCAAAAAGGAGAGTTGGAACTCAATTTACTGTTTTTATCTGAGGGTTTAGGGTTGAACTAGAATCTTGTCTGTTTCTGAAACTATAGATGTCTCCTACTACTTCAAGAAGAGAATAACCCCTGTGATGTGCCTATGGATATCTTTATTTATCTGACCTGTAAGTAAATCAGATCTACTCTGGAACCACATGTAACAGCATTTATGTGAACCTTGTATCTGGTCTCTGCATGGTATGGAAAGACCTGTTGGTGACTGTGGTCATAGATTCTCGAGAGGTTCTGACAGCATACAAGGAAGAAAAGGGTTTCCCATCCCAGAGATGTCTAATCAAGAGTTCCTCAGTAGAGTTCCACCCCAAGATCCATTACTATTACTTTTCAGGAAACCTAATATCCCTTTAATTGGGACATACTCCCAGTCTCATAAGTGAAAGAATTAATTAAGATGAAGAAATAAGGGATCCTCCATACTGAGGAAAAATAACTCTGGAAGCCTTATGAAGAAAGTCATGTAGAAAATGTAGCATAACAGGAATCACAAGGAATTGCTAAATAAACTTGGAATTTCTTATTTTATATATTACTCTAGTGTTAGCGTATTTGAGTTTTATGAAAGTATGGGATAAAAAAATTATTACCACAATACAAATTTATACATTCTGCCAGTAACTTTCAAACCGGTGCAAGGGCACACATATGCATGTATGTGTCGATCCGCGCCTAAGGAATTTTAAATGGCCGTGCAAATCCTGTGCTTCTACCACATAAGCTGGGGATTTTAAAAGGGGCGCACGTCCATACCATTCCCAGTTTACCTGTTCATCCACCAGTTTGCCCAGTTAACAGCTAGGTCCTCCAACCCCCTCCCCTAGTTTGATAGCCTACATTCCCCCCCGCTTACCCCAGACCCTTTAAACTCCTCAGAAATGGCTTGATCCTTTTATTTTATGACTTAAATGTCATCCAGAGGCAGAAGTAAAGTTATGCAGCAGGGGACCTTGGAGCATGATGGGATGCATAAGTATTTACACATGTATCTCATGACCATGCCCCAAAATTTCCACATCCCACCCAGACCATGCCCATGCCCCACACCTTTTTGGAAATTTTGGAGATGTGTGCACTGCTGCATTTACTTATATATCTGGGCACTTTTTAAAATAGGGTCAGTGTACGTGAGCTTGACTTATTCATGCACCCCTGCCTGATGTGCGTGCCAGGCTTTTAAAATTCACCTTTTAGGGAGTAACTTTCAGAGACATGCATTCTGATGATTTGAATGTAAAATTTGATATGAATGAATTGATGTTTGTGACATCTAAACTGAATGGCCACAGTGCCCTGATAAATCAAAATCTTTTTTGACTCATTTAGTTTGATCAAATTAAAATGTACTGGGGAAGTAAAACCAGACAGTGTAGAGCCTGTTGGGCAAGTAAGGCATAGGACCAATCATTTTTCTACACATTTTGAACCAGCCTGTCCCAGTTGGATGCTACATAGATTGACTTCTAGGGTGTACAGGTATAAAATTTTCATTTTTTTTTTCATTTTTTTGTGGGGAGAGGTGTTCATTTATTTTTAATGCTTATTTTGATTCAGTTCATTTGTTGAACAAAAATAAACAATTTTAAAGAAATCCTAAGAACAAACAAAATGAAATGCCCCCCCCCCCCCACAACCAGGATTCCATTTACCTCTTCTGCAGGATTACTCTGATAAAGAAAAGAGCAGAAGTGATCCCCACTCACTCTTGCCTGTAAAAGTATCTGGATATCTTACATTTGATTATCAAATTTAACCAATAACCTTATGTTACAAATTCATTACTTTTAAGGAGGAGATAGACACTTTTTGAGGTAGTCAATTTATTATCAGAATAAGGTAAAACAAGGTTTAAAACAGTACAGATATTTCTTTTCTTTATTTATTTCTGTTTAGTTTGTTACAGTTTTAGTTTCACAGCACAAGGCAATATAATAAAAGAAAGAAATATAAGCATTATCTCTAAGTCCAACTCTGCACTTAGAATTTAGCAATGCCAACTAATTAGTCCAGCTGAAAGGTAATTAAGTCAGTGTTCTCATCCTCGAAGTCTAGGCATCTGTCTTGAAACCATATAGAGTAATCCAGTGAAGATACTTTTGTTGGATGATAGATAAAACACAAAAAATCTCGCAGAAAAAGAAAGGATAAGATATACTAATTGGCCAAAAGTCTTTCAAGGGAATAATTGGCAAAAACAGTTGCTTCTCGATTACAGAGCAGACTATACTGGGTACAGTTTAGCTAGCAGGTTTAGCTTGCTGTCTTGTCAGAGCTTGGGGAATCCATGGAAAAAGCCATGGGGAAAATCCCTTAGCAAAGGCTATTTTGGATAATGCTCGTTCAGATAATGTCCAATGTCTGGGTAACTCAGAGTCCCTTTTTCTCAGAGTCAAACCTCATTGAATATTCAGTTCCATAAGTCACAATGTTGATCCCGATTAGATGTCACCATCTCCTACAGACTAGAGATGTGAATCGTTTTTTTGTGTTCATGTCGTTCTTCGTTTTTCAGCCACTGCAGGAAATGTCGTTTTTTTTGCGGTTCGGGGTTTTTTTTTGTGAAAAATCATTTTTTGAGTTAGTGTGCGCTAACTCCCCGTTAGCACACGCTAACTCCCCGTAGTGTGCGCTAACTCCCATTAGTGCGCACTAACTCCCTGTTAGTGCGCACTAATAAAAAACAATAGATTTTGTTATTTTTTGTTACTTTTGGTTAGTTTTTGTTAGTGTGCGCCTACTCCCGTTAGCGCACACTAATCCAAAAAACAAATTTTCGTGGAAAAATGGGAAAATCCCAATCGTTTTTCGGGCCCCCCGAAACATGCCAAATTGGACAATTTCATTGAAATTTTCCAATTTGTAAAAAACAATTGCACATCTCTACTACAGGCACAAGATTGGTGGGATGCAAATGATGTCATCTGAGTCCCGATGCATAGGAAAATTCTCATAAGGGTTAATGAAGTTCATAGAGTTCCTTAGCAAAACAGGTACTAGAACAATACCCATTTCATAGCTGGATACAAAGTTTTTACCAAGGACATGTCCTCAAAGTTCTGGTGTCAAAGATTTTCTTCTCCACTGGATGGTGATGACAACTCTCTGATGTGAAGAAACAAACAGTCTTTTCTCTGTGTGAAATTCAGTCTCATATAAAGTTGCCAAAATCATCACATGGCTGCAAACTTCATATTTGTATTGCTTTTACTCAGTCTGTGTGCATAGCAGAAGGCCTCAAGCTCATGATGCACATCCTATTTGCGGTTACTGGTGTTTACCCTACAATTCCTACCTGAAACATATGCCTTGTTTTATGACCATAATTGAAAAAAAAATAGCCCCGAGCAGAAATGGCCTCTTTCTCTACCCTTCAAAATTATAATAAATGTCAACCTTTACTGGCAGCCCCTTTACTTCCTTCCCTCCCTCCTACTATATCTGTCAAAAGAGGTTCATGACATAGGAATTTTTCCTCACTTCCAGAAAGGGCACTGACACTGGGGATTCCCCCTATCCAAAAAAGACGTTGTCTGTATTATTGCCAGTAGCTACTTTTATCGCCACTATCCAGCCTGCTCCTTATACCCTGCTTTTCTTTTGGTTCAGTGCATTTCTTTGATGTTGTCTCTCTTGCTATCACTACCCAGCTTTGTAAAGGAAATGGTTCAGAACTGGATTGCCTGATGTTAACAGATAACCTGTGACTCAGCTCAATAGTTTAAGGGAGCAGAACTTACACTTTTGAGGTATATGATTGGTTTTTATTGTAGCAGCTAAATCATTCAGTAGATACAATTTTGTCTTAAGTTTCTGGTTTAACAGAGCACAGCCTTGTTACAAAGATGATAAACAGTTGCATTTAACCCAGAGTCAACTTGCACATCAAATGCAGTGTCAATTAGCTGTCTCGACTAAAATTAATTTAGCCAATACTGTATCACCCTAAGTCTCTGCAGTCAGGTTGTGCTCCTGGTAAATCAGGGATCCTGTCTCAGCTTGGAGGGAATCCAGCTGTATCTCCAGAGACAAATGACAGATTAACTCCACTGTTTCAGGCAGGATCCAGAGCCCTTACATGTGTCTCTGAAGGCTGCTCAGTGAGGAATGAGGTGAAGATAGCTTATCTTGCCAGGGCTTGGTTAGTAAAATACTGGCAAGCCCTCCACTGTTAAGGAGGAGAGCTGGGTCAAGCTTTGAACCCAGTCTTGAAGCTTAGCTAGCTTCATGGAAAAGTCTTATGTGCCAAATTCACAGGCATACACATACATTTCACGTGAATGGCAGCAATAAATAGAGAAAAAGTTCTGCAATTAGAGGATAACTTTAAAACATGCATGAGCATATGGACGCACACAAACATGCACATGTATTTTATATTGAGAGCGCAAATGCAAGCATACTATATAAAATACACATAAATCTATCCAGCAGTATGTTAGTGTATCAAAAAATATGCACGTGTATTTTAAACATAGCAGGATAAATTTTGACTTTTCCAGCTAAGTGGCAAAAAAAGTCCAGATAAGTAGCACTGTGGTGACTTATCTGGCTAAGTAAAAAAAAAAAAAAAGATAGCCAGATAACTAAAAGAAAAGTGTTACTTAGCCGGATAAGTAAGATAGATGGCTAACTAGTGTTAAAGACTTATTCAGATATCTTACTTATCTGGCTAAGTAGGATAACTGAAGCACTTTTTAAGACTTATCTGGCTAAGTGGCAGGAAAGCTGCCACATAGTTAACAAGTGTAAATATACACAGGTAACAGCTGTACACATGTAGCTTTCAGAGGCTATAAAATAGTGCCTTTTATGTGTAAATGTTGGCCCCACTCCTGAACACCCCTGGCCCACTCCTAGCCTGCCCCTTTTATATACAAGCAAATTTATTCATGCACCATTACTTGTGCATATAAGTTTGAGATTTATAAAATAGCACTTAAGCGAATGTGTTATTTGTGCGTGCATGTGCTCAGTTTTAGAAGTACAACTCTTTTAAAATTTACCTTTCTACGTAGAAACTGTAAGCCCAGGATCTTCTCTCTTCTTATCACTTCATACATATTCAGCTGCATAGGGCCGAACCTTGATATTGTTTAGATGCTATCACCATCTATGGACATATGCATATGTGCATATTCTCACAGAATCTAGAAGATTCCGGAGAGTTCTCTCAGAAATAATGCTTGCTTCATGGCTAGATACAAAGTTTCCATCAAGGCCATGGCTTAACACGTCGGTGCCCAGGTATACCCACAAACTGTAAGGTATAGAAAGATAACTGATAGGAAGAACAATGGTGGTTTCTTCTGCTCCTTGTACTTCACACACACTGAAACAGCGGGGGCACTCACATATCTAGACTCCCATTTTGCCTTTCCACTTAGGTCTAGTTCAATTTGTGTTGCTCAGGCCTGCAATGTTAGGTTCAGCTGTACAGTCCTTTTAGGGTGATTGGCTAATCTCTAAAACCTGATCCATATGCCCTGCTTCTCTTCTGGTTCAGTGCCTTGTTATGTTGTTGCCATTCTGGCTGCTGCCCTGCCTCTCTTCTAGTTCAGCATCCTGCTGTCTTGTTGCCAATCTTGCTGCTGCTGCTGTTGCTTTCTAGTTGGCTCCCAGTACACTTCCACTATTTTGGTTGCTTACTGTGTTTCCAGTTGCCGCTTTTCTGCCACTACTCAATCTGCTTCCCTTCTCCTGCCTTTCTCCTGGGGTGTTTTGTCTTCAAATCTAACAACAACAAAAAATCCACCCTCTCCTCCCTTGCCCCTCTCTGGATATTGTTTCCTGTCTTGCCTGTGTCTCCACCTTGCCACTTTTTTTGTTCAGCTATGCTGTTTCTATAATTCTTTCTGCCTTATCCCTCATGCTATGACTTGTAGTGTTGATGCTACTCTTCTTCCTACTAAATCCCTTACTCTATCCCTTGGAGTTTTCGTGCCACTGTTTTTTGCTGCTATAACCACTCACTATATGCCTAGTGTTGTTGATGCAACTGTTAGTGATCTTTGCCCATCTTTTGATGCTTTGGAGACTTCATTCCACTGTGCTGCTTTCTCCCTCTTTGAATAGATTGGGCTGTTCATGCCATTGCTGATGCCCTTTGCCCCCTCTTTTGGTATTGTGGAGTTTCATGCCACTCTTAGATTTTGTGGTGCAGTTGCCTCTGCTGATGATGCCTGCTAGCAAATTTCATAACATCAACATGAGGGTGAATTAGGTGGGGGGCAACCCACCTCTAAAGGTTCCCTACTGGAGCAGCATTAGGTGTGTCTCAAATAGACATATATATATATATATATATATATATAAAATAAGGAGCTTTAGCTTGACACATCTTTGCTGGTCTAACAATTCACATAGGGGTAGATTTTCAAAAAACGCGAATAGGCGTACTTTTGCTGGCGCATCAGGCGCCAGCAAAAGTACGCTGGATTTTAGTAGATATGCGAGGAGCCGCGCGTATCCACTAAAATCCTGGATCGGCGCGCGCAAGGCTATGAATTCTGTATAGCCGGTGCGCGCCGAGCCGCGCAGCCTACCCCCGTTCCCTCCAAGGCCGCTCCGAAATCGGAGCGGCCTTGGAGGGAATCCTCTAACGCCCTCCCCCCACCTTCCCCTCCCTTCCTCTACCTAACCCACCCGCCCGGCCCTGTCTACACCCCCCCCTTACCTTTCTCCGGGGATTTACGCCTCCCGGAGGGAGAAGTAAATCCCCGCGCGCCAGCGGGCCTCCTGCGCGCCGGGCCGCAACCTGGGGGCGGGTACGGAGGGCGCGGCCACACCCCTGGACTGCCCCGGGCCGTAGCCACGCCCCCGTACCCACCCCCAAAACGCTGCCGACACGCCCCCGAAACGCTGTGACGACCGGGCCCGCCCCCGACACGCCCCCCTCGGAGAACCCCGGGACTTACGCGAGTCCCGGGGCTCTGCGCGTGCCGGTAGGCCTATGTAAAATAGGCTCACCGGCGCGCAGGGCCCTGCTCGCCTAAATCCGCCCGGTTTTGGGCGGATTTAGGCGAGCAGGGCTCTGAAAATCCGCCCCATAGAGTTTGCTCTGTGATATCCTATGTTTCCTGATTCCCAGTCCTCGGTTACTCTTCCGGTTTCTGCTCTGGTTCTGGTCCTCAGCTACACTTCTACTTCCTGTTCCAGTTCTGGTATGTGGGTCCTTCCTGGTTTCTGCCTTGACCTGGGAATTTCTGGCAGATGCCTGCACCTGAGGGCTCAACCTGCAAGGAACAGTGACTGCTTCAGGCAGAAAAATGCAACCCCATATCATCCTACCTCTCCAAGGTACACCCCTGTCTTAGATATTATACCTAGTTTTTGTTCCCAGGGGAGCAGCCTGTGATATAATTGTAACAATGCAAGCAAAATAACCCAAAGTTAAATGTGGAAGCAGATATTTTGTAAAGTATGTGTGTACTCCCCCTATGAAATTACTTGTGCATTAAAACCCAGCCTCTAGCCTATATTAGGCACCGCTCATGTTAATTATGTTATTACCCCCATATATCTTAATCCAAGTTAATTCGACCGGTTCATTGTAAGACATTTACTTGTCATTGTTGTTATTGTTTAAAATGTAAACCGAATTGATCAATAATTTTGTTATTGGAAAGTTGGTATAGAAAAATGCTAAATAAATAAATAAATAAATACTTGGACTCGCCAGGTTGCCAACACCTCCACCAGTCCTCTCATGCCTCTGTTATCACTGACCCTTGAGCAATTCATTCTGACCCCGACCCCATAACCCTGACCTTCCACCCAAGAACTGCAGATAAAAGACAAGTCCAATTTTACTTCTGTGACTCAGGAATGAATTTTCAAAATTTTACATGCATAAAAATTATCATATAATCTCGCAAGTAGCCTCTATATGTGTTTTCTGTATTTTATAAAAGTAAAAAGTATGCACATATTTTCAATTTTACACACACATACACATGTATAAAGAAGGGGTTGTCTGGGGCATTCCAGGATGGAGCAAATACTTATTAGAGAGATGCACATTTGTTTAAAATAAAAGTGCAAGATAGAATGAATAAAGCAACTTAGTTCATTTGGGGACCCTGAAATGAATTAGGAGATCTCCTGAATAAAACAAACCTTATTCATTGCATTTGTTTAAATGAATGCATTGAGCCTGGCCCTAAGACCGAGGCCATGACCTTGCCTAGGGCACAGGCCAAGGCCCAAAACAGGAGCTGCAGCCTAGACCAGAGTGCAACACCAGGCTTTTGGCCTAGGCCTGGGCCAATGCAGGGGCCTCGAGCAAGACCCCAGAAAAATTAAAACTTACTTACCTGATCCATCAGGTATCAGGTCCCAAGGCCTGGGCTTTGACTAGAGTCTGGGCCAAGGTTCGATGTCACAGCCCAGCATGGAGGTCGTGTCCCAATGCAGATCCTTGACCCAGACCCGATACCTGGGCCTCATTTAGGCCGGGGTCTGGGCCCAGGCCCAACACTGTGGCCCAGCCTGGAGGCTGGGTCTTAAAGTTAGGCCCTCAAACTGGACCCAGGCCCAATGCCTGGGCCTCAGTCTAGGTCTCAGCCTAGGCCCAGGTGAAGTCTTGGCCTTCCAAAGGCCAAGGCCGTGGTAGGTTGCCACATACATGGCCTTGGTCTATGCAAGGATGACACCTTGGCTTCAGCCTAGACTGGAACCTAGGGTCAAGCCTGATGCCACAGCCTGGCCTGGAGTTTGGGTCCCAATGCTGGCACCTTGGCCCAGACTTCAGTGGACAGCAGTGATCCCAGAACCCAGGGGATGGCTGAGACCCCAGAAAAATGGAAAAGTACTCACCTGATCCATCGGATATACGATGAAGACCGGGTTCTGTAGGCTTTGGCCAGGGCCCAAGCCCATTCCCAATGCTGTAGGTTACGATGCCAAGGCCTCAACCCAGATCCCAACCAGCAGGTCAGGGTCCTGACGCCTGGGCTTCGGTCTAGGCCATGGTCCAGGCCCAGCTTGATGCCACAGCCCAGTTATGGAGGCTGGGTCCTGGTACTGGGGCCTTGTCCCAGATCCAATCCTGACACAAGGCCAGGCCTGACCCCATAAGAGACCTTTAAATTCCAACCCCGAGAGCATAGGAACACATATCAGCAATGAGTTGTAGCTAATTTCCAGGAGTAGCAGCTGATTTGTATACCCTCCTTATTTAAGGGCCTAGAAATAATGCATATAACTTAGTACCATATTGAAAGGAAAGAATCCCTAATCTATAAACAAAATCCATACTCCACACCAAGGTTAGCAGGCACATTCTAAGATCTGTAGCCACATTCTAACAAACCATGCTTGAAAAGATTTCTGCTTCAGGGAGAAAAATTGATATAATAGTGCTATTATTGCTGAATATACAAATAGAACAGTCATAAAAGATGTTTCATTTGTAGCATAAAGGTTACTGTATTCTACCACAGCAAACAAACTGCAGGAAGGTTTAAAGTGGTGGTGAAGTTTCTGCCCTAGTCAATTAAACCACTAATGAAATGGATTTGCTTCATAAACCCATAGACATCCAAAATGGGAAAAACAATTGCATTTTTATCCTGTTGTGCTCCATCCCACTGACTTTTTTTTTTTTTTTTTTTTAATGAAAGGAAATAAGTGTACAACTCTGCCCCACAATGTATATGTCTAATGAAATTTGAGTCATTGATGCTTATAAACTGTCCCATTGAAATATGAGTTATTACTAGAATAGTTTTCTTTGTTATATAGATGCATTTCAAAACATAATTTGAACTGGAGTATGGCCAATGTTTTGGAATATATATATATATAAAATAAAATATGTGGACAATGACCTTGGAATGAAAAATGGGTGCTTTTTTGTGGACTGGAAGATGCCGACCTTAGGATCTGCTGGGTAATTCCAAGTGACTTGGACTGTCCTTAGACTGTCCAAGCACAGAACGTCTTATGTTCTTATGTCAGCTAGCTACATCGCTGTTCAGACCATCAAAAAATTCTTCACTAAAAGAAGTCTACAATGATCTCTAGCGTTTTATGCCTTCAAACTTTAATATATACTTCTTGTGACAAAGTTCCGGTTGATGCCTCTAAGTGCACAACTTTGACTGATTTAGTTCCGCGGGTGGGTTCGCCCAACTTGTGGCTAAGGCTAAGCAAGCAATTCCCATGACAGTTTTGTGTACCGTCTTTAAACTTTCTCAGATTCACTGGTCTGCAAGCCTGACATTCATCTCAACTGCATACGATCCATCTACATTTCTTCGTACTGAATTGCCCTTCATTCACAGACTCTTAGAAGTTGTGGTCCCCCTGACGCAGCCCCTAACGTGAAACATGGCTGTGTCAGAGTCCTTGTGTGTACCATTGTTTTATAAATGTATATCCAATACAAAACCTTGTGACATATCTGTGATTGTATGCACGTACTAAAAATTCATTGTACACGATATTGACCAGTATATAGTTTGCCACACATTATTTGTTTGTTGTAGCTAGCATACTTTTACATGTGGGAAAAAAGAGGCTGGTTTAGGCTGGGTGGGAAGGAAACTATGCACAAGGATTCCATTTTGAAATCCTCGTGCTTACTTTCATGTGGATACTTTGCACCTGTTTCAAAGCGAGTGCAAGATACATAGGTTCAAAGTACTCGCTTTCCCCCACCAGCCTGAAATTTCAAAGGGAAACTCTGAAGATTCTTCCTTTGAACATTAGATTGCAAGCCCATGAGTACAATATGCCCACAGGCCTGCAAGCTGAAGGTCCAATCTGGAAACTGCCATAAAAATATATTAGAGAAAAATGAAGACACCCAAAGAATAGTCCCAAAGAGAAAACAACAGATACCAAGAAACAGATAAAATGATATGTTGAACAGTCTACATGATGTCGCTGATTTAAGCATGCTTTATCTGTCTGAAGTGATTGTAAACCCTCATAAATATATAAGTAACATTATTAAAGTATACTAACATACAGGATAAAGTGTACTGAAAGACTATTTAAATCTGTTCTATTTTTGACACAAACAATACTAAAAATATAGAATACATACATTAGTATATTGTTTATATTGGCAATGTATGTTAATATATTTCAGAGCTGCCATATTGACCTACTTAAAGATTGTTTATTTGGACACCTCATCTTATAGTCATAGCCAAAAATATCTCTCTTTGAAGACTGCTGCTAAGGCGTCCTGGCAAGCTCAGCTTGCTGGACTGAAGAGTGCCACCAATGAACAGTGGCATTCTACTGGGCCCAGTGGGGAAAGAAGCAGCAATACACTGATCCATGGTTCCCCGTTGCCCTGCACATTCCGCAATTTAGTAAATCCCGCCGGAAGTTCCTTAGCAAATAGGCTCCTTAGAGGCATATTAAACCAGGGGGGCCAATAATCAGCCGCTGAGTGGCTCGGATAGTAAGCAGAGTAAACCTGTCCGGCTAACCAGCAGGGTATATTCAGTGGCGTGGTTACACTGCTAAATATACTCAGCTATCTTAAAGTTATCCACATAACGTTTATGCGGCTTAACTTTAGGACAGGTCAGTGGCATGACTGCTCCTCCCGGAAACACCTCCTGCCGCCCCTAGACTGCCCCTGACTTGTGCGGCTACATTTTAGCCACCTAACTCATTGATGTAGCTAGAATTTAGCCACATACGGCGTTCAGTATTGCCGGTTAGCCATTAAGATGTATCATTTTTCAGTTATCCATCTTAATGGCTCTTGAATACCGACCTCCAGATGTTTAAGCCAACTCCTGTATTTTTATTTGGACATGTTTGCAAGGAGTGCAGAGGACTAACTAACTGCATAAAAGAAAATCGAATAATAAAGTGAATGCAGAGAGAGAGAGAGAGAGAATAAGGGACGCAGCCTAAGAGCTCATTGCTTGCAAATGGAAATATTAATCAAATACATATTTGACCATTAATACATAGCAGATAAGAAACTTTTTGTGACCAAGAGAGAAAAGAATTAATCAACACTAACATGCAAGAGTCTTTTTTCTAAATTCCCATAGTTTTTTCATTCAAATCCTAAGGCACATTATTAGTTATATTAATTGAATCCATCATGAGCAAAAATTTAAAAAATTGGCTCTTTTTGACCTTCACTTACACAGTTTGTGTGCTGTGGATGGTTTAAAGGAACCACACACACTTTAATTAGCTATTCTAACTTTGGAAAATGATTAAAAAGTTTTCAAGGGACCAAAGGTAAGAATAATGTTTATTACAAAAATTTTAATAAAGATGTTATTCCATTGGCACAGAAGGAGGAAAAAAATCCTTTTAGAATGGGATCCTTAATGTTTTAAGGTTGCTTGCACTGGGGTCTGATTAATATTTTATTTATCTAGTCAATTCTCTTTTATATTTTTTCTAGTAAATATTTTATTTGTTGGCATGGAGTAAGTAAAATTTAAAAAAGCCTTAGTCTTTCAAGTTTCATTGGATGCTCTCAGTGCTTATTCAGCATGCCTAACTATCATTTATTCTAACCAGCATTATGGAGAAGAAGAAGAAATTCTGCAGAGAACACTAAGAACAAACAAAAATAATGCCATTCTAAACCATCCCTTTGAAGTTAAAATTATTTTTTTTTCCAAGAAAGTTTTTGTGCTATACATTTTGCATGTTATCAAACCAGCAATACTGTAACCACTTAGTTCCAGTCCATTGCAGAGAAATTAAAACAAATAGGGTTTTCTTATATTCCTTGCCAGGTTATTTCTAGATGAAATAAATTATTGCTTCATGGAGAGCTGGCACAGGAACTAATAAGAAGGGGTGTAATTTTAGACCTAGTCCTTACTGGAACACAGGATTTGGAGTGAGAGGTAATGGTGATGGGGCCACTTGGCAGCAGTGATCATAACATGACTCAATTTGGCTTAATAACTGGAGGGCGTACAGAAAGGAAACCCACTACAATAGCATTTAACTTTCAAAGGGAAGACTATGAAAAAATGAGGAAAATGTTTAGGTAAAAATGAAAGGAGTAGCTGCAAAGGTTAATAGTTTACATCAGGCATAGACATTGTTAAAAAATACCATCGTGGAAGTCCTGGCCAGACGTATTCCATACATTAAAAAAAGGTGTAAGGAAGGCCAAACAACTGCCGGCATGGTTAAAAAATGAGGTGAGAGAAGCTATTCTAGCCAAAAGAACATCTTTCAATCAATAGAAAACGGATCCGAATGATGAAAAAAGGAAACAGCATAAGCATGATAAGGAAGGCAAAGACAGAATTTGAAAAGAAGCTTACTATAGAAGCAAACACACATAATAAAACTTTCTCAGGTACATTTGAAGCAAAAAGCATGTGAGAGTCAGTTGGACCATTATATGACCGAGGGGTAAAAGGGGGAAGTAAGGGAGGACAAGGCTATAGCAGGGAGATTAAATGAATTCTTTGCTTTGTTCTTTACTAGGGAAGCTATAATGCAGATACCCATGCAAGAAATAATGTTTAAAGGTGGCAATTCAGATGAGCTGAAACAAACCACAGTGTACTTAGAAGATGTAAAAAGGGAAATTGACAAACAATCTATCCATATCCACTACAATCTATCCATAATTCAGCTGTGCGACTTATCTTTTGTTAAAGTTGCTACACCCATATAACTCCTGCTCTCGTCACTGTATTGGCTCCCTATCCATTCCCGCATAAGGTTCAAGCTTTTCTTATACACCTACAAAAACCTTCACTCTGCAGCTCCTCACTACCTCTTCTCTCTTGACTCTCTCTTCAACTCTCCTCATACATCAGGAAAGTCCCTCCTATCTGTGGCCTTTGCCTCTACTATCAATTCCTTAATCTGTGCTTTCTACTTGGCTTCACCGTCCGTATGCTTGGAATAGACTTTATGAGCTGGTACATTTTGTTCCCTCTCCTGCCTTATTTAAATCCCATCTAAACATCCACCTTTCTGAGGCTGCTTTTAAATCTTAACCCCTGAAATTCCTGCTTGTAGCCTCATCAATTTGTAACCCTTGTCTTAATAAATAAAATTCCTAAAGTCTCTTTTACCCTATGTGTTTGTCTTGATTAGATTACAAGTTCTACAGAGAAGAGACTGTCTCTTATATGTTTTTGTACAGTGTTACATATGTCGAGTAACACTATAGAAGTGTTAAGTACTAGTAGTAGTAATAGTAGAAATAGCAGTAGAGTAACAAATCAGCTGGATGAGATAGTATACATCTCAGAGTGCTGAAAGATCTGAAAAATGAAATTGCAGACCTATTATTAGTAATTTGTAAACTGTCATTAAAATTATCTACAATACCTGAAGACTGGAGGCTAGCCAATGTAACTTCAATATTTAGAAAGGGTTCCAGGGTGATCCAGGAAACTACAGATGAGTGAGACTGATATCAGTCCAAGGCAAAATGATAGAAACTATTATAAAGAGCAAAATTACTAAACATATAGAAAATTATAATTAATAGGACAAAACCAACAAAGATTTAACCAAGGAAAAGTTTGCCTCATTAATCTGCTACTTTTTTGAAGGTGTGAATAAACATATAGATAAAGGAGAGCCAGTTGATATAATGTATCTAGATTTTCAGAAACCATTAGACAAAATACCTCATGAGAATCTTCTGAGAAAAAGTCATGGACTAGGAGGTAATGTCCTCTTGTGGATTAGGAACTAGTTAAATGATAGAAAACAGAGAGTGGGGCTAAATGGACAGTCTACTCAATGGAGAAAAGTGAATACCAGAAAGCACCACAGAGTGAGGCCACTGTTTTTTAACATATTCATAAATGACATTAGGGAACAGATAACCTAAATTTTATCTACACAATGCAAGGTTCCACATTAGGAGTCACCATTGAGGAAAAGGATCTGAGTGTCATCGTTGATAATATTTTGAAATCTTCTGCCAGTGTCCTCGGCTTAATTTACTTATTCCTTATTTAGGTGGGAAAAGAGTAATCACTCCAGACCTATAAAAGCAGGAAGAAAAACCCAGACTAGTTAGATTCCAAGCTTGAATCAAAAGCACAGTTGCCTACATCTTGGATCATGTTGCGCCTCTGACCCGCAGACCCCCGCGAGCCGGCTCCCCACTTACTGCGGGTTGCCTCGTGGCAGCAGCAGCATCCGTGAGGCCTGCTCGGGCCTGACTGGCTTCTCTTTGTGGCGCTCCCTCCGTGAGGGAGACACCACCGCCATCCTCTGGCTTCACCCCTCTAGGTACGCGCATGCTGGGGCACAGCTTTTAAAGGGACCAGCGCGGGAATCTGCTGCTCCACCCCCGAAGGATGTCAGACGCTGGCAGGGATTTAAGCCCCGCAGCCAGTCCTGTTCCTCGCCTTGCACTGAGGTTCTCTCTGATCCAGAGGTTGCTAGTTGCTGTTCCTGGTTCCTGACTTTGGCTCCTGGCTTCGGCTCATCCACTGGCTTCTGAATTCAGCTTCGTCCCTGGCTTCTGACTTCAGCTTCTGTTCCTGGTCCATGACTTCTACTTGCTCTCGGTTTCCTGTTCCACTATGTCCAGGAGGCCTCACCTAAGTCCAAGCAGCTGGGATCCTCACGGGCTCCTCCTGGGGGGACCCTCGGGCTTCCAGTGGTGAAGTTCCAGTTGGCCTCCTGGCGTCCACTTCAGTACTCCTTAGGATCCCTGGATTCCTCTTCAGGACTCACTCATAGGAGACCGTACGTAAGTCCAAGTGGCCTGGGTCATCAAGAGCTCCTCCCGGGGGGACCTCGGCTTCCAGTGGTGAAGATTCAACCAGTCTCCTGCCCCGTACCGCCTCCCGGCTTCAACCTCCACTGTGGGTCCTCACACAGTGCGTCGTCACCTGTCCGAGCCAGCTCAAGGGTCCACGAAATCTAAATCTAACAGATCCCAACCCTTGCATATTTATTTTTAATGGTATTTATAGTTGTGTTTTTGGTTTTGAGTGATGCTGGCTCCACATTTGTTTGCTGTTTGAGTCAGAAAGGGCCTTTGCCATTTCTTGTTAAAATTTTGTTTTAGTTTCTACTGGTTGATATTATACGGATTGATATTGAAAAGGTTTACCCATCTAAAACAGGGTTTTAGCTGGGGAACTCTAACAAGTTAAACATCTGGTCCCTTTACCTAGCTAAATTTAAGCAGGACATACTGCAAGCTGCACAAATTTAGCCAGGCAAGAAATGGGCTGGCGGGAGGTGTTTCTGGGGCAGCTTTTTCAAATTTAGTTAATTAGCACAAAATAATTCAGTGCCTACCAGTTAAATTTACCTACACAAATGCCCTCCTAAATCTACCCGCTCAAATTTTGAGCGGGTAGATTTAGCTGAATATTCAACCACACAATTAGCTAGGTAAATATGGTTGAATATCCAGCTATAGATAACCAGGTAAAATGTAAAGTTATCTTTACCCACTTAATGTACTTTGAGTTTCCACCCCATAGTAAGCAGGTGCATAAAATTCTCATCAGATCACATACTGCTTCTTTTGTCCCAACCCATGCTAATTTGTATTTGATAAGCACTGGCAAATAGATAATGTGATCAAATCTGGCGTTTAAACTAGAGATGCACATACCAAACTATTTTAAATATGAAGTCTAAAAAGTAAACAACCTATATGGGGCCAGGTTAGCAGGGATAAAAACTGCTATCCCCTGGGTTTTCCTGCAGATACATTTTATTCAGAAAGTGTTCATTTGAATGCATTGTTTGTGGAACTCCACTGATATTCACAAGCCTATTGATGTGGAAACCGTGAGGCTGCCATGAAATGAGTGAGCCTCACCCTGAGCAAGTCATGCAATTCACAATTTCATGAGGGTTACCTTATTTTCAAACCCTGCCTTTTTGAGTTTGAAGCCTCCAAATCAAAGCATTATCTCCTTCCTCATTAATTTCCAGACCTCTGACAGTGAGGTTATAAAATGGAAGAAAAAAAAATAATGAAAGCTCTTTGCTCTGCTGTCTGCTATAGACATAATTGCAGCTTTCCAGGGCTTTTGGATATCACACCATCGTGGCCTCTGCTCTGACTCCATGCTGAATGCTCTTTGTTGTGACTTTAGCTTGCATTTAAATGAGCTTTTCCATAGCTTCACTAGATGAAAATTGTTCAATTCTTATCTGTCTTAAAGCATTAAAAATAATAGGTCTTGACATTCATTCATTGTGAAATATTTATATTTGTCAAACTCATCGTCATCGGGATGGCTAAATACCCAAAGGAGCACCCGCTTTCCATTTTGCTAAACTGTCTTTTGCCAGAATTTGTCATTTGATGGACAGGCATTATTGACTTGTCCTATAATGTAAACGTGGGTCTATTCAGCTTCCCATCAAATTAATAATAAAATGCGGTAGCTACAACAAAATAAGTTTTTCTTCCGCATGGAATTTTGTTATTCCACATGTGCATTTGAGGTCAGATTCATTAAAACATTGTGTAATTGTGCAAGGCCTAGAATGCAAGCCAATGTGAGATTTATCATCCTCCAAGCACAACCTATTTAGCCGCATAATGTACTATTGTCTCCTGCATGAGCCTTATCTCATAAATATGCTAATAAGCAAGTGTTTATGGAGTATAGGGATCCAAGTAGGGGAGGTTGTCAACATAAAAGCATTAGTGGGTCAATGGACACTTACACTAATGATCATATAAATGACAAACCCCCACCAAACACACATACACACACACACACACTCTCTCTCTCTCTCTCTCTCTTCCTCTCTCTTATAAAGTCATTTCAGTAAAGAGTCTTATGGTATTTTCTGCAATGCTCTAAATTTCATCTCTATCGATGAGCCTGAAGAATCAGTACAATTTCTTCATGCATTGAAACCCAACCTTTTCCATACATGCCAACCTTCTAAATGCTTGGGGAAAGAAAGATGTTTATATTTATCCTTTGAAATGCTTTATACTCAAGGTATCTTTAGAAAGGGACAATGAAAGATGATATAGTTTTGGCCTATATAAAGTGAGTTTCAGGCATTAAGGAGGGAGAGCCAACAATCCCGCTTTTCTGATGAAGCATTTGATGAGGAGGATTATCTCAAAGGTTGACCAAAATATCATTTTTACAGCAGATATTAAATACAGATATCTTCAGATTGTTGTCCCTTTTAAATAACTTTGAACTTTAGAAAACTTGCAGCTTTTTAGAACATCATTAACAGTAAGGAAATATGATTTTAAATAAAATCTTTTACATTTATTGTGATAGGAAGGCAGTTAAAATCTGTCTTATTTAACTTAAATGTTCTTTAACTTTTTGCATCATGCAGTCAGAGAAAAGTCTACCAATAAGGGACTTCAATGCACGTCAATCCATGAAAAGAAATTAAGAATTAAGATAATTCTTAATGAAAGAAAATTGTGCAATAATTTTCAAATTATACAGAAGAGCCATCAGTTGAAAATATTATTGGAGACAAATTTTAGAAGGCAACCCATATTTACTTCCATTTAGAATTTCTTAATTGCTGATTCTTGACTTTTAATTCACATTCTTATTGCTCAGCTTGTACTTTCCCTGGACATAATAGAGCTGACATTACAAAGACACTGAGTTGCCAAGATAGATGGATGATTTTAGCCTTCCTTCTCTCTTTAGGCTCATTTTCAGCCACAGCCAAGTTTGACAATTTTATTTCACATAGTAGAGGGCTTAAAGAGGAATTACCCACCAAAATCCTTAGGTTAGGTAGAGCCTTTGAAAAATATACCCTTTCCCCCCCCAGTCTGGTACCCTGATCTTTCAAACAAACCTTCCTTTCCTGCAGCCAGTGATCCCCTTCCCACTATCCTGGCATTCTAGTTTTTCCTTCAAAGCCCCTGGGCAGAAAGTGATGCCCTCCCTTTCACCATGTCGTCCTCCCCACTCCTCCATGTAACAGGAGAAAGAATTGTGCTTATCTTCTCCCTGTTCCAGCAATGTGTTCCTAATGAGGCCAGAAGTATTGAAAGAACACTGCTATCATTAGAAACTTGGTACTGGAGCAGAAAGGGGAGAGAGAGAGAGAGAGAGAGAGAGAGAGAGAGAGAGAGAGAGGAGAGAGAGAGAGAGAGAGAGAGAGAGAGAGAGAGAGAGAGAGAGAGAGACTCATACTAGGTAGGTATTTATACCTCCATAGGAGGCCCACTTAGCTACTCGAGGTGAGGTTTAGGTATCAGTGCAGGAGTTAGGGACCACGTTGACATGCAGAGTGCGACGTACGAACAGAACAGTGCTCTCTTGTGAAGAATTTATGACCTTCGGAGTGAGGAAACTCACCCAAAGATGAGATTTGTGCAATGTTCTCTCAACCTAGCTTGAAGTTTCCTCACTCCAAAGGTCAACAGAGTTTAATCCTGATGCAGCTGCAGCAAGGGCATGCAGATTACTGCAGTATTAAAAAAAAGTTTGCCAACACAAAAATGTGCACACAAACCTGAGATAAACTGTGCTCTCAACCTTCTGCATTGGAGTTGCATGCAAAAATAATGGTTTTGCTGCATATGTGCAACTAGTATGTGAGCTCTTTGGGGAAGGCACATTTTGTAGCTGAATTGTTTTATGTACAACTGCTGCAAAACATTCTTACCCCCAAAGAGCTTACATTATATAGTAACATAGTAATGACAGCAGATAAAGACCATCCAGTCTGCCCAATGATTTGCTTATGGTAGTAACTGCCACTCCATAAGTGTTACCCCCATGCATTCTGTTGTAGAAACTGCCGCTCCATGCAAGTTACCTCTGTGCATTCTGTTAAGGGTAGTAACTGCTTTTTCAAATGCTTACAGAGCTGTATGTTTGTGCCCGACAGCATGCAGTGTATAAAATCCCAAGGTGTACCTTTATAGCTCCTCATTGTATGAGAGAACTTCTGCTTTGTCCCTATTATGTATGCAAGTCCAATCAAGTTATTGCATGTTGGCGAGCCGGCCATAAAGTGTGCTACAGTAGTAGGAGCAGGCTGTGTTTTGCTTGTATGCTGTGGCTGTGTAGGTATGGAGATAGCCATTGTGCAATGCTTATGCTCATGTTCTACTAAATGTTACTAGATTTCCTTTCCCTCACTGCCATCATGCCAGATGTAATTATTTACAGTATTGTCTTCAAAAAAAATTCTACTTTCTGCTATTTTTCCACAATCATTTTTTGTGTTGCTGGATTTTTACCTTTTGCAAAGGCTATTTCCATCATCTGCTTTCACTTTTTTTTTTGTAGGCTTGGAGGTCAATTTTCTATAAATGTGTGAGCACCTAACTTAGCAGGCCAAAATTTGGCCAGCCAAGGCAGTGCTTCCCATTCCTCTCCTGGAGGCACACCTAACCTAACCAGTCAGGATATCCTTAATGAATATTCATGAAGAAGATTCATATATTTTGGAGCCCCAGGGTATACAAATCTATCTCATGCATATTCATTGAAGAACTCCTGAAAACCCGACTGGCTAGGTATGCCTCCAGGAAAGTGTTGGGAAACACTGGGCTAAGGAAAGCTGATTCTCAGCTGAAAAACACCTCTAAATGTTAGCCAGGATACTCGATTGTGGTATCCTAAATTTAACTGACTAGTGCCAAAAATAAGTACTGGCTGGTTAACTGCTCTCTAGGAAACTTTTTCACACTGTAGCCCCAATCTCTACCAGCCCCACCCCTCAGCCACCACCATTAATCCCAAGGCATGGAGAACACAAGATCAGGAACCGATCTGATATGAATTTTCTTTCATGAAGGTCGGTATATAAAAAAAATGTTAAATAAATACTGGAACAGGAAAGCAGGAGCAACACATACTGCAAACAAGCAGAAAGATCTGTTGCTGAGACAAGGAAGGGGGCATGGCTGAGGCCTTTATACCCAGTCATGTAATGTCATCAGAGCATGTCAGCCATGCTGTTTCCCGCCATGGGGACTATAAAAGGTGCAGCGCCGCACGTGCGCCTAGGGAAACCCAAGGGGTGGCTGAGCTGGTGTCATCATAGTGGCATTCTCACCACTTTAGATGCAGTAGGCATCCTGGGGTGAGTGCTGCTGGGGGTATCCTGGAGTGGGAATGCCGGTGGCATCAGAAGGCAGTCTGCATCCTAGGGTGAGTGCTGCTGATAGCAGGACAACCCCATGACTGTCAAACATTGCAGTACTTCCCCCCTCTAAGCCCCCTTCTAAGATGTCTAGGCTTGGGTTTCTGAGGGAACCATTGATTGAAGTCCTTTACCATCTGGGGGGTTTGAAGACTGGATGCAGGTTCCCATGAGTTCTCCTCAGGACCGAAGTTCTTCCAATAAATGAGGTATTTCAGTTGATTGCAATGCCTCCCAGAGTCTAGAATTCCCTGGACTTCTAATTCAATATCTGATTCAGATATTATATCTGTTGGACTTTGAGGAATGCATGAAGGCCATGATAAAAGCAAGGGTTTCAAAAGAGGTACGTGAAATATGTTTTAAATTTTCAGCGTGGGTGGAAGCTTTAGCTGATAAGCAACCGTCCCTATTTGTTGCAGGATGGGAAAGGCCCAATGAACCTAGGAGCAAACATAGTTGAGAGAATCTTAAAACATAAATTTCAGGTGTTTAGCCACACCAGTTCTCCTGGTTTAAATTGTGGTGCCAGCCAGCATCTCTTGTCAGCTTGTTTTTTAAACTGACCTGTAGATCACGTGATGTGGTGAGCCGGGGAAGACGCTTGCTCCACGGCTCCGGGCGCCAGTAACCCATCCAACCGCATCTTAACCCGCTACTGCTGGCTAACCCTGTGAAAACACTGCATATATCTCCGCGTGTGTCCATTGTTCGACATATGCACAAAACCTCGCCGACCATGGCCGCCCGGAGTAGTAAAAAAGAGAAAGAGAAACTTAGGCCTCTGGATCCCAAAATGGCGGCCAGCAGCGAAAGTTGCACCGAATCGGAACTGGCTGGAGTCACCCTTCAGGCAATAGAAGGCATAATTAGAACAGCCCTTGATGACAAACTAACGGGCATCATGACTCAACTTACGGAGGTGAGAGAAGCTCTTAATGAACTGAACCCACGACTCGACCACGCTGAAGGCCAGATCAATCTTTTAGAAGATGACGTGTCCGCTTCCACAAGAACTGTGGAGAAGCATGAAAAAACTATAGCGGATTTAACTGAAAAGATAGATGATCTTGAAAACCGGACCAGGCGCTCCAATTTGCGGTTTCTGGGCTTCCCTGAATTGGTGGAGGAGAGGGATCTTCCCTCCCTGCTAGAACAATGGCTGCCAGAAGTGCTTGAACTCCCTGACCTGCAAGGAAACCTGACGGTCGAACGAGCTCACCGCCTGGGAGGCCGCCGAGACTCGGAGAGCGGGAGCTGACCCCAGTTAGTTATAGCGAAACTGTTGAACTATGCCCAGAAGGCTATAATTTGGAGAGCATACCGAAGCAAGCGGGAAATTTGTTATAAAACGCACAAAATAAGGATTTTTCAAGACTACTCGATCCGAGTCTCGGAACAGCGAAAAAAATTCTCCACAGTTTGCACCTGATATTTTACAAAGCAGATCAAGTTTTCGTTGCAATTCCCGGCGAAAATGAAAATTTGGCATCAGAACGCTCAACACACCTTTCTCACTCCGGAAGCAGCGCAGGCCTACCTCGACTCTATCCCGGGCTGAGGAGTTGTTTTTACAGCTTTGGACATACAGGGAGCCTGAACTAAACAGGATACAAATTGGAGGGATGACCAACTTTTGCCTTATGATTCAATAGACCCCTGACTATTTGTGAAGCTCCATATTCATTGTTTTGCTCCATTTTAACATTCTCATTCAGATTGGCTTTGCGGGGGTTTCTGGAGGTTATGCAGTCATCCAGAGCGAGGACCTACTGGAGTTCAATGGGGCTTCATCTTCCACCATTACTCGCTTTTGGACACGCACTCATTTGAACGGGTAATCTGGGGTGGAAAGGGTGGCTGGCGCTTGAGCACAGGTTACGTGATCTCACATTGCCTACTTGGAGGCTATTTTGGGAAATTGGGGGGGAAAAGGGGGGGCGAGGTGGAAGGGCGGGGAGAGGGAGGAAGTGGGGGAGGGGGAGTGGGGGAGGGGTTAAGGTTATGGTATATAAGAAATTCAGTGTCCAAATGTCGGTTCTCAGAATTACAAAGTTTGTAACTCATATGTTATTGATTTATGCTTCATGGAGTGTTTGGTACCTGATTAGGGAAATATGTTCCCGATGTTTTCTATACCATCCCGGAATCTGGAAAGCACTAAAACGGGGGAGGGATGGGGCTGGGGTCTTCCCCTGTATTACGGGCAGACTGGCATGTATGACTCTGTCACTTCTATGACAATCTGATGAAATTAATATCTTGGAATGTAAACGGTCTGGGGACGCCTATCAAACGCAAAAAGGTTTTGTCTTATCTTAAACGCCTCCGCACAGAGGTGGCATGCATTCAGGAAACGCACCTCTCTGCTGCAGAGAGCCAGAAACTCAGACGTGAATGGGTGGGCAATTGCTTATATTCTGCTGCAGCCCGACGAAAAGGGGGAGTCGCTATCTTAATCAGCAAAACTGCGAATCTACAGGTATTAAACACTATCTCTGATTCAGAGGGCCGTTATATTATACTTATAGGAATATGGAATTCTATCCTTATAACCATCTGTAATGTATATGCACCCAATGCGTACAGTCACACATTTATTACCCATTTATGTAATGATCTGCATAAAGCTACACAAGGCAATCTATATCTAGTTGGAGATTTTAATTGTGTCCACGATCCATCCATGGATAAACATCCCCCACAACAACCGGTGACTGGTTCTAACCTCAAAGGTATAAGTTATCTTTGTCACCACTTGGGATTGTTGGATACCTGGCGTACCCTGCATCCAACTGAAAGGGACTTTTCTCATGTTTCTAGATCTCATGGAACGATGTCGCGGATTGATTACATTTTAACTCATATAAATAACTTCTTTAATATAGCCTCTGCGGCAATCGAACCTCAGGCTATATCAGACCATTGTCCTATCTCAATACAACTCATGCCCCGAACGCCTGCTCATAAAGCTCGCATTTGGCGATTCCCAAATTTTTTAAGTAAGGACACTCAATTTCATACTTTTTTACAGAATAAATGGCAAGATTACGCCCGCAATAATCAACAACATAGAGATCATCCCCACTTATTTTGGGACACAGGGAAAGTAGTCTTAAGAGGGGAAATAATTTCTTATGTCCACTCTCGCACCAAACAACTAAATAAAAACATCTTAAAATTGGCGTCTGACTTGGGCAGCGCGAAAGAGGAGCTTATCCAGCTCAATTCGGAACATAATCGAAAGCTGTTTCATGGCATCCTCGGTTGATTGAACACCATGTTGCATACCAGGGCTCAAGCTTACTTACAGGTGGGCCAGCGCACCTTATTTAAATTTGGAAACAAACCTGGCCGCCTACTAGCAAATCTCACCAAAACATATAAGCCAAGGGCGTTTATTACTAACCTGAGGATGGGTTCGGGGGACCTTACATCACGAGAACCGGAAATATGTGACATTTTCAAACAATTTTACGCTTCGCTCTACGCTGAGGAGCCGGACAGTGGTCGGCTCCTCGAGGATGAATTCTTTCAGGGCCTTCAGTTACCGACTCTGACTGCTAACCAACGGGAGTTTTTAAATCGCCCTATTCAGACCTATGAAGTTTCCCAGGTCATAATGGCAGCTCCAATAGGGAAATCCCCAGGTCCCGATGGATTTCCATGCGATTTTTATAAATCACTCTGTCAAAATATAAGTACTCCATTAGCTAATTATTTTCAAGCTGGCTTACAGCAAACGTCCTTCCCGACTAGGTTCAACGAAGCCCATATTACTGTACTTTTAAAACCGGGTAAAGACCCATTATGCCCTTCCTCATATAGACCCATATCTTTACTCAATTGCGATTTCAAAATCCTCACTAAAGTTCTGGCTACGAGGTTGAGTGTTGTACTACCCCGTTTGGTTTCACATTCCCAGACTGGCTTCGTCAGTGGACGGAAACCCACTGCGAACATTATAAAAATTCTCACCGCTATGCAAATATGCCAACAACAAAGTATACCGGCTTTGGCGGTGGCACTTGACTCGGAGAAGGCCTTTGACTGAGTAGCCTGGCCCTACCTTTTTTCTATCTTGCAACGGTTTGGGATACGAGGGGATTTTTTACAATATCTCACGTTACTATACGATACAACCACCTCACGTATATTAGCTAATGACTGCCTGTCTGGGGTGATAGAGATTAAAAGGGGGGGTCAGACAGGGCTGCCCCCTTTCCCCCTCTTATATATTTTATCTTTGGACCCACTGCTTCGGAAAATCGAGGCTAGTAATCAAGTGAGGGGCTTTGGAGGGCCTAATCACATTTTCAAAATAGCTGCTTTTGCAGATGACTTGTTGCTATTTCTCACCAAACCCCCCCAATCCCTCTCTGCTACCATTGCCATACAAAACAGTTTTGGCACATTTGCAGGCCTTAAAATTAACTATTTTAAATCAGAGGCTATAGATGTTACAGGGCAGCTTCGTGGCGAATTGCAGGGGGAATTTCCACTTCGTTGGGTAAAGGACTCTTTGAAATATTTGGGCATTCAACTCCCCACGCGCATAACTAAATTATACAGGACAAATATACAACCCCTCATGGTACAGACCCTTGATTCATTGGACAGGTGGACACCACTTCCACTTTCCCTGTTCGGACGAATACATTTATTTAAGATGATACTATTGCCTAAATGGCTGTATAGTTTTCAAATGGTACCTATTCGACTCACAAAGACTGACCACAATATGGTTAAACGAGCTCTCCGAAAGTTCATATGGGGCGGCAAGAAAGCTCGGTTAACGATGGATACACTGACTAGTCCAATTGAAAGGGGAGGAGTGAAGTGCCCCAATTTATTACTGTATAACTTGGCGTGCAACACTCGCTATGTGAGAGACTGGCTCTCATCCACCTCCACTTTTACCCCACTCGCACACCTTCTGGAGTGGTATGGTGTGCATTCTCTTAACCCCCTATTGCAAATAGAAAACCAACTCATACCCCACCATCTTAAGGTTCATGAGTTCCTGCGCACATGTCGCCAGACCTGGTTGATGCTATGTAAAATGGGGCACGTCCCGACTCGTCTGACTTCTTTGCTGCAGATCACTGGACATGCTTTATTTCCCCCGGGAAGGGAGACAGGGGTCTTCTTTCGGTGGCAAACTATAGGCCTCAATTATATTTATGATATGTATGATGGGGCGACAGGATCTCTCCTTTCTTTTGGCACACTACAGCAAAGATATAACTTACCAAACACGGATTCCTTCGCTTATCTCCAGTTAGTGCACTTTATACACGCTATGAAACCGAGGATGCAGGAGACTCCGCACATACGGCAAATCCGCGACATGGTTCACATTAGCGGCATGAGAAAGCCCACTCTTTCGTATTATTATAAAGAAATACAGAAATTGGATTCCACTTCTAAATTGATTCCTGTCTATTCTAAATGGACTGAATGGACACTCTTCTCACTAACACTAGCGGAATTTACACAGTGCTTTAAGGAATTATATGCCATTACAGAGAATGTTATATTACGAGAAGTCCAATACAAGTTTCTTTGGCAGTATTATATTACTCCTACACAAGCGTCCCAAATGAAGATTACCCCTTCTGCTGCATGCCCTAAATGTGCGACAATTGAAAGTCATTATTTCCATTGTTTCTGGGAATGTGGGAAAGTTACTCAATTTTGGCAGCAGATAAGACGCCTCTGTTCTGCACTACTCCACATGGTACTACCTTTAGACCCTAGCCTATGGTTGTTTGGAGTACAGTCTTCACCTCACTTGCACTTATCCACAGCACAGATCCTATTTCTCAGGAAGGCGGGAGTGCTGGGGAAACAAATAATACTAACCCACTGGCTGGTCTCTCAGGGTGCCCCATTTGAACATTGGTTTAGAAAAATGATAAGATTGTGTGCATTGGAGCACTCTATGATAGACCAATCTGTCTCACAGACGCAGGTACGCACTTCTCAGATATGGGCGGGGTTTACTGCCTATTTAACCCCCGGTATTGGACTTTTCTGTGACCCTTGGAATGAGACTCTGCATCTTACGTCATTTGTGGACCATTCTGATGATGGTAGTTAACCATATTGAGGACACACACCATCCGGAACTTTTAAAGCTGTTATTGTTGCCGACTTGGACATAATCGAGGACACTGGTCAAGGAGGGAGGGGGGGCAATAATTACTGCAGAAAAATATTGTTAATATCGCTGTTCTGATTGTTATTGTTGTTTATTGATCATATATAAATAAAGTTTCAAAAAACAAAACAAAACATATATATGACCCCACCAGACAAAATCATTAGGGCCTACCAAATTCCCTACCATTCTACATCAATGACATCCAGCTTCTGATCCCACACAATACAAATCAATACACAGATCAATCTACTTGTTCAACAGCTGCTTGGACATATTAGCATGCTAGCTAAGGCAAAAGAAAATGTCTAAATCCCCTCAACACTCAAAAAAAGAAAAACCAAGCAAACAACCCAGAGATGCTATGGATCAGGAAGCAAGAACCAAGTCAGCTTCATCCAAAAGTAACCCATGATGGAATGACATTATGACACTATCCCTTAGCTTCTGAGCTCAGAGCCTGGGCTTCCTTCTTGACTCCCAACTAACCATCACACCTCAGATTCAAGCTATGACCAGAGCCACCTGTTTCCATTTTTGACAGCTTCACCATTTCAATTCCCTCCTAGAAGATGTTTTTGTAACAGCTGTTCAAGCCTTGGTGATATCATGCCTCGACAATTGCAACTCTTTTTATGCTGGAATTGCCAATGCTCTCAATTACCACCTACAATTGATTCAAAACACTACAGCCCACCTAGCAATGAATGCAAACAAATTCAACCTCATAACATCCAACCTACCTAAACAGATCTCTAACTTATACATTCTTACCAGCTCTTAACAATCTCTGACACAAGCCATCGAATAGTGCCAGCCCCCAGAACAATGCACCTCATCCCTACAAAAAAAAGAACCTTTGAAGGAGAGGTCCCAACTCTAAGGAATTCTTCACCACCCCACATTATACTTTTCCCAATATGACATATTCTCTTTCAGAAAATGTTGCATATGTGGATCCTCGAATCAGGACAAGGATGGAACCACCACCGAGAGAAGGCACCCAGTGGTCCTGGTCACTGGGAGGCGGTACAGGCAGAGAAGACCCAACTGGAGCTTCACCTTTATCAGCCCACATTCCCCTCAGGTTGAGCCCCTGGGTGCCGGGGCTGGCAGGACTTAGGTGCGGGTCTCTCATGTCGAAGAGTCCAGGAAGTAGGCAAGGCAGTGTCAGGAAGACCGGGTCGAGGCAGGCAGCAGACAGGTAAAACCAGGGACAGGCCGGAGGTCAGGACAGGCAGCAAACTGGCAGAACGATGAGGCAGGCCAGAGGTCAGGACAGGCAGCAAAGAAGTGAAGGCGAGTACCAAGCCGGAGTCAAAACTAGGAAGTCAGTCTGAGGGCAGGAGCAGGAATGGAACTGGGACAGGACCACAGGATCAGGAAGATGAGGATGGAAGGCAGGAGCAGGAAGGCAGCTGGAACATAGGATCAGGAAGGCAAACTGGAATGAAGGATCAGGAACAAGCAGCAATGCACTCAAGGATGAGCAAGACGTGTTGCTGTGGCCCTGATTGAAGGCAGGGCCTGGCTTTAAATAGTTCCAGGCTTGATGACGTCATCAGTAAGGGTCATGGGCTTCAGGACTCGTCCCCCTGCTGTTGGCCCTTTAAGAGGCCAGGCTGTCACGTGCATGTGCGCCGAACGGGGGAAGGGCAGAGAGAGCTGAGGGCGGCCCGCATGAGGGACGCCCCAATGCGAGGAGCTGCACACCGCACCATCCCTGGCATGTGCGGCAGTGCAATGCGCCAAACGCCAGTTCCCATACTGGGAGATGGGGTGAACACCCTGCAGGGCCGGGTGTGAGTGGGTGGTCCAATGGGGTAACTCATGGGCTGCTGAATGTAACAGAAAACTGTTAAATACCTGGCTAGGAAGGGTTAGGGGTCAAAGAGGTGAGAGGAAAAGGTAGGAAGGTTATGTAGGGGTATAGGGAAGTTCCCTCACAATCTGCTCTTTAATTGGAGCTGACTGAGAGGGAACTGGAGAAGGCCTACTAGTTTTGCTGTGCGTTGCTTTTTAAATATCTGGCTAAAACAACTTTGAGTGCTATTCAGTGACATGCGCCCTGCTAACTGGATGTGGAAACCCCTTGACCCATGCATTTGCCACTAGCCCTCACTCTAAAACAGATCTTGACCTGTGTTATACTCAGGGCAGGATCCCTAAACCCCTGATTATGACTAATGCTACCTCTTCAATCCAATGGGATTTCTCTTCAATTCCTGGCATATCAAAGAAAAGCCTATGATATTATGTCAATTCTGTACTATGTGGTTAAATCCTAATTAGAAATCGCACACAATACTTGAATGAGTAATCTGTTCCCTACTTAACAAAATACACTGTACATTACCTCCTACTTCTTTAATTAACTAATATAACCAACTAGTATGTTGTACCAGATTTGTTAATTCAATTTTGTAACTCGCTGAACTCCCTGGCTAGAAAAGCATGTAATAAATAAATAATGATGATGATCATCATCATTGTGCAGTGGCAATTGAGAAAGCAAATAGAATGGAATGGAGAATAAAATGGAAAATATCGTATTACATTTGTATTGATTCCTGGTGTGATGGGACCTTGAGTATTTTGTGCAGTTCTGGTTGCAAAATCTCAAAAGAGATACAGCAGAATTAGAAAAGGTGTAGAGGACGGTAACAAAATTTATAAAGCCAATTAAACAACTCCCCTAAGATTGAGAGACTACACAGGCTAGGGTTTTTCAACTTAGAAAACAGATGACTGCAAGCGGACATGATAGAAGTTTATAAAATCACGAGTGAGGTAGAACAGTGCCATAACCAGAACTGATTTTATGGGTGGGCACAAGGTTAACATGGGTGGGCTGTAGGCTTGCAGGTCTGAGACCTACTAGTTGTATTCTTATTGATAAATAATGCCATATACTGCACCCTACAATGGCTTTCTAAGTGGTTTCCATCAGCCATTATGCATCATGCATGAAACTTTAAAACATTTTACCTTCATTATTTCAAGCACTTACCAGTATTAAAAATTCCTTATTAATTTGTATTAATTTATTTTATATTTATTGCAGTTTATGTATGTACAAGTATATCTTGTAAAAAATCAGTCATGTAGTAGAACAAAAATCAATGTATTCTTTCATGAACCATCTTTGCAGAAAGTCAGAAATCATCATAACTACAATAAAATAGCATTAATCATCAGAACAGCTGCAGAGCTGAGCTAGGACAATTCACATTACAAGTAACATGAACAACAAAAATTCATATTCTGGTGTCACCTCAGCAAAAAATATCCCTCCACTGCCCAGATTTTTAAAGCCCTGTGCACGTAAAATTCAGGGGTTACACGCGTGGCTAGGCCCTGCGTGCACCGAGCTCATTTTAAAAAGGGTCTGGCCATGTGCGTAATTCCTAGTACGTGCAGAAGTGCCAGGCCTGAAGAAAGGCCGGGTTGGGGTGGGGTCTAGGCGGGGCAGGGGGAGGGCCAGCACAGCGCCATTAGAAGCTGTCCCGGGGAAGTGCATGCCAGCAGCTGGCTGGTGCGCGAAAGATACTTCTGCTCCAAAGGAGCAGTAAGTAATGAAACAAAAAAAAAAAAAACATGAACAGCTAGGTAGGAGATAGGGGTCGAAGAGGAGAGGGGAAAAGGTAGGAAGGTTAGGTAGAGGTATAGGGAAATTCCCTCCCAGTCTGCTCTTTAATTGGAGCAGACTAACAGGGAACTGGAGAAGGCCTACTCGCTTTGCTGCACGTTGCTTTTTAAAATCCCCCTCCTGCGCGTGCGAGTCTTGACCCGCCCACACACATGCATGGAATTTAAAATTTGGTGGCATGTACGTGTGGGAAATGTATTTTATAACATGCACATGCCGACATGCATGTTTTAAAATAGCACATGGACGCCCGCGAGTGCCTTTTAAAATCGACCCCTTAGTGAACTAACATAAACGCCTGCAAGAAAAGAGCATGCAAAAAAAGAGACATCTAGAACCTTGTCATACCATACAGTCACAGCACTGACTCTCAGGAGTCAAATAACAGTAACCTTATGAAAAAGCAGAAATGCAAATACTACATCAGGCCCTAGAATATTAATACATCAGCTACGGGAATAACAGAACAAGCTGCACTACTGCAGAGAAACTACACTCTAGCAGAAATACTGCATTTCAGTCTCACACTGGCAAAACAGAGACCAACCCTTACCCAATTTAGAAATAGACTACAAATTAGAAACAGAAACATGCAGACAAAACCGAAATAGAAAGCCTGAGAAACTAGACTCTGAACAGTGGAATACTGAAAAAGGATCAAAAATAAAAAAATGTAAGAAATGCACACTCCTAAAGATGGCTTATTCCAACTGCTGAAATCTAAAAAAATATATATATATTTTTTGTTACTGTTGTTGTCTGATCTTTGTATTTTTCTAATCAGTTGATCCCAGTCTTTTTTCCCCACTTTTTCCTTGGTCGTTTCCTAATTCCTTTTTAGGGTCTCTCTTCTCATTCTGTTTCTTTTCCTACTGTCTTGTTCCCTTCCTCCCTCACACACACACACAAGCTCAAACTTTCTCTCACAACTCCTTCACACACCCAAGCTCTCACTCCCCCATGCTCCACACACACACACACACACACACACATACACACACACACACACAAGCTCTCACTCTAACATGCTCTATCATACTCACACATACAAGCTTTCACTTTCACATGCTCTACCACAAACACAAGCTCTCACTCTCATATACTCTTCCCCCGACACATAAGCTATCAATCTCACATGCTCTACCACTACAACATGCTCTCACTCTCTCAACTCCCAAACTCCCACTCCCCTCCCCCTCCTCCGGCTCCCATTCTCACACACACAGATGCACACCCAGGTCCCCATTCTTGTACACATACAGACAGATGCATACTCAGGCTCCCACTCACTCACATACACACACGTCCAGGCTCCCATTCTAATTCACCCACACCCCAGGCTTCCATTCTCACCCGCCCATACACATTCAAGCTCCCATTCTCACCCACACACACATGGGGCCTTTTCATTAGACACAGCCAAACGCCCGCCACCGCGGGGATGGGATCCCGCAATGGCATTGCAGCTCCAATCCTCCTCTTCATCTTTGCAGGAATGGGATCCCCAAACAGGTTACAGCTACAGCCCTCTGTCACGGGGATGAGATCCCGTAATGGCATTGTTGCTCTGGGCTCCGGCCCTCGTCCAGGTCCTGGTTGGGTGGGCCTGAGTCCAATGTGGGTGGGCCATGGCCCACCCAGGCTTAACCATGGCTACACCACTGAGGTAGAATGAATGAATAAAGGATAGTTATTTACCCTGTGAAATAATACTAAAACTTGGGGACATTCTATGAAACTAACAACTAGCAGATAAAAAACAGATCATGGAAAGTATTTTTTCACTCAGTGCAGTATCAAGTTGTGGAACCTGTTGCCAGAGGATGTGGTCAAGGTGACTACCATATCAGGATTTAAAAGAGCTTTGGGCAAGTTCCTGGAGGAAAAATTCATAAAACATTATTAGCCAGCTAGACTAGAGAAAGCTGCCTCTGGAGTCAGACAGAAGAAATAAATCTACTTAGAGGGATCTACAGTTATTTATGACCCAGACTGGCCTTTGTAGGTGACAGGATGCTGGGTTCAATGGACCTTGGTCTGATGCAGTATGGCATTTTTTAGGTTCTTATGTACATTGCAATAGTCAAGGTGAAAGAAAATCCTATTTAATATCATTTAATTTTATAATATATAAGTAAACCCAGCTTATCATATTCTGAGTATTCAAGATCTTTTCCCATAGACACAGAATGGGAGAAAATGAATCAGGCCCTAAAATCAAACACTATGAAGATTCAAGATGCTGATGTTTAGTTGGAAGCTGTGATTTGATGCACCATATTGAGAAGAAAATTTTCTTGGACCTCACTGTCAGGTTGATACAGTAAAAGTTGCAGGAGAGTGGGCAAACGCCCGCTCTCCCGGCGCGCGCACAGGCCACTCTCCTGTGCGCATGATTCTGTATTTAAATGAAGGCCCGCAGCAAAAAGAGGTGCTAGGGACACTAGCATGTCTCTAGCACCTCTTTTTGGACAGGAGAGGTGGCTGTCAGCGGGTTTGACAGCCGACGCTCAATTTTGATGGCGTTGGTTCTCAAACCCGCTGACAGCCACAGGTTCGGAAACCGGACGCCGGCAAAATTGAGCGTCCGGTTTTCAACCCGCGAGCCGCAGGCCGATTTCAAATTTTTTTTTTTTAACTTTTTTAAACTTTCGGGACCTCCGACTTAATATCGCCATGATATTAAGTCAGAGGGTGCACAGAAAAGCAGTTTTTGCTTGGCTGCACATTTTGCTTTCGGAATCGCGCGGCAATACCTAATAGGGCCATCAACATGCATTTGCATGTTGTGGGCGCCATTAGGTTTGGGGGCGTTGGACGCACGTTTTCGATGCGCTATTACCCCTTACTGAATCAGTAAGGGGTAATAGCGTCGAAAACGCGCGTCCAATTGCAGGTTAACAGTGCGCTCAACCGGAGCGCACTGAACTGTATCAGCCTGTGTGATCCTGGAAAGGAGGTGGTTATTGACATATGCAACATCCATAAATTAGAGTCTAATATATCGGAAAATGCAAAATATATTGCAAAGCCACTAGGTGACACTGTTCTATTATAGGGGCTGAAGTATTGTGCAGGCAATAGAGCTCTGCATTTCAACTCTAAATCCTTCTGTATTAGCTGCATAAAGCTTTTGGTCAGTTTTCTTATCTTGAGAGCCTGCTTTGATATTAATTTAAAAATTAAGTCAATGTTGATTATATAATGATCCATGTTTGAGACTGGTGTGACAGCAGTAATCTTAAACCTATTAACTAACACATGCGAGTTAGTTCGCGTGCGCATGAATGCGCCGATATAAAATCGGTGCATCCACGTGCACACGCCGGGAACCACATACACATGGAAGTCTGTGCGTGGGTTTTAAGATTTACTTTTAAGTCTTTAGCCTGGAATACCAAATCCAAAGTATTACCAAACTCATGAATAGGGTCACTCACCAACTCAGTATATCCCTGATCATCCAAAACATCCATGAAATTCTTAGAGGCATTGTAGAGAGATGAAGAACCTGGCACATTGAAATCTCTCAGTTAATCTAATCCATAGAATGATGGGCCAGTGCACCGATGTTCTTTGTGGTTTAGATTGGCAGGAATGGTGAACTGCATCTTTACAAAGCACTCACATGTGAAACCAGATAGCAGTGTTTTCTGATTGGCTTTCACTATCTCAAACTCATAAGTACATCTCAAAGGTTCATGAGTACATCCACATATGCTGCACTGCTTATGAAAATGTTCCAAGGATGTCATGAACTATCCTGAATACAATACAGCTTCAGTTTCATGCCACTCAGTTGTAGATGAGCCCTTCTTGCCAAACTCATCTTGTCTTTCAGACACGATACATTACATGTCAACCTAAAGTCCAGCTGCAGTCTCGCAAAAGGATTTGGGCTACCATATGACCTATGTGTTTTTCCATATGCTGGACTTTATTCTTTCTCTTGCTTATGTACATTGACACAATATCTACATTATACAGACTTAGTTGTAGGTAGGTTACCTTGCTATTGCTTATTGCAATAGCAATCTATACTTTGTTGATGCTTATCTGTTGTGTTAATATTGTCAGCATGCCAGTCCTGTCCTATAGTTATCATTTGGTTCCATAGTTATCAGTAAATTCCACAACGCAACATATTTAAATAGCTGAATTCAAATTTAAGTCTTGTTTTCTCAGAAGATGGCAATGTGTGCTCTCTCAATGGCTAAGTCTAGTATTTTTTGCTGTTCTGTAATTTTTTTGGGCTCCTCAAGAATTAAATCCTGTTCCGGGCAGGTGTTAATTTTTGCGGGTTAAAATGTGCCCATCGGGTGCACTTTTTTTTGCATCGGGGAGAAATTTGTAATAGCTTTATTAACATGAATTTACATGTGATGAGTGCAATTACCTGCGCGCTCGATTGAATGCACATTTTGGATGCGCTAGCCCCTTTTTTTTCATCAGGGGGTTATGGACACACATCCAAAGCGCGCGTTCATTCATGTGTTGAGCTGTGCGCTGTGAAGAAATATTTTTTTTTATTTTAAAGTTTGAGTGAGAAGGTAATTTTTTGATGCAGAAAGGATTCTTTTTTTTAAAGAGTGTCAGTTGCAGTTAAAAGAAAGAAAAGGGAGCAGTGGCTTGGTTATGCAAAGAAATTTTGAGGCCTAATGGGTAGTTAAAGCCTGAGGGAATGTATTAGAAGATTGAACAGAGCAGCACCAACTAACAGGGGACTGGAAGTGTGAATGTATTAAGCCTAGAGGAGTTTGTAAATTAAGAAATCTCCAACATATAAGTTGGGTGAGAAAGAGATTTGTAGAAATGAATATGTTAATTTAGTAGAAACTGCTTATCTCCTCCTACCTGAGGTAGTTAAGTTTCCAGAAACCTGAACTAAATGAAAATGTTTAAAAAAGAATTTTGAATTTAATTGCAGTTTTAAATGTGTAATGTTAAATATACATATCCGACTTTAAGCAGCATAATATGATATTATGTTACTAGGGTCATCACAAATGCCCGGAAATCTGCCCACATCACTCCTATCCTTAAAGACCTCCATTGGCTCCCCATTCCATCACACATCCTCTATAAATCTCTCTCCATCATTCATAAATCCATCTATTGCCACAATTCCAACTGGCTCGACGAACCCCTCTGCCCCATACTCTCTAACCGACCCACCAGAGCAAACAATAAAGGAACCCTCCAGGTTCCCTCTCTAAAAAAGGCACAGCTCTCTTCCACAAGAGATCGTGCCATCTCCATTGCTGGTCCCTCGCGATGGAACTCACTTCCCACCTTTCTTCCACTTGAGCCCTGTACCACCAAATTCAAAAAGAAATTAAAGACATGGCTCTTTAAGCAGGCCTACCCTGATTAGACTCTCACTAAAATCACCCCCTTGCTATCCTCCAAATGAACTGAGCCTATAAAATGCTTTTGTTCAATTTCAACTTGTTCAACTGAGCCTGTAAAAAATTTTTGTTTTCAATTGTTACTTTAGTGCATAACTTGTTATTTGCATTATATTCCTCTTTGCTTTGTCTCTGGCCCCCCTCGGCCTCTTTCTGTTCATTACCTGTCTCCATTACCTGTTTTTTGTACTTTCCACCTTCTTAGTTCAGATGTAAACCGATATGATGTTCCCTACTAATGTCGGTATATAAAAATTTTAAATAAATAAATAAATATTATTATTAAATTCTTCGTAACTTACTTTGTTAAAGCAATTCTGGAAAGAAATAAAACTTTGTGATACCAGTATTGAAATGCTATGTTCATTGGCTGTCACTTAGATAACCGGATAGTTAATAGGTGGGGAATGGGCAAATTGGGGTGGCGCTACTTATTAGGGATGTGAATCGTGTCCTCGATCGTCTTAACGATCGATTTCGGCTGGGAGGGGGAGGGAATCGTATTGTTGCCGTTTGGGGGGGTAAAATATCGTGAAAAATCGTTAAAAAATCGAAAAATCGAAAAACCGGCACATTAAAAACCCCCTAAAACCCCCCCCCGACCCCTTAAATTAAATCCCCCACCCTCCCGAACCCCCCCCCCCAAATAACTTATATAACCTGCGGGTCCAGCGGCGGTCCGGAACGGCAGCGGTCCGGAACGGGCTCCTGCTCTGAATCTTGTCGTCTTCAGCCGGCGCCATTTTCCAAAATGGCGCCGAAAAATGGCGGCGGCCATAGACGAAAAAGATTGGACGGCAGGAGGTCCTTCCGGACCCCCGCTGGACTTTTGGCAAGTCTCGTGGGGGTCAGGAGGCCCCCCACAAGCTGGCCAAAAGTTCCTGGAGGTCCAGCGGGGGTCAGGGAGCGATTTCCCGCCGCGAATCGTTTTCGTATGGAAAATGGCGCCGGCAGGAGATCGACTGCAGGAGGTCGTTCAGCGAGGCGCCGGAACCCTCGCTGAATATCCTATTTAAATTAACCAGATAAGGCGAGCGCAAGTTATAAAATCAGGGGTTGGTGCGCACAAGGGGGTGCACAATTGTGCACCTTGTGTGAGCAAAGCCACGCTCCCTGGGAGCGGCCTGGGAGGGAACTTCCATTTCCCCTAACTTAAGCTTTCCACCCCTTCTCCTAACTTTCCCCCCTCCCCCTTGCCCTACTCTAACCCCCCCAAAATCCTCTGACACAGCAGCAATGGCCGCTGTGTTGGAGGCCTCTGGCCCCACCCCCGGACTGCCCCTTTTTGTAATCCCTGGGACTTATATGTGTCCCGGGGCTTTACACGCGTCGCCAGGCCTTTTTAAAATAGGCTCGGCACACGTAACTCAATTTACGCACATAGAGCTTTGAAAATCCAGCCCATAGAATATAAGATATTGTTTTGTTTAGCCTACAACACTTATGGACCCAAACTCAACTTATATGGATTTTCTGCATTTCTTGCATCAGCCTCTCCTGCCAATCTTCTGGAGCTTTCTTTTCCTTGTGGGATATCCCATTTTGCCTTAGCCAATAGGGTTGAGAGTTGGGCTTGTGAGGGCGTATTAGGTAGGGCCCTGTCTTGTGTGAAATCCTGGAGATGGAGTCTTGTAGCATAAAATTCCAATTACACCAACAAAGTGTTCTGCCAATGTTGAGGTTTTCTTTTTTTCTACAGCTGGTTTATATTATATTCTTATGACAGAGAAAAAATGTGAACCATTCTTGGCAGGATAAAAACAATGAACAGACAGATTAGAGTTCTGATATTATAAGATAATGCTGGGCATTTTAACATTCCTAGAAAGTAACAGAAGTTGAGAAACGCCTGCCTTGTGTAAAGTAGGGATGTGCATTCGAATTAATGAATGCAAAAAATGCAGTGAATGGGGCCATTTTTTGGTTTGTTCTGAAGAGAATAACATTTTTGGGTATTTTCATATTTGTTGCATTTAAAAAAAGAAACAGGACTCCGGTGGGACCAGACCCTGGCACTAGGCATGACATTGAAGATATGTCCTGGTCCTGAGACCTAGGTCCAGTGTCAGGGCCTGACAATGAGGCTTGGTCCTAGTGACGAAGCCTAGACTTGGGCCTGGCCTTGCATCTTGGCCCAGCACAGGGGCATGGCCCTGAGGCCTGATCCCATCTTTGAGGCCTAAATCCACTGCCGGGGCCTGACGCTGAGGCCTGGTGCCATTGCTGCGGCCCAAGCCATTGTTTGTGTCTAGCTATGAGGCCTGGTATGGGTGCTGAGGCCTATACCTGGCCTTAGGGCCCAGCCCTGAGGCCTGGTCAAGTTGTCAAGGCCTGGACCCAGCACCAGGGCTCAGTTCTGAGGCCTGATCTCGGTATAGAGACCTATGTCCAGCACCAGAGCCAAGCCATGGAGCTTGGGCCTGGCTCCAATGCCTAGGCTTGGGCCTTTCAACATCTTTTTTGTGTCCCAGTGCTTCAAAAATGCTATCTCTTTGGAGGACATACTGGAGTGATGTAGCTGCAGCACTTTCCTTTAAAACTACTGTAGAAATGTAGCAGGCCTCAGGGCCAGGCCCCGGGGCACGTAAAGCCCCGGGACGTGTTTAAGTCCCGGGGCTTGCAAAAAGGGGAGGGAGCAGGGAGGGGGCAGGGAGGGGGCAGGGCGGGGTCATTTGCCGCTGTGTCGGGGAGGCAGTCGGCCGGCGTGCGCAACTTACTTCAGCTCCAGGGCTGAAGTAAGTTTTGAAACAAAAGAAAAAAGAAGAAAAGGGTAGGGGGAAAGGGCGGGGGAGGTAGGGGAAGGGAAGGTGGGGTGGGGGGGTAAGGAACAGGGGAAAGCAGAGCGGCTCAGCGTGGGCTCGGCGGTGCACAAGGTGCACAATCGTGCACCCCCTTGCACGCGCCGACCGCCGATTTTATAACATGTGCGCACCTGCATACACATGTTATAAAATCGCGTGTCCATGTGTACGCGCCGGGTAGCATGCGCACATGGACGCGCGCGCGTATCTATTAAAATCTACCCCATATTCTTTAATGTACAAAAATAAATATACCATGGATTTATCATAAGTGGAAGATGAATGAGAAGACCGGCGGTAGTTATTAGTTACCACATGCGTCAGTGGCTTGCTGATACCTAATACAATTTATTTGCACTAGAAACAATAACAAATACATTGCGTATTATTTATACTCCTTCCAGGTATTTTGTCTTAGATTTTTTTTTACATCGGTTGTGGTAATAAAAGCTAGCACTTACTGGTGGAATATTTCAATTTTATAACAAGCCTTTTACGCACTAAACCCATGTTTTATATGTGTAAATGACTTTGAAAAATACCTTCATATATCTGTAGTTATGGTCACTCAAACACACATATACACATGTATATGCACAATTTGGGGTGAATTTTCAAAGCTCTTACATGTGTAAAATTAGCACAAATATGTGTCTGTAGCTTGTACTCGCATAACCCTTATTTTGAAAACATCAAAGGTACGGGCCTGATTTTAAAAAGAATTTACACACATAAACCTGGGTTTTATACATCTATCTGGGTTTTCTATCGCTTTCCTTACTTTCCAAGTTACTTTATGTCCCTGTTTTATTGTAACTGCTATTTCTTCTTATATCACATGTTAATGTTCTAAGTTTTTCTCCTCTTGTCACACCCTGTTAATTGTAAACCGACATGATGCGACTCCCATCGCGAATGCCGGTATATAAAAAATTAAAATAAATAAAATAAATAAATACATGTAAATGCACTTTACTCGAGTAAGTGGGCTTTTCAAAGGATCTGCAATATATTCCATTGAATTGTCCATAGGATCTTCTTACGTAAGTACATTTTACTCATGCAAATGGTTTTTGAAAATTGCTACGATAGTATGGTAACATTTATACGCATAACTCCTTTGAAAATTACCTCTGCAATGGTAGATTTTTAAGACTCGCCCGTGGGCATGCACGTGCGTGTGTTTGCCGACGCGCGCACATGGATGCCCTGATTTTATAATGCACACATGTTATAAAATCCGCCATCTGCCCGCACATGCACGCACAATTTTATATCGTCACGCGCATGTGTGCTCGAATCCCTTTGAGATCACTTAAGGGGGGATTTTAGTAAATGTGTGCGGCGACGCAATAGAGACCCCTTTTCCCTGTTCCCTCCCTGTCTGCTCCAGTAAAGGAGCAGCCCTTCCTAAACCCCCTGTCTGACCTGCTTCCCTTTACCCTTTCATCCGTCCTGACCCCTAAAACCCCGCTGACTACTTTTGATTTTTTTTTAAATTTTTTTCCTTACTAACGTTCCAGAGCAGCAGGAAGTTCCACGTGTCCGTCATTGCCGGCATGACAGTGCCTTAATTGTGCTGTCCCGCCCCGCCCATGTCCCACCCAGACCTCCCTTTTAGAAAAACTCTTTCCAGTGCGTGAACCGGGAGATACGCGCATGGCTGAGGGCTTGTGAAAATCCACGTGGCACGCGCACAGCCCAGCCACACGCATATCTCCCTGATTCGGCACACATGGGCCTTTTAAAATCGGCTTCCTAGTGTGTACTTTCAGCTTCGTGCGTACATATATGAGCGAAAAGAGGGGAGGACTAGAGACATTCTGGGATGAGGCCAACAGTTACACATGTAAGTTGTCATTTTATAAGATATTTACGTGCATGCATTTGGCTACTTACTTGTGTAATTCATACCTGCTAAATTATCATGCTTAACTGATTTCAGACTTGTTTATTGTGTGGTACTGGCTGGGTGGGAGGTATGGGAGAATGCAGGCTGAAGAACCAGGATGGTCTTGTTGACTTGGAGAAGGACTGGGTGAACAAATGGGGAAGCTGGAAGCCACGTGCATGTTTTAAAACTATACCGATTTCCACATATAAATTGAGTTTTACGTGCAAATATATGCTACTTTTTTCTCATGTATAAAATACACGCATATATGTTTTTAAAATAGGTAAGAAAATAATATCTCATACAATGCATTGAAATACACACTTTCAATGCTTTGCATTTATTTGTGTGTAAGCATACATATACGTGTATGTTAGGGGATAGATACTTACAGATTATAAAACACTATCATAGATCTCTGTGTAGCCATATACGTGCTTATTAGGCTGCATGGAGCCAGTTGAAAGCTATCCTCCATATTTTTTATTTACTGTGACAGAGATGATATTTTCTTCCTTTGCATTTTATTTTGCACAAAAGAGTTTTTGATTTGGCTCCAACGTAAAACAGTAATTGAGCTGAACTGCAAAATGTGACATTTTACCATGACTTTTATCAAGGAGTATGTTAGAATGATTATTCATTACATAATATAGATGGCATTAATAAAATGACTTTTATTTCAGATTAATTGTGCTAAAAAAAAAAGATTGTTGTTTGTAAATACACAAGTAAATTCAATCTGAGGACTGGAATCAATATTCTGACATTTGCTTTGAACGGATGTATGATAATGTGTGTTGACATATGACTGCAATAAACTGCTGATGATAGTATATAGAATTAATGGCCTGGAAACACAAAAGCAGCATATCCTGGGGATTTTCAAACCATTCAGGATTATTTTTCAATCAATTGTACCATGCTAGGATCTTCCCACTATCATTAGTGGAATTCAATCTGAAAGAAAAGATGCTGTGGTATATCCGCATTTGATATGATCATGAATTTTTAAGGTACATTCTTGTATGTATTTATTTTTTTTTTTACTGGTCTTCTGTGGTAAGCAATGTAGAGACAGCATTCAGGTAATCGGTATTAACCATTTTTGAAATGTGATCTTGCATGTGTATTAAAGAATGGTGCATCTGCTTGTCTTCTCATTAACAGCTGGAATGTCTAAAACCCTGTAGATTACATTAGACTTGAAAAGTGTCTGTAGCCAGAAAGGTTTTCTGGCAGATACTTAATTACATCTGCTGAGAGACATAGTTGTCCCTGAACCCATCTGTACTTGGTATGATTGTATCCTATTACAGCTGAAATATGTCAGGGTCCTTCCAGAAATCTGGCTGTTATGACACCAATCTATGCAGATAAAAGTAGGTCAGTCAGTAAAGCCCAGGGCTGATAGCAACATTTTCTTCCAGAGAGAGCGTAGAAACGAAGAGGAAGAAGCACATAAGCTACTTGCCTTAAACAAATAAATGTATCTTTTTTTTGTACTTTTTATTAATAATGTATAATAGTGACAACATATTATAGCTGCATTAGTCTATTTGGATACTTATTAATAAAAGTCATCAAAAAATGATACTGTTTTTTTTTTTTTAATTAACTTAATGCATTTATTGCTAGTTTTCATGAGTAAAGCTGCTTTCATCAAGTCAATGCAAACTGAGCTAAGGGTGATGTTGCCTGAACATACACGTAAGCTACATGTTGGATTCCAATGGAATATTGAGGCATTTGTTTTCAAAGCTATAAAGAGCTGTAAAGGAAACAGCTGAATTGGAGGGAGTGATGTGTTGGTAGACAGGTAAGACAACTGAAGGAGACAAATTGTAGAATTTACAAATACAGGAGAATGCTGGGATCTATATACTAAGCTGCAATAAAACAGAATTATATGCTATCAGCAAAACTTGTATGAGCATTGCCAATAGCGCACATAAAAGCCTGCCTAGCACACAAAAAATATTCAGGTACTACATTGGATGTACATGCATAGAAGGCAACTAATGAACTTTAAAATGGAATAACACAGACGATGATAAGAACATAAGAAATTGCCATGCTGGGTCAGACCAAGGGTCCATCAAGCCCAGCATCCTGTTTCCAACAGAGGCCAAAACCAGGCCACAAGGACCTGGCAATTACCCAAACACTAAGAAGATCCCATGCTACTGATGCAATTAATAGCAGTGGCTCCTCGAGGAGCGAGTACCTGATCCCTGTAAGGCACCTGAAATAAAGCAGAGGGCCCCCGAGGAGCGGGTACCCAGGTTAGCAATACCCCAAAGGGCAGAGAGAGTGAGCTACCGGCGGCAGCACGGAAGCGGTAGAGTAGCTTAGAACCGGCTGAAACCAATCCTTTGCTAACTCAACGAGCTAACAACTTAGTATAGGCTATATACCCGGATGGCATGACGTCTGTAGAGGGAACGCCCCCAAGATTCTCGCCAATGCTGAAATAAAAACGTGGGTGGTGTGTGCGCGTGCACCCTAGTAGGCCCTTGGGAGGAGCATAGCGGGAGGCAGCACCTCTCCGGGGACGCCGGAGAGGTCGGCTTGTAGATGTGGCGGCAGCCATTTTCCCTAGGATACGGGAGGAGCCGTGAACAAGGTGAGGCAAATGGGGCGAAGCCGTCTAGCACCGACGGACGCAACACATTGCAACTATATCTTTTTTCAGATGCAGCGACCAGAATTATATACATTTCTCAAGGTGTGATCTCACCATGGACCAATACATAGGCATTATGACATTTTCTGTTTTATTCACCATTCCCCTCCTAATAATTCCTAACATTCTGTTTGCTTTTTTGACTGCTGCAGCACACTGAGCCGATGATTTCAATGTGTTATCCACTATGACGCCTAGATCTTTTTTTGTGATCCATGTTATTCCTTGGAAAGTTAGCTATATCTCAAGACGTGTAGTTAACTTTCCTCCTGAGAACATCAGCACAGGACCCACATGAACCTCAATTTTTCAGGGCCAGAAGGGTTAGAGAAATTTTATATATTTACTAGTGAAAAGTGCCCAGCATTGCTCTGGTAGTCCATAAATATATATATTTCAAAATGGAAAAAAGTGAAAAAAAAAAATATAGTTTTATTTTATTAAATAATTAACTGAAAGTATATAGAAAGCTAGATAACTCCTCTATAAACATCATTAAGAGGTAACTTTCAAAAGGATTTACAAGTCTAAAACTGGGTTTTACACATGTAAATGCACTTTGGGGTAGATTTTCAAAAACGGCGCGTTCGTGTACTTTTGTTGGCGCTCCAGGCGCAAACAAAAGTACGCGGGATTTTAGTAGATAAGCGCGTAGCCGCGTGTATCTGCTAAAATCCTGGATCGGCACGCGCAAGGCTGCCTATTCCGTGTAGCCGGCGCGCGCCGAGCCGCACAGCCTGCCGCCGTTCCCTCCAAGGCCGCTCCGAAATCGGAGCGGCCTTGCGGAGCGGCCTCAGAGGGAATTCGCTAACGCCCTCCCCTCACCTTCCCCTCCCTTCCTCTACCTAACCCACCCCTCCGGCCCTGTCTAAACCCCCCCCCCCTACCTTTGTTGGGAGATTTACGCCTCCCAGAGGGAGAAGTAAATCCCCGCGCGCCAGCGGGCCGCTGGCGTGCCTAGACGCGACCCGGGGGCGGTTCCGGAGGGCGCGGCCACGCCCCCGGACCGCCCCGGGCCGAAACCACGCCCCCGGGCCCGCCCCCCAAATGCCGCGTCCCGCCCCGAAAATGGCGCGCCGCTCGGCCCCGTCCCCGACACGCCCCGACACGCCCCCATCGGAAAACCCCGGGACTTACGCAAGTCCCGGGGCTCTGCACGCGCCAGTAGGCCTATTGAACATAGGCGCACTGGCGCGCAGGGCCCTGCTCGCGTAAATCCGGGCGGATTTACGCGAGCAGGGCTCTTAAAATCCGCCCCTTTGTGTGTGACTTGTGTGTGAGATTTTCAAAATTGTCACAGTATATGCCATTGAATTGTCAATAGATTTTACATGTATAAGTGCACTTTAAGCACTTTTGAAAATTGCTACAATAATATGTTACATTTACACACACACACACACACACACACACACACACACACACACAACTCCTTGGAAAATTTCCTCCTCACAGAATATTAGACCTCTCTTTTGGTGATCAATGCGGGACTCCATCCCACAACTGCTGAAGAGGCCTGCAGGATGGCAGCCATGAATCCCATCCCGTGGCAGGCAAAGTAAAGGGCTGCTGCAGGACCCCATGCCATGCTGGATGAAGAAGGCGTCTCACAGTGGACCCTGTGTATATGTGTATCTACATGTGAGTGGAGCCTGTGTGTGTGTGTATATGTTTGTGTGCGCATGTGTATCTCAGTATGTGTGGCAGAGCCGATGCATGTGTATGTGTTTGTGTATGTATGTGTATATGTATATGTGAGGGTGTGAGTGTGGGTGTGTATGCATATATGTGTGTGTGTGTGTGTGTGTGTGTTTGTGTGAATTGAAACCTGTATGTGTGTGTGTGTTTGTGTCTCAGTGGCAGCCCATGTATGTATGTATGTATGTGGGAGCCTCTGTGTTTGTATGTATGAGACTGTGTGCATTTGTTTCTATTTCTCATTGTGTGTATCTGTCTGTGTGAGCCTGAATGTGTGAGCCCATGTCTGTGTGTATGTGTAACTGTATGTATGTTTGTGAGTGGGAGCCTGGTCTGTGTCTGTGTGCATGTGTGAGAGAGATACACAGTCTGTGTGTGTATATGTGTGTTAAGTGGGAACCTGTGTGTGTGCCTTTATGTGTATGTATGTGTGTTTGTATATGTGTGTACCTAGCTGTCTCTGTGTGTGCCTGTATGTGTGTATGTCTATGATCCTGTGTGTGTCGGTTTGACCCTGTGTGTTTGTCTGAGAATGTGTGTGTGCCTATGCCTCTATGTATGTCTGTGTTCACGTGTGTGGGTGTGCATGTGTGTGAGAGAGAGATAGAAAGAGCCTGTGTATGCCCATGTGTGTGTATGCCAGTGTACCTATGTGTATATATCTGTATGTGTGTTTGTATGTGTGTGTGTGTGCATGCATGAGCACCTGTATGTGTGCATCTCTGTGTGTGTGTCCATGTGTCTGTATGAATGGAAACCTATGTGTGCTTCTGTGTGTGTTGTGCCCATATGTGTGTGTACTGTTTGTGTGCATGTGTCTGCATGAGTGTGCACCTGTTTGTGTACATATATTTGTGTTTTTGTGTGTGAACCTGTTTATGGGTGTCAGTGGGAGCCTGTGTGCGTACATGTTTGTGTTACCTTGTGTGTTTGTGTGTGTTTGTTTATGTGTGAACGGGAACCTCTGTGTGTATGTGTGTGCTTGTGAGTGGGAACATGCTTGTATATATGTGTGTGTGTTTGTATGTCTGTAAGTGGGATCCTGTGTGTGGGTAAAAGCTTGTGTGTGTGTGTGAGAGAGCCTGAAAGGACTTCATAAATAGACCATATTGTCTATACGTATACACAGTACACCTTCCACTGTTTAGGGTGTAGCAGATAGACACTAGCCTTTTATATATATACTGTTTATAGATTTGAATTTGGTGATCTCTGCTACATACAGCTCACAGTAATTTGAAATTCAACATAGCATAATTTCCCCTCCTGGAGCCATTTGTGTGACCAAAGAAAATGCCCCTAGGCTATGATTGCCATCCTCGATCCCTGTAAGGAAGCCCCAGTCCCCTGGGTTATAGTACAGCCCCCCAACCAATATTCTCTAATGCCATTCAGCTTTTCTGCATTCTAATTGTAAGCCTTTCAGTTTTGCCAGAAGCCCGAGTTGTATGTTGGTTGTGTGCAACTCAATTTCTTAAGTTTCTCAAACTAGTCTCACAGCTAGATCTTCCACTGGTGTAACAATATCTATATTGTCCAATTCTCCTGGATTATTTGTAAATTTTTCAGACTCAGTTGTTTCTCCAGAATGAATCTTTCAAAGCATATGATTATTTTTTGAAGTCTCAAGCAAGGTTAATTTTAATAAGAACATAAGAAATTGCCATGCTGGGTCAGACCAAGGGTCCATCAAGCTCAGCATCCTGTTTCCAACAGAGGCCAAAACCAGGCCACAAGAACCTGGCAAGTACCCAAACACCAAGAAGATCCCAAGAAGATCCTATAGCAGTGTCTATTCCCTAAGTCAACTTGATTAATAGCAGTTAATGGACTTCTCCTCCAAGAAGTTATCCAAACCTTTTTTGAACCCAGCTACACTAACCACATCCTCTGGCAACAAATTCCAGAGCTTTATTGTGCATTGAATGAAAAAGAATTTTCTCCGATTTGTCTTAAATGTGCTATGATCTGATCATCATACTAAAGAGACAGTTAAATCAGACACACTACCCAGAACCCCATCTTCCTGGCAAACCCAGATATGATCCAGGGTGTGACCTGCCTTATGAGTGTCTGTTTAAACGTCCCTTGTATCCTTATCATCTAGACAAGGCCGGAGGAAGCCCTAGGCGAACTAAGCGGGAGCCTAGGGTGCCAGCTTCCCAGGGGGCGGCAGCAAAAGCCACGGAGATGCGGGAAAAAGAAAAGAGAGCCGCTGCTGCGGCACCGGCAGAGCTGCCGGCGGCCCCGAGATATTTAATAAGCGCCACAAACCCGCCCGACCTCCTCCCCCAAGTCCCGATCTCATGCTTCAGCCAGCCTTCAATCAGTGCGCAGACGCAGCAAGAAGCTCCTGCTATCTGCTGCGTGCGCACTCGACTGGAGGAGGAGCAGAGCAGTGCAGCAGGGCACTGCCTGCGAAGAAGAGGCCACCCCACGGACCTGACCCACCTCACCGCCCACACCCTAGCACCGCCAGATCCAGCCTGCAGATAATTTCTTCCTCTCTAAAATAAAACATTATTTAAAAAAAAAAAAAAAAAAAAAGACAATGCTTCCTCTGCGGGGAGGTGGGGGGGGGGGGGGGGAGGTTGCAAATCTCAGAAAGGACAATAATGGTTGAGCCATTAGACAGGGGTGGGGGGAGGAAGGGAGGAGGAGGAATAGCCCTGAGGGGAGAAAGAGAACAGGGACTCTGATAAGGCCTGGAGGGAGAAGAGATGGTTGGAGAAGACAATAGGGAAAGACTGAGGGAGTAAGTGAGACTGAGCATGGAAATTTGGAGATGCATCTGAAGGAGAGAGCAGGTGTTGGGGTATTGAGTGGAAGAGCATGCTTGCCAGAGAGAGATGGAGCCTATGTGGGGGTGGGGGTGGGGGGAGAGTATGTGCAACAGAGAAAGGGAGTCTACGTGAGGGTGTGTGTGTGTGTGTGTGCAAGAGAGAGGGAGCCTGTTTGAGGGGGTGTGTGTATGTGTCTGTGCTTTGACCCACCATTTTCTGTTTAGTGATAGCAATATGTCAGCTTTGGGAATGTGCATCTTTTATGTTTGTATTTTTCACTCCTGGAATAACATAAAATTCTGCACACGTTACCAAGTCAGTTTCTTCCCACAACCATCGACATCCCCTTCCCTTCCAGCCTACGCTATTGCCCATCCACAGTTGCAAATTCTGTGCAGAATTTTAGAATTCTGTGTAAAAGGGGAATTTTGCATTGGACAGTTGTGCAGAATTCCCTCAGCAGTGAAGTGTGTTAGTTTCTACAGTACTGCACTACATGCAGGGTCTGGCTACTTGTGGTTTCTATTTCAGATTTTGATTTCTAATTTGCGGTCACTTATTTTGCATTTGGTAAGGGTCTGTGTCTGTGTTATGCATGACCAAGGTGAAGTATTCTGATATTGTTTTCTGCATAGGGATTTAGAGCAATCCAACTTGTTCTGTTTTCCAGTAGAAGGTGTATTGATGTATCTAGCACCTATTGTAATATTTTTCATAGATAGGATTTTTGCTATTTGAGACCTGGGAGTTAGTGCTGTTATGGTATGGCAGTTTTCCTACATATTTTGGAATATCTATTTTACATGGATTTAAGTGTTTGGTCAGTGCATTTAAATGTAATATGCATATCATAGTAAAAGAAATATCTAGAAACACATCTAGTTGGTACAAAACTTTGATTATTCAGTTCACTTGACGTGACGTGGCATTATGGCACAGCACAGGGGCCTGTCCGTCCAGGCCTTAAGTCCCTATGAGTGCCTAACCTCTAATGTTGTGCCTGTCTGTCCAGACCTTATGTACCTACAAGGGCTTGACCTCTATTCTCGAATGCTGTGCCTCCCTGTCCGTCCAGGCTTTATGTCCCTACGAGGGCTTGACCTCTATCCTCGAATGCTGTGCCACTGCCTTTCCATCCAAGCTTTATGTCCTTATAAGGGTTTGACCTCTATCCTCTAATGCTGTGCCTGCCTGTACCTCCAGGCCTTACGTCCCTAAAAGGGCTTGACCTTTATCCTCGAATGCTGTGCCACTGCCTGTCTGTCCAGGCCTTATGTCTCTAAAAGGGCTTGACCTCTAACTCTGTGCCTGTCCATCCAGGCCTTATGTCCCCACAAGGGCTTGACCTCTAATGCTGTGCCTGTCCGTTCAGACCTTAAGTCCCTACAAGGGCTTGACCTCTAATGCTGTGCCTGTCTGTCCAGGGCTTATGATCCTAAAAGGGCTTGACCTCTAATGCTGTGCCTGTCCATCCAGGCATTAAGTTCCTACGAGTGCTTGACCTCTAACGTTGTGCCTGTCTGTCCAGGCATTATGTATCTACAAGGGCTTGACCTCTATCCTCGAATGCTGTGCCTGCCTGTATGTCCAGGCTTTATGCCCCTACAAGGGCTTTACCTCTTATCCTCTAATGCTGTGCCTTCCTGAACAACCAGGCCTTACGTCCCTAACAGGGCTTGACCTCTATCCGCAAATGCTGTGCCACTGCCTGTCTATCTAGTCCTTATGTCCCCAAAAGGGCTTGATCTCTAACGCTGTGCCTCTCCATCCGGGCCTTATGTCCCCCACAAGGACTTGACCTCTAACGCTATGCCTGTCCATCCAGGCCTTAAGTCCCTACAAGGGCTTGACCTCTAATGCTGTGCCTGTCCATATAGACTTTACATCTCTACAAGGGTTTGACCTCGAATGCTGTGCCTGTCTGTCCAGGCCTTATGTCCCTAAAAGGGCTTGACCTCTAATGCTGTGCCTGTCTGTCCAGGCCTTATGTCCCTACAAGTGCTTGACCTCTAATGCTGTGCCTGTCTGTCTAGGTCTTATGTCCCTACAAGGGCTTGACCTCTCTCCTCTAATGCTGTGCCTGCCTGTCTGTCCAGGCTTTACGTCCCTATAAGGGCTTGACATCTAATGCTATGCCTGTTCATCCTGGCCTTATGTCCCTAAAAGGGCTTGACCTCTATCCTCTAATGCTGTGCCTGCCTTAAGATTTACGTCCCTATGAGGGCTTGACCTCTATGCTCAAATGCTGTGCCAATGCTTGTCCGTCCAGACCTTATGTCCCTAAAAGGGCTTGACCTCTATCCTAGTATACTGTACCTGTCTATCCAGGCCTTACGTCCCTACAAGGGCTTGATCTCTAATGCTGTGCCTGTCCATCCAGAGGCCTTTTCCTGCTCAAAGGAAAGGGAACTCTCCCCGGGTGTAGCCGGCCTATCTCTTAATATCTGTTGACCCATGTTGAACCGCTGTTCACATGGCACCCTGGTCCACATCGCCACGCTTTGAAGGCTTGTGCTCCACTCTAGGGGCCAACCCATTCTGGGGAGCCCTTTCCTGCTCAAAGGAAAGGGAACTCTACGCGGGGTAGCCAGCCTATCTCTTAGTACCTGTTGACCCATGTTGAACTGCTGATCACATGGCACCCTGCACCATATCACCAAGCTTTGAAGACTCGTGTTCAACTGTAGGGGCCAACCCATTCCAGGGAGGCCTTTCCTGCTCAAAGGAAAGGGAACTCTCCCCGAGGTAGCCAGCCAGCCTATCTATTAGTACCTGTTGACCCATGTTGAACCACTGTTCACATGGCACCCTCCTCCGCCTCAGTCTTGAAAATTCTCGTTTGTATATCTGCTAACTCAACCAGATTTTAAAAGACCAGCGAGAGCTCAGTAGACGCTAATGGAAGCACCCCACTCTTGGGGCGAACCCATTCTAGGGAACCTTTTCCTGCGCAAAGGAAAGGGAACTCTCCCCGGGGCCAGCCTGTCTTCCCCCTATCAAAACCACAGGGTCCTGACTACCTCAGCTCTGCCAGCCTATCTTGCCCCTATCAGCTTTCTGCCACTCTGCCTTGCTGCCATATACCAGATAACTCACTCAACTCCTTGTGGTGTTCTTGCCACTATCATGGTTCCTCAGTGTGTTGGTGCTAGTCTTTTTGCTTGTTATGTTCCCCCTTCATTGTGCTGTAGGATGTTGATGCCACTTGTCTTGCCACTTTGCCTGTCGTGCTGCCTTCGAGGGTTCATGCACCTGTTATCGGTGTTCTCTTTTGAAGCTGTGGTGTGTTTTTGACACTCTCGCTGCTGCTTTGCACCTCTGTTAAAGCACTCTTGCCACTCCTGCTACACCTTTTCCCCTTTAAAGTGCCTTAGGCTATTCATGCCACTTTGCCACAGTCTAAGTACCTTGGAGCTCTTTTCTCATTCTGATGTTTGCTCCCCAGAAGTTTCATCAGAATTGATAAGAAAACTCCAATTCTGCAGCCAAAAATAGGCTGCAAATACTTCCCCCATTGACTTTATTGGGAAATCGGAAAATGAATAAAACTAATTAACGAATTGGTTTTCCCCCCATGAAACGAATGCAATGAATTTGGGTCCTGGTGAAATGAAAACCAAATCGAAACACATTTTTTCCTTCTCCACATTCATTCTAAGGCTTGTGGGAACAGACTTAAAGATCTAAATAATATGCATATCTTAGAGGAATGATGGTGTTGTGTTCTGAGGCCGCGATCAGCCGCGGCCGTGGCCCCCTACCTGACCCGAGGCGGTGGGCCGCCGTGGCGGCATTGGTGAAGTGCGGGAGTCGGGTACCTGTTGTTCCCCGCTCACTGGCACGGGTCTCCGTGGTGGCCGCCGGGTTGGGAGCCGTCCCTGCTCCTCCCTCGCGGCGTCGGGCAGCTTTCCTCCACAGCCAGGAATCCAAGATGGCCGCCACCATCTTAGGTGCAAGGGCGTGCCTCCGCACAGGATTTAAAGGGACCTCATCCCTTTAATTGCCTGCACCTGTTTCCAATGAACCAGACCAGGGGAAGTATATAAGGAGACTTCCTCTGTTCATTCCTTGTCTTGGCAACTTCATCATTGTTCGAGTCTGCTTGCTTCGGTGAGTGTTCTTGTGCTTTGGATCCTTGCTTCCTGGTTCCTGTTTTGTCTCAGTGATTCCTTGGTGTCTGACTTCGGACTGGCAAGTGGCGATCCCTCGGTGTGTGACCTCGGACTGGTAAGCGACGACCCTCTGGCACTTGACCTTGAAAGTCTTCCAGACCATCGCCTCCAAGGGCCCACCTAAGTCCCAGTGGCTCGGGTCCCTACGGGCTCCTCCCGGGGGGACCACAGGCTTCCAGTGGCGAAGCTCCAGTTGGCCCTTGCACCCACCTCATGACTCCTTGACCTCTCAAAGGTCCGCCTAAGTTCCAGCGGCCTGGGTCCCTATGGGCTCTTCCCGGGGGGACTGCAGACTTCCAGTGGTGAAGACCCAGTTGGATTCTCTGACGTCATGACTCTTCGTTTGTCTCCACAGTTGCCTCAGTCTTCAGGGCCTAGGGTCAACCGGTCACATCTTCTGTTCGGCCCTGCCACCCGACGGGGGAACCTAAGGACCCACCTCCTAAGGTATACCATCCTCCCTTCGGTCCAAGGGTTCACAAGCCTGATCATAACAGACGGAATAAGGTAGAGATGAAAAAGACATTTAAATACTTCCAAGGCTTCCATGCAGAACAAGTAGGCCTTTTTTAATGGAAAGAGGGCTCTAGAATGAGGAATCATGGAATGAGAGTGAAAGGGAATAGACTCAGGAGTAATTAAGAAATATTTTTTGTGTAGAGGACAGTAGATGCATGAAGCAGCCTCTCTGTGGAAGTGGTGGTGAAAAGGACAGCATCTGAATACAAGAAAGCATGGGATAAACTCAGAGGATCCCTGTGGGAGTAGTAGGGATTCTAAAATTGATTAGCTGGCATGGATGGGAAGACTAGATAAGCTGTATGGTCTTTTTCTGCAATCATGTTTCTATGAGGACCATGATTCATATGCTAACTGGCTAAATGTCGATCTTTGAATATTTTGGGCATATATATATGGCTAAACCTTAGCCAGATATCTCCTTATCTTGCCAAAATTTATCTGGGTAACATAGGGGCATGCCTCCTCCCTAGACATGTATTTGTATCCCTATGGTAGGCCCACCTAGTACCTCGAGGTGGGGATTAGGTATGAGTGTAGGGGGTTGGGGGCCGCTTTCACATTCAACATGAGACGTATGAACAGAACAGTGGTCTCTTGTGAAGATTTGATGGCTTTCAGAGTGAGGAAACTCACTCCAAGATGAGATTTGGGCAATGTTCTCTCCACCTAGCTTGATGGACACTCTACCTGGGCAACAACAAGCTAGGTGGAGAGAACATTGTCCAAATCTCATCTTGGAGTGAGTTTCCTCACTCCGAAGGCCATCAAATCTTCACAAGAGACCACTGTTCTGTTCGTACGTCTCATGTTGAATGTGAAAGCGGCCCCCAACCCCCTACACTCATACCTAATCCCCACCTCGAGTTACTAGGTGGGCCTACCATAGGGATACAAATACCTGTCTAGGGAGGAGGCATGATAGCATCTCTTTCTCTCTCTCTCTCTCTCTCTCTCTCTCTCTCTCTCTGAAACAGGCTGTCTGGAAACATCATGAACCATGATATATACTGGCAATGTAGCTCAATAGTGTAATTTGCACTAACAGCATGTTGCATAGCTGTTATCACAATTTGTGATACACATGCTTATTAGCATAAGATAACACCCCTTTTTGGTATCCCATGCGATATTGCAAAATGAGGCCCTATGTTTGTATTGTATAGCTGTCTTAAAATTAGCTAAATAAACTGATCCAGCTATCTTTAAGATAGCCATCTGTATCAATAGTGCAGTTGCACCACTGAATATCACTCCAAAGGCAGATACTTTTAGCCAGCTAACCTTGCAATCTGGCCAGTACTGTGAATATGGACCTCTATGTTTCTAATATTGTTTTACACATTATGAATGATTCTGGAGTGCATAATCATTATTTCTTTTAGCATATAACTGCATTCAAAAATTAAAGAAGAAACATGGGAAATCTCTTAAAGGCTGAAAAGTGGTTGACTCTCCCAAAACAGTTGGAACCATTGTAGATTATTTTAGTGACAATGAAAGGAGCGAGGGTGCAAAAAAAAATGAATACATATATATATAAATGATTATATATGAATAAAAAATATCTAAATAAATAATGGACAGATAAAGATACAAACCAAATAAGACAAATAATAAAGGATACATGTGCATAAACACCATAAATAAATTCAATTAAAACCAAATCACAAACAGTTAAACCTGACATGGGCATGTATCAGCATCTATGCCTGTATCAGGGGTAGAAAACTTGTCCAGTTCATTCACAGTGAGCACTAAAGGAGAAAAACAACAAGAGTATAGGATAATGTGGGTCACAAAGCACCTAATGGGTAAATGTATTCAAAATAAGTGTATGTAGGAGGTCTGTGGTTAACACTCATAATGGAATGAGGCCAAAAGGACTTGTGACCTTATTTCTTGCACCCTCTTGTCCTTAAAATAACACCAAGAAGATAGGCACTTTCCCTCTATTTGTGGCAATCAAATTTATGTAAGTATGTACTAGGGATGTGAATCGTTTTTCAACGATTAAAATTATCGTCCGATAATGTTAATATCGTCTTAAATCGTTATAGAACACGATACAATAGAAATTCTAACGATTTATCGTTAAAAATCGTTAAATCGAGTTAGTGCGCACTAACTCCCCGTTAGTGCGCACTAACTCGATTTAGTGCGCACTAACTGAAAATGATACAAATAAACACTTTCCAGGTCACTGAAGGTCAGTTAGGAATGAATATGTGTTCCTATTGGCTGGCTGCCCTCTTATCTATTGATGTTACCAAGGTTACCACTGAGGTGATGGTTGGGGGGATGGGAAATGGAACTGGAAACTAACGAACACCAACAGAAAATGAAACAAAGTGTTCACACTTCCCAGGTCAGTAAAGGTCACTTAGGAATGAATATGTATGTATGTATTCCTATTGGCTGGCTGTGCTCTTATCTATTGATGTTACCAAGGCTAACACTGAGGTAATGGTTGGGGGGATGTGAAATGGAAACAGTTGGAAGCTTGACAAAAAAGTAATGTAATGATCAGCACTCACGTGACTAGAACTTGTTTGTTTATTATTTTTGTTAGCAGGCACCTGAAATGCTAGTGCATGTTGAATTTGCCAATCACTGTGCATTTTAGAAAGGTGGTCCTGGCTGGAACTGTACACAGTTCAAATATATGTAATTGATTGTTGGTAAGTGTATTTTTTAAGTAGCCACACTGGCACAAGTATGTTTACTTTTCCTCCTACTTAACTCACTAGCTCAGCTTTGTAAGAAGGGCTTCTCTGCTTGTGTGTTGTTTTTGTTTGGTGTGAGGAGAGCAGAAACATCAGATCTTTATTCAATCTACTACAGTCATCTCTTACAGTGCCCTATCCCTATTAATACCAAGAGTGTTGTGATCTTCCTGCACACAGTGCCCTAACCCTGATACCAGTCTGAGACAGCTCCTTCCCTGCATTACTAGTGAGAGGCTGGCTTCACAGACAGGGGGGAGCTGCCTGACCCTCACTCCTGACTTCCCCCATGTCCCAGCTAGTGAATGGTGTGTGGGTGAGGGGGGGGGGAGGATGGTGAAGTCTGAGACAGCTCCCTCCCTGCATTACTAGTGAGAGGCTGGCTTCACAGACAGGGGGGAGCTGCCTGACCCTCACTCCTGACTTCCCCCATGTCCCAGCTAGTGAATGGTGTGTGGGTGAGGGGGGGGGGGAGGAGGATGGTGAAGTCTGAGACAGCTCCCTCCCTGCATTACTAGTGAGAGGCTGGCTTCACAGACAGGGGGGAGCTGCCTGACCCTCACTCCTGACTTCCCCCATGTCCCAGCTAGTGAATGGTGTGTGGGTGAGGGGGGGGGGGAGGAGGATGGTGAAGTCTGAGACAGCTCCCTCCCTGCATTACTAGTGAGAGGCTGGCTTCACAGACAGGGGGGAGCTGCCTGACCCTCACTCAAGCAGAGAAGCCCTTCTTACAAAGCTGAGCTAGTGAGTTAAGTAGGAGGAAAAGTAAACATACTTGTGCCAGTGTGGCTACTTAAAAAATACACTTACCAACAATCAATTACATATATTTGAACTGTGTACAGTTCCAGCCAGGACCACCTTTCTAAAATGCACAGTGATTGGCAAATTCAACATGCACGTGTCTGCTAACAAAAATAATAAACAAGTTCTAGTCATGTGAGTGCTGATCATCACATGTCAAGCTTCCAACTGTTTCCATTTCACATCCCCCCAACCATTACCTCAGTGGTAACCTTGGTAACATCAATAGATAAGAGCACAGCCAGCCAATAGGAATACATATTCATTCCTAAGTGACCTTTACTGACCTGGAAGTGTGAACACTTTGTTTCATTTTCTGTTGGTGTTCATGAGTTTCCAGTTCCATTTCCCATCCCCCCAACCATCACCTCAGTGGTAACCTTGGTAACATCAATAGATAAGAGGGCTGCCAGCCAATAGGAACACATATTCATTCCTAACTGACCTTCAGTGACCTGGAAAGTGTCTATTTGTATCATTTTGAGTTAGTGCGCACTAACTCGAGTTAGTGCGCACTAACTCGAGTTAGTGCGCACTAACGGGGAGTTAGTGCGCACTAACTCGAGTTAGTGCGCACTAATCGGAAAAAACAATTTTTAACAATTTTTCAACGAAATAATCGTGCCAAACACGATTTTCTTCTCCTGCCACACGATTTCTATCGTTAAGACGATATGGAAAACGATTCACATCTCTAGTATGTACTCTAATAAGAAAGTATCAGAGAGGGGTGATTCTATCGTGGCTCTTGATCCTGCAGTAAAATGCTGCAGGTCAGCACTTTATCCTGTACTCCTGTTGTTTTTCTGATTTGGTGGTCACTGTGAATGAACCAGACAAGTTTGATACCCCATTGCAGATTTTGATTGACTTTGTTAATTATGATGTTTAGGCACTTGCATTCTTTGCTATTTATTTGATTTACATTGTTTTTATCTTTATCTGTTTATTATATATATATATATATATATATATATATATATATATATATATATATATATATATATATATATATATATATATATTCATTGATATACATGTATTTATTTATTTTCCTCTGCCACACCTCTGTTTGGCATTGTATGCTTTTGGTGAATTTGCCTCTTCCTTTCTTTTACTTCGATCATTATTTTAGTACCTGTGAATTTATATCTGCAGGTGCTTGATAAGAAATTGCAGGATGGTTTTCAATTTTAAAAAGTACCATGAAAAAAGCCTCCCCTTCAGGTCCCACAGCAGAATCTTCCAACAGCTACTTCACTGTGTGCACTGACACCATGCTTATTAAAGATGGGAGAGGGGGTGGCAAGCAGACTGAGGATGTTAGCAGATGGAGTAATTTGATTGGCTGAATACCCAAGAATGTCAGAAGGAAAATGGAATTCAAATTTAAGTTAAAATTATTTACAGCCATGTCCATTATTCCACAATGTCTAATTTCCCTGCAAAAATTGTTTCTGTCCATTTTAATTTCCAACTAGGGTGAAAAATGAAATAATGGGGGCTGTAGGCTGAGATTATGGTTGTTGGTTTGCCAATAAATGTATGCTACTGTTTTGAGCTAGTGCAAAATGTAGGCAGTTAATGTTTACTTTTCTTCCACATGACAACAAGTATACACGTGGCTTTAAAGATATGCTCCTTTTATAATTTTTAGGAACATGATTCACTTGCATAAAGAATAAGACACTAGAGTTGTGATAGGGTATACAGAATAGACAATGGAATGGATCAAGAAGAAAAGACACAGATAACCTGACTGCTCAGGAACATAAAAAGAAAGGTTGTCAATGAAATTTGGCAAAAGATAAAAAAAGGAGAAAGGAACGCAACTCAGAGTAAAGACAAGGAGTCTCTGGGAGGGACTGAATTCCATCCCTATCTACCATCCAAAGCACTAGAAAAGCTGGAGGGATGGGAATTGGGGGAGGCAGGAAGGTTTAGGGTTGCCAACTTTTCCACGGCCCAGGATTGGACACTCGAGTAATGGGGGGGAAGGGGTGGTGGTTTATATGCTCGTTTCCATAAATTTTAATAAATTTAATAAATGTTAAATCCTGCCTGTGAACTGCCTTCCAGCCTGTCAGAGAAATGAAAGAGAGTCCCTGGCATTCAGTTTGTTTCTCCTCATTTCTTAGCTTAGTTCCATGGGACAGGCTGCTATAGATCCCTACACAGAAATTGCATGCTAGCAGAATATCTCAAATTGGTCGCAAATATGCAGAACATAGACAGACCCTCACTAAACAAAATAAAGAGACCAGAAAGTATTAAAACAAACATGCAGACAAAATCTAAACTAGAAACTGCAATAAGCTGGTCAGTATGCAGTGCAACAACTGAAAAACAGAAACATCACCATTAATCATAATACAATAAAAAGCAAGAAATAGAAAACATTAATCATAACAGTAAAACCATACACCTAAAAAGAAAAAGCTGATGAATAGAGCATCCAGTAATCAAACATTTATATAAAATGTTTTTCAATTTCCCCAAATACCCATAACATATTTCAAAACAGCTGACAAATCAACTAACACCTAGTAATTAAAACTAATAAGAATTTAAAAAAATCCCCATGCTCTCCACACCTGGGAACATTTGATTACCATTCACCACACCCACTCTAATTTCCTTACTCTCTCCACCATTCCTTCCCTCACTTTCTCAATGGCACTCTCTCCCACCCTCTTGTAATGCTTCAGTCACTTTCTTCCTTCACTCAGACTTCCTCAACCCCCTGATTGCCTTGCTTTCCTTCAGCCATTCTTCCACCCATCTCCTAGATCTTCGTATGCCCCCTCATTTACTTTTTCCTGGCATTTTCTCCTCTGCTCCCTCATTCCCTCTTCTTTCCCCTTACTCATTCTTCCACCCACTCCAACAGTCCCCATACTCTCTCTCTCTCATTCTTTTCTCTTCCCCCTAGTATCTCACTGTCCCTAGTTTACTTGTCCCAGTCTCCTCACTGTCTCTCATTTACTTCCCTTCTGCTCCCCCAACCCACAAACCTCTCACTCACTCCTCCCGTGGAGGAGTTAGAGCAGTGGGCTATGAACTAGGAAAGCAGGGTTCAAATCCTGCTGTCGCTCCTTGTGACCTTGAGCAAGTCACTTTACCCTCCGTTGCCTCAGGTACAAAATTAGATTGTAAGCCCTGTAGGGAGAGGGAAATACCTATAGTACCTGAATGTAATCCGCTTTGGTGTACACTGTGAAGTGCTTGGGATAAGAGGAGGATACATCAGCATTCCAGGATCTTGGGCATCATCCTTCTCCTCTGTTGGTGGGACTTGCGTGTCGGCTTTGAATCACATCATTCAAACAGTGACACTCAGATCTCAGCAGCAGAGGAGGAGAATGCAGCCCAAGGTGCTGCAATGCCACTGCCTTCTTCATATCCCTGAAAAGGAGGGTGAGTGAGGGATTAATAGGGGACATGGGAGATGATTGTTGTGACCGTCGGTCTTCGACGGCTCTGCCTCGCCTACCTCTCACTACTTGCGGTTCCTCCCGCTCACCTTGGACTACTGGCTGCCGCGGCGTCTGTTTGCCGTCCTCTCCGGCATCCCCGGACCGGCTTTGGTGCTGCCTCCCGCCATACTCCTCCTTAGGGCGCACGTGCAACCAGATGCTGCGGCAGCCAGTAGTCCAAGGTGAGCGGGAGGAACCGCAAGTAGTGAGAGGTAGGCGAAGCAGAGATTCCACTAGACGAGAGGTCTGGCACCGGAACAGAGGGCAGGCCCTCGAGGAGCGAGTACCTGGTTCCAGTGAAGCAATACTGTGGAATAGATGTAGAGGTAGTTGAACTCACAGATGGAAACTGTTAGTGAAGTCTTCCAAGTAGAAAGGTTTGAAGATGCAGGCAGTGACTCAGGAAACATGGGCCCTCGAGGAGCGAGTACCGGTTTCCTGATAGCACCTGAAAGAAGCAGAAGAGGCCCCCGAGGAGCAGGTAGCCCGTTAGCAACCCCGAAGGGTGTAAGAGCTCCAGATAGCGCTGGAGTGGCAGAGCAGCTTCAGTACAGAGAGTGAATCCCATCCGTAGAGTTACTCGATGAGCTAGCAAATACTGCAGGCTTAAATATCCAGGCAACGTGACGTCATATCAGGGGGACGACCCTGAGGTTCGCGCCAACGTGGAAATAAAGATGAGAGCGGCAGGATTTTCTGAAGTAGATAGTAGTTTTGGGAGGTGTTGGGGGGGGGGGTGTTATCTGAAATATGTAAGTCAGTAGTGATCAGCCAATGGTCTAACCATCGTATTGGAGATCATCGAGGTGGGGAAGTTGGGGAGAGGGCTGAGTTTGTGAAGAGGAGATCCAAAGTATTACCAGCTTTGTGAGTAGGGCTATTGATAATTTGGTGGTAACCCATGGCCTTGAGGGAGGAAAGTAAAGTATTGCAATTGGAGGAGAGAGGCAATGAGTCAATGTGTAGGTTGAAGTCTCCCAGAATGATAGCTGGGGCTTCCGAGTCCATATGTTTAGCAATGAGCTCAATGAGTTGAGATGGATCTGACTCAAGAAGACCTGGGGGGCATAAATTAGGCAGATTTGAAGTTGTTGTGATTTGAAGAAGGCAATTTCAAGTTTAGAGACAAATTTGGTGTTTAGGAGGGCTAAACGTAGCTCTTTTTTTGCTGCTAAGAGCAGGCCACTCCCTCTTTTTTTAGGTCTGGGAACAGAAAAAATGTCATAAAGCTGAAGCGGTAGTTGGTTGATTAAAGCTATGTCAGTGGGTTTCAACCAGGTTTCTGTAATTACGCATATGTCCGGTTGTGAGTCCAGAAGGTAGTCATTGAGTATATGGTTTGTTTTTTTTGAGGGATTGGGCATTGAGAAGTGTTAAAGAGAAGAGAGAGAGCCCTAAGAATTGAGTAATGGGGGAGGTCATTATAGGTAGTAACCTGTTTTGTTGGGGGGGGGAGGGTAATATGTTTTCTCCGGTTATTGTAAAGATTCTTTATAGTGGGGATGGGAAAGGAAAGCATAATTAGAAGCCGGGTGCAGCTTAGTTTAGATTGGTTTAGAGGCAGTAGGAGGTGGGGGAAGATGTTTGAAATTAAGACCAAGGCCGGTAGTGGGGCGGGTGGCAAAATGGTAGTAGAGGTTGTTTAAGAGCCGGCAGACCCGAAATAGTTTCTGTATGGCCTGTGTTGTTCAAAGTTGGCACATTTAGGTTCGGCCGGGGAGGCTGCTAGGGTCTGACAGCAGCAGGGCAGTGGTGAGCTGGGCCTCTTAATCTTAAGCTGATGCTTTAAATTTGAATAGGAAACAAGCGCTCTCACTTGGTGCTGGTCTCTTGATCCTGTGCTTCTTGAGATGGAAGGAGAGACGCGGGAGGGGGGATTCGCAAAGGACAGAGACCGAGGATGATGCCCAGTTGTTTGGAGCTTCTGTCAGGTTTTTGAAGGGTGAAGGTCACACTAAGGGGCACACCAAGGGGCAGGCCCCTTAGGTCGTGTTCCTTCGTGCGCGCGATGCCCGGCACACGGTGCCACAGTAGTGTGCCCAAATTTAAAAGACTGAAGGTCCGGCCTCCCAGGCGTCCACATGGACGCGGCTCCCAGCCCTTGATAGGGGCTTGGGGGCTCAGGGAGGGGACATGGGCGGTGCAAGGGCATCGGCGTCAGCGGCGATCTTACTTTACCCCTTCTTCTTTTCTCCGTCTCTGAAGGACCGGAAGTTCCTTTTTTCTTTTTTATCAGGTTTCTTGGTGTTAGTTCTTTTTAAATTGGTGATGTCTCACAGTGGTGTTCCTTCTTTTCTTTTTTGTTTGGAGGGTCTCTTTTTTCTTATCAGAAGGCCGGGTCGGCTCCGGGTCAGGTCGGCTCCGGGTCGGGTCTGGTTCTGGGTCGGGTTCCGAGTCGGGTCAGGTTCCAGGTCAGGTCCGGTCCTTGGATAAGGCCTAGGGCTGGCTGAGGCTGCCGCAGCAGCATGTAGGAGAGGCGTAGGTGGTGGAGGAAGCCTCGTTGCGATGGTGGCGGACGCGGGCACGGGAGCAGGAGGCTCAGCGCCGACTCAGGTAGGCCGGAAGTTATGTTAGATCATATTTGCTTAGCTGGGATCTTGAGCTGGGATCTTGAGCTGATTTGCCATGCCACTCACATGGAAAATCAGAATTTAATATCTGATTCATATCTCTTTGCTGAACTTAGGGAAATTGTTCATTAGCCACCAAAAAAGAAGAACCTAATTGTTGAACAAAATAATGTTGCAATTAGCTCCAAACTATGAAAACTACTAGTAGTCAGAACAGATTGTAAAAATGTGTGCCCTTGTGCATTATGGGCCGGAGTTTAAAAGGGTTACGCGCGTAAATGGCCTTACGCGTGCTGGGCCTATTTTAAAAAGGCCCCACGCCGCGCGTAAAGCCTCGGGAGGCGTGTAAGTCCCGGGGCTTGCAAAAAAGGGCGGGGCAGGGGCGGTCCAGGGTGGGGTGGGGGCAGGGTGAAGGCGGGGCTAGAAGCCTCTGACACAACGGCTATTTGCTGCTGTGTCAGAGATCACATGCTGGCAGTCGGCCGGTACGCACAACTTACTTCAGCCCCAGGGCTGAAGTAAGTTGAAATAAAAAAACAGAAGTCATCAAAGGTAGGGGGGAAAGGGTGGGGGAGGTAGGGGAAGGTGGGGTGGGGGGGTAGGGAACAGGGGAAGGCAGTGCGGCTCGAAGTGGTCTTGTCGGGTGCAAGGTGCACAATTGCGCACCCCCTTGCACGCGCTGACTATGCACGTGCCGATTTTATAACATGCGCGCGCCTGCATGTATAAGTTATAAAATCAAGCATACATGTGCATGCGCCAGGTAGTGTGCACACATATAGGCCGCGCATGCTTCTTTTAAAATCTACTCCTATGTGTCACAGGTAGTCATGTGGTGCAGGTGTATGCACATATGTATGTACTCTGAAAATATGCATAGTATTTTCCTTTTAACTATACCTGCTACATCTGTCAGTGTCTCTTCTTCCCTCCTCCCGAAGCAGGGCGCGAAAAGCAGCCTTGCTCCGGGAGGAGGGAAGAAGGGGCTGGCAGTACGAAGCGGCAAAGCGACTTACTTTTTGCAGCCCCCTCCGGACATTGGAGGGGGCTGCAACGTTTTTTTCGCTTTTTTTTTTTTTTTTTTTTGCTTCGGGAGGAGGGGAGAGGACTGGGGCTGCCCCGGAGACCGGCACCCATGATCGCGGCCGGGGCAGGTGAGCGGGGGCTGGGGGAAAGCTTGCCGCCTACCCTTACCCCTGCCTCTACCGCAGGGGTAAGGGTAGGCGGTAAGTTAGCAGGTTAAACGCGCGACAAAACTGCAGGGAAAGATAGCGATAGTCGGGGCGCGGGTTACGGGATGCTAGGGAATAGCTAATTCACTCGTTTGCATGCAATATACATGCCGCGTGCGGAAGGGGTTGCCTGGGGATTTTAGGACGCGGTAGGAGTAGGTTAAAGGGGATTCGGGATCGCAGGAAGGGCTAACGCGGTCGGAAAGTGAGTAGAATGCGGGTTAGGAGCGGGGTAAACGCGGCCACACTTTACAGGATAGACCTTAAGGTGATTAAGGTGATTAAGGAGAACTCAGAGCTCAATGTGCTGGAGGCATTGCAGCTGGGGTTAATGCAAAACTCCGGAAAGGTCAACAAAGCCGCAGCTATCAGGATAATAGTTTAGTGCAAATGCTGTGTATGCAGAACTTTTCCTCTGTTATTTTACATCATCGATATCGTGCGGGCATGAGGGTGTATAATATATTTCCAAGTTACTGAGAATTGGACCAGACCGGTCCACATCGCGGTGAGGTGTACAACCCTTTGGACTTTTGATCCATGTCAATGTTGTTGGCAATGGTTTCTATTAGCGGGGAGACCAGGAAGAGAGTAGACAAGGAGGATTTGGAGATTCTTTGATTTGAAGAGTCCTACTTCAAGTGGTGGGGAGAGGTTGGTAGGGTGAAGTTTAAATTTGAGTTTCTTAGAAGCTATGAAAAGCAGGCCACAGTCAAAGGGAATTTTAAACTCTTGAGTTTCTACCTACAGACATATAGTATTAACTTTTCAGTTTATGTTTTTTAAGATGATGACATTCTTTATAATTCTTTATAATACATGAACTCATCATCATTGTGAAATATAATATGTATCTCCACAACAATCACAATAAGTACACTGAAACTCCTCCCCCACAACGTGTTTCAATACTGGGAATACTTTCTGAGTTGTGATATCTATGATTGGTGAGCACAAGGCTTGACAAAAACTTCAATATCCAAAACATTTAAAGCTGTTCATAAGAAAGACATTGAATAGCTTCTTGACTATTGCTATCAAGATTTGGTCCTCCCTGACGCAGTTTATGAAACACGGTCTGTGTCGGGGAACCAAAAATTCAGTTGAACGTTTACGACCGATGCTAAAGCTATGGGGGTAGATTTTCAAAGGGTTACACGCGTAATATACGCCCGTAACCCCCGAAAACCTACCCCTGCACGCGCCAAGCCTATTTTGCATAGGCTCAGTGGTGCACGCAAGCCCCTGGATGCGCGTATGTCCCAGGGCTTTAAAAAATGGGCGGTCTGGGGGTGTTCCCGAGTCCTCCGGCACAGCGGCCGTGCTGGAGGTTCGCGCGCCGGCAGCCGTGCCGGAGGTTCGCGTGCCGGCAGCTGGCCGGCGCACGCAAGGTATGCCTGCCTCAGGCAGGTGTAACTTTGATAACAAAAGGTAGGGGGGGGGATTTAGGTAGGGCTGGGGGGACGGTTAGATAGGGGAAGGTGGGGGGGGGAGCCGAAAAAAGTTCCCTCCGAGGCCGCTCCGATTTCAGAGCGGCCTTGAAGGGAACGGGGAAAGCCATCGGGCCTCCCCTAGGGCTCAGCGTGCAAGGTACACAAGTGTGCACCCCCTTGTGCGCGCTTACTCCGGATTTTATAACATGCGAGTGGCAGCGTGTGCATGTTATAAAATTGGGTGTACATTTGTGCGCGCCGGGTAGCACGCACAAATGTACCCCGCACACGTAAGAATAAAAATCTGCCTCAAGATGAACAATGTTAAGCATTTTAGACATTAAAGTTTTTTGCCAAATCTTTTTCTGCTCTCCTATTGTATTGGAGTTTTTGGCCCTCCGCATTTATTTATACCTATGACTGGAGCAACATAAGAACTATCCAAAGATACTGTTGTCCATTAGTTTCCTTGGCCATGTAGCCCCCTCCTTCAGAGACAAATGGTGATATCTGGAAAAGAGGACTAGGTGGTCTGAAGAATTCATGTATATCAGCTTTGGACATTGGTCCAATAAAAGGTACCACAACCTGACAAGAATACAGTTTCTTCTGCAGCAGCACAGCTCATAGAGCTTTGTCTTTTAATAATATGCTCACTTTTTCAAAGCCAGGTTGAAATTATTATCTTAGCTATTGTAATCACATTTCTGTATCAACAGCAAGAAGTTGCACACAGAATAAGAGTTAGTGAGTTAGTCTGAACTTTCCTTAGAGAGCCTCAGGCACACTGATACATTCTGGTGGGATGTTCTTTTGACAAAATATAAAAAAAAAAAAAAGGTATTTGTTTTCTTTGCTTTATTTTTTTTTTAACTATATGAAAGAGAATAGTACTGTAACTTGCCACTTCATAAGCTAGTTGTTTCTGATCACAGTTTCTGTAGAAAATCTTCCATGAAATATATATTTCCATGCAAGATTTTTTTATTTATTAACTTTTTAAAAAGCTCTGCATGCAGAGAAACTGCTCATGCTTTGCAGCATTCTAAACTATGAATGTTTCATAATATAATGGCATTTACTTTCGTCCCAGTAAATAATGTATTTCTTTAAATATTAATCTTATACAAATTAGAAAAATGGCATTCAAAAGTGGTTGTACAAAAAACATACAGTACATAAAGAAAACAAAATAAAATAAAGCATTTGTCTATGGAATTGCTTATTTTTACATACCTGGTCTTCCAACTTCATCTTCCTCTCCTTTTGCTTTCCAGCCCCATCCCTCCCTAAAAAAGTAGTGTCACTTAAGCATTCTTAGTAAAAAAAATAAATTATATATATATATATATATTAATTCTAACACTAATGTCAGAAAGCATCTATTTCAAGATTAATAAAAGCCAAAATATATTCTGGCATGAAACAAATGAGTATCTTTTGAAGTCTACTGGAAATAAAAAAGTTAATGTTTTGTTTTGTTTTTTTAAGGGGGGCAGGGGGCTGAAAGCACTCTCGGGAGCAGAATAACATACATTATTTCTCCGCCTGATAGAAAATTAATGAAGACATATTTAACAAGCATCAGCTTGTGTTAAAAAATTGAAAGCAACAAGTACTACAAATTCTTTAATGTGTGTACATGTTTGGCCTATTGTTTGTTTTCAAGATAAAGCTTTTGCAAAGAAAGAGCAGGAACTTCAGACTTAGCTTGGCTTGAATTTCTAAAGAAAATCAAATTTATTTGACACATTAGCATTTTCAACTGCTGTGTGGCCAGAGATAAGAGTGAACTGGAACTTAGGAACAGACTAGCTGGGTACAGGCAAAGAGGGAACTGGAATTCAGGAACAGAGGAGCTGGGTGCAGGTAAGAGTGAACTGGAAAAACTGGAACAGAGTGCAGGAAAGCGTGGAACTGGAACAGAGTGCAGGTAAGCCTGGAACTGGAACAACTGGAACAGAGACTAGGGCACAGACAGATTATGACAGAACTGGACAGGACAGGGACAACACAGAACATGGAATATAAAGCCCAAAGACAACAATATAGCAAGGCCCTGATGGGCAAGACAGGGAGAGGTCTAGCAACAGGAAGAGGCCCAGAGAAACCTAATGGCTAAGCAAGGCTTGGTTAAACCAGAGGTCAGGGATAGCCTAGATAGACTGCAAGCAAGGAAAGGGCCAGAAGGCCAAGTCAGATGCTGAAGTCCAGATGGCCACAAGCCAAGACAGAGGCTGAAGGCCAGACGGCCACAAGGCAAAGACAAAGATAGAAGACCGGATAGCCACAAAGCACAGGTCAGAAAGAGGCAAACAATGAAAAGGCCTGAGAAGGCCGCAATGCTGAAGTGGCTAGAGCAAGGAGCTGCAAGGAACTTGATGCCCAAGTACTGCGGTAAGGGACATACAGGGTTAAATATGGCTGGAGTCTGGGTGTGGTGCAGGCAGAAGAGAGGAGCTTGTCCAAACAGAAGTGTGAGCTCATGGAGGTCCCCTGGTGGAGCAGAGGCAGACTGAGGCATGAGACCAGAGATGTGCTGGAGCCTACATTTTGGAGCAGAGCTCAGTGGAGACCTCTGGTGGAGGGAGGCTGCATAGCAGCCTGAACTATAACACTCAGTACATGCAGGAGGTGAAATCTTTCTCAACAATGAAGACAAATGAGGAAAAGGAGAAAATCTTCTGCTCTATTTTTCAGCAGCAGCAGCCAAGAAAGCAAATAGAATGCTAAAAAGTATTAGGAAAGGAATGGAGAATAAAACAGAAAACATCATAATTTATTTTAAAATATTTATGTTTTGCTTATAATCAGGCTAAACAAATTATAATCAATAAAGCAATAACAAATCACAGTTTACAATATACAAATTACAATATACTTAAAATAAATTCAGCATTAAATTCTGTATTGCTTCATGGTGCGACGTCATTGAGTATTGTGTGCAGTTCTGGTCATCACATCTCAAAAAAGATAGAGCAGAATTAAAAATAGTACAGAGAAGGGCAATCAAAATGATAAAGGGGATGAAACAATTCCCCTATGAGGAAAGGTTAAACAGGAGAAGAGACAGCTGAAGGGAAATATGATAGTGGTCTAAAAATAATATTTTGATTTGGGTAGAATGAGTAAATTGCTATGATAGTACGTTACATTTATGCACATAACTCCTTTTAAAAATACCTCCTAAGTCTCTTAATTGTTCTGTTTGTCTGGTCTGAATTAATTGTATGCTCTGTGGAACAGGCACTGTCTCATATGTATTTGTACAGTGCCGTGTACATGTAGCAGCACTGTGGAAAGAATAAGTAGTAGTTGTTGCAGCAAGTATTAAAGTGTGTTAAAAGCTCTATCACCATGCCCAATCCAGTTCACATGCCTTATCAGTGCTTTTAAAGCATGTTAATTAACTGAAAAGAGTATTAACATGAAAACCTATGCTAATGATGCATGAGATGCAAAACCATGCAAAATAGCTTAATACCTATTAGTGCACAGAAAATAAGGCTTCTTAAAATGTACCGAAGTGAACACTGACCTGTGTTAATTTTTGAAAAAAATTAACTACACAATATCTGTGTTAATTAATGCAAGAAAATTAATGTAAAACTACTTTACATGTCATTACCATGGATCATTAACATGAGCTAATTAACATGAATTAAGAGATGATGTTAACACACTTTAGCACATTAACTTCATAGTCGGCTATGGCTCAGGCCATGTTTTAAGTTGGGCCCCCATGTGCATTCCATTTGCAAGACCTTTGTCACTATTTTTCATCTGTGTTGTACAATAAACAATTATTGCGGAAGGTCATCATTTTATCAAATATTCTTGAGTTTTTGGGGGTAGGGAACCCCAAAATAAATATGCAACCCTTTTGAATCCCATACACCGAGTTAGCACTAGTGTCCTCGTCAGTCGTCAATTAGCTTACTAACATTAAGCTTTGCATACACTTTAATTGTGAAAGAAAGAAAAAGCAGGGACATAAACACCAAGTGTGTTTATACTTACCTGCTAATTTAATTTCCCCCAAGTTTCATCAGGAACATCATAAGTTGATCACCCAACTCCTTCTCATTTTCCTCCTTTTTCCTCTGCTGATGCAGCAAGAACACAAGAGGCTCCCCGTTTGAGAAACAAGTTGTTCTGTCAGGTATGGACTTTTCTTCTACATCTATAATTATTAATTAATAGTTACTATCACCCTTCCAATAATGAAACTTTTTTTTTTCTTTTTACTTAAATATCACCTGATAAATGAAATGTCATGCCATTTATCACACTTTAAACATTCCACTAATATGTACTAATCAACTAATTATTCTTCATCTGAGTCTCCATTACCATAGGTACATAGATAACTGTGATAACCCATTTACTGCAGCACCATTAGTGCTGGTAGGGCAGGGGTAGGAGGAACCAGAAAGGGTCTTGGGGGGAGGGAGTTGTTTTAAAGAGGCTGTGGGTGGGGGGGGAGGGCATAGGGAAAGAGGAGATGGGGGTGTTTTGGAGGGTTATGTGAGAAACAGGGGATGGGGGTTGTAATAGGGAGGTTGGGGAGATTATGGGAAACTGGGTGGGCCATTCTTGACCTCTGGATCCCAGAACTCTGGCCAAGGCCTGAGGCCTTCCATGGTCTCTTCCTGACTCTAGGCCTCTCTCTGTTTCCTGAACTCTGGCCTGGCCCTGAGGCCTCCCTGGGTCTCTTCCTGATAGTAGGCCTCTCTCCCTGCTTTCTGAACTCTTACCTAGTGCTGAGGCCTCCCTAGGACTCCTAGTGTCTAGGCCTTTCCCTGTCTTGCCCCTCAGAGCCTTTCTGCTCTGTAATCTTTAGGCTCTCCTGTTCCATGTTCTGTGTTGTCCCTGTCTTGTCTTTGTCTGTGCACCTGTCTCAGTCCCAGTATTCCTTTGTTCCCCGCTTACCTCCATGCAGCTCCAGTTGGTTCTTGTGTTCCAGTTCAGCTTTACCTTCACCCAACTCCAGTCCATTCATGAGCTACAGCCCAGTCTTCACTTTATTCCTGAGCTCCAGTCTGGCCTGCACATCAGCCCTTGCTCCAGCCTCACCAAACTGCCCAATTTAACTCTAGTTTCTCCTGCCATCCTGTGCCACCTTGGAGATGGTGTCCACCACCCTTCCCCAGCTACAAGCCCACAACACTTTCTGGAATATCATGGATTAGTCAGGTTCAGAGAGACTTGATTAACAAGAAAAGAATCTAATTGAGAAGGAACATGAAAAACAGCTATATCCTTTTTATTTAATACAATATTTGCATGGAAATTTCAACAAAAAAGATCCTCCCATGGTTATAACTCAGAAAGTCATTATGTCTCTGTTGAGTTTCTTTCAAACATCGGAGAAGAGAGAAATAGATTGACCAAGAAAAATCCTGTCACTAAGATAGAAAAAAAAGTCTTAAGGTCCACTCCTTATCTTTTTTATGGTATAAGAAACTAAGGGGATCATTTATCAAAGTGCTATATGGCGTTTTTGCATGCAAAAAAACCATTAATGCGTGCAAAAGCACCATAACGCATGGTGCGATGCAAATGAGAAAGATTTTTGACCAAGTGGGCTCACAGTTTTGTGAAGCTGTATCGCATGGTTTTAACTACACCTTTTTCATTTGTGTAAAGCTGTGCGATAGGGCTTTATTGCATGTTGTGATGTGAGAGAGAGAGAGAGAGAGAGAGAGCACCTAGCCATAATGCTCTCCCTCTCCCCCCCCTCCCAGTGGAAAATTGCAATAAACTTCCTATTACCATAAAACAAACCCCTTTTCCTATCACATGCAATATTTAGTGCATTTTGATAAATCCAGGCCTAAGAGAGTTGCTCTTTCCAGTCCAAATAGTGGGAAAGATCTAAATCACCAGATGGCAAATTCAGCTAAGGTGTAGAAGTACTTGCAGATATAGCATGGGAGTATAAATAATACAATTTAACAATTGATGGAATGAGTTCTTTAGAAACATTGAAAAAATCTAAGGAAAATGTTTTCAACAATTCCATGGGAGACAGTAGGAGGCACATAGAAAATTTTAAAAAATCCTAAGATTGAGCTTGTGTATGTGGTTACCCATATTCTCTAGCTTAGGGGCTGATGCAATAAAATTTGTGGAAAGCGGGCACTGACTTTTCAGTGCCCGCTTTCTTAGCGTTGGCATGGCACCTGCAAGGGGGGTGCCATGCAATAAACAAATTAGGGGGTCACGCCAGCAAGGTGGCGTTATTGCATTAGGGATGGATTAGCGCCTATTTAACCCGTGTCCGACAGCGGGTTAAACAGTGCGCTCGGATGAGCGCACTGTGTATTGCATCGGCCCCTTATGTTGTAAAACTTGATTGTCCTTATTTAATGCAACATGAGAATTTTGCAAAGATTCACATTTTCCTTGACTTTCTCTCAGCTTACTATCCATTTTAGCAATCTTTTGAGAATATTCTCCAACCTTCACAAAAAGAACTCCCAGCGAACCCAACATGGTGTCAGTTTTGGAGGAAACAGTTTTCTCCAAAATATCACAGTCCATAAAGAATCCAGAGTGACAGAAGCAGGCTGAGAAATTGAAGTACTATACTATATCCTCTATAACTACTCCAACAGGAAAAAATGAAATTGTAACTGCTAATGGGGGCTTCCCACCTAGGAGGGAGGAGGGAGACAAAGCACAAGTACCGTCCAAACCAACCCCAGCACCCATGTAACTAGAGGAGGCAGCCTGCGTAGAAGAAGGCCCATTGGGGCCTAGTGAGATCACAGTTTCATTGGGAGCAGGAGCAAGGGTCCCAAGTTCCTCTTGACCCCAGTTATCTGGGATAGCATGAAGGAGCTTCCAGTACAGGCAGGAACACTGAAATGGAGCCTTTACATTTCTTCCCCATTCCACGGCCTGGTTCCAAGAAAAACTGTGAGCTGAAAATTGGTGATAAGAGGCACGCCCCTTGTGTATACAGCTTAGGCACTCTGGCAGCAATGCACCACAGGCACTGGCCTTTTCTCTTCGGGCTTGTATGTTCTTTGTTCCATGTTTCCCTTGTTTAACTTGTCTGACTCCTGCCCTTGTCTGCCTTGTTGGTCTTGTCCTGTATTTTCTAGTGTCCTGTCCAGTCAGGCCTGTACCTGTGTCTTGCCTTTCCCTTGCTTTAACTGTATCTTGTCTAGTTCCAGGTCCTGTTTCTATCCATCTCCTTGCCTTACCCTACTTGCTGGTCTGCCTGCTTTGTGCCCTGCTTGCCAAGCCAGCCCTGCCTTGACTTCAGCCACAGTCTCCAGCCTGCCTTGTCCAAGCCTTCTCTCCAGTTTGCCTTGTCCTGCTTATCTCCAGCCTGCCTTGTCCAAGCCTTCTCTGTGTGAACTCACCCCTGTGATGTACTGCCACCACAGAGACCTTCTGGCCCCCAGAATCATAGCGCTCAACCTGCTGGGGAAGGGGCTAGCTAGGCAGAAGACCAGCCCTTTTCTTGTTCCAAGTTCTGCCTTGCCATCCAGTGCTGCTCCCCAGGTGGGTGTCCCTGACTCAGGGAGCCTTAACAGAATGGACTCAGGAAGTGATAACACCTTTTATGGTCCCGGCAGCCCTTTGATGGTGTTGGGGGGCCAGGAACAGCTTCGGGAACTTCTGGTCAGTGTCGCCGATGTCCAAGCATGCAGCACTCTCCCTACTATGACTCTTTAATATGTCAAAACTGGATTTGAATTTTCCATCCAATGTTGAGAGCATTACTATTAAGATCTGTACCTGGGTTTTAAGTTTATCATACTGGTCACCAGGTTTTGTTATTTCTAATGTAATACTATGGCTGAATTCATGGTTAATTTATAACTGAAATATGATAAACTGTTATTTGCTGGTGATTTCAATATACATGCCAATGATTGATCATTTCCTTACGCAAAGGAGTAGTTTCAACATTGACAAATTTAAACATCGTTCAGCTGGTGCAATCCCTCGCCCCCCCCCCTCCACCAACACACACACACACACACACAAAGCAGGGCATGTTTTATATTTTATATTTTGTCATAATAAATGGTTCAAAGATGTTGTTTTAGATGCTATCCATAAATTATTGTGGTCAGATCATGTTTTAGTTTTATTTCATATGGTTGAGCCACTTGTAGTAAATCTTCTAAATTTTGTTGGCCCCAAATTGACCTAAATTGCTTTTGTAAACTATGGCTCTCTAAAGTTGAACCAGTGCTCATTCAATCTAACTCTAATTCCACTACAAGAGATGCTGCAAATGTGAGCCGCATCATTATCAGATACCTATAATTCATTAAGCCCTGTTAAACCAATCTCTACAAGATGTGCCTGTAAAGAGGTCTCCTGGTTCTCCAAAGATTTGGTGTCTCAAAGAAGAGAGTTGAGAGCCTTAGAGAGGAAATGGAGAAAGAGACAGGATATTCCCTCTGAGTAGCACTACAGAGATAAGCTCAATTCTTACAAAAAGAACTGTGTAACAAAAAAGTGTGACTTTTTTAGTTCAAAGATAGAAAAATCTTTAAATCATCCACGTGAGCTTTCTATGGTAGTAAAAGTTCTCACGTCCAAATCGAGTGTCCATTTGTATTTGTTTTCAGACAGTGAGGACCTTGCCAATTACTTCCAAGTTAAATTAATGAATGAAAATCAACTCTCAATGGACAAGAAATAGCCACAATTTTAAAGAGGGGTTGATAGACATTTGTGATTCTGTTGCAAAATAGTCTGACTTTGAAAGTATATTGCTCAGTGAACTCAGTACAGTTTTTAAAGAGTTATGTAGCCCCTAATCTTCACTGGAATCCTTCCCCTTTCTAGTGGTAAAAGATTTGAAGGATCACACAAACGACTTTCTAAAATTAATAGAAAACAAATTGCTATCTGAGGGCAGTTTTCCTTGTGAATTGAAGGATGCGGTGGTAAGACCTTTTTAAAAAAATATGGTATTATCACCTGATGTGATTTCAAACCTGCTCTCCAGGTAATGCATTGTCCTTTCACACTGAGGATCTCCCCAAGGCCTACTGCCCAGGAGGGAAGGGTTAGGTCGGCTGTCATAGTTGGTGATTCGATTATTAGGAATGTAGATAGCTGGGTGGCTGGTGGGCGTGAGGATTGCCTGGTAACATGCCTACCTGATGCGAAGGTGGTGGACCTCATGCGTCACCTAGATAGGATTTTAGACAGTGCTGGGGAGGAGCCGGCTGTCATGGTACATGTGGGCACCAACGACATAGGAAAATGTGGGAGGGAGGTTCTGGAAGCCAAATTTAGGGTCTTAGGTAGAAAGCTTAAATCTAGAATCTTCAGGGTAGCATTCTCTGAAATGTTCCCTGTTCCACGCGCAGATCACCAGAGGCAGGCAGAGCTCCGGAGTCTCAATGCGTGGATGAGACGATGGTGCAAGGAAGAGGGATTCAGTTTTGTTAGGAACTCGGGAACCTTTTGGGGAAGGGGGAGTCTCTTCCGAAGGGATGGGCTCCACCTTAACCAGGGTGGAACCAGACTGCTGGTGCTAACCTTTAAAAAGGAGATAGAGCAGCTTTTAAACTAGAACAAAGGGGAAAGCCGACAGTCGCTCAGCAGTGCATGGTTCGAAGAGAGGTATCTTGAAAGGATACTAATGATGCATTAGAACTAGGGCATCCCAACAGTGAGGTTCCAATAATAAGAAAAGTAGTCCAAGTGCCTGTAACTGAAAACTCACCTGAGCTAAAAAATTCTAACTTATCCCTATCAATTAAAAAGCAGAATGAAAATTCAAACAAAAAACAAACTTTGAAATGTTTGTATGCTAATGCCAGAAGCCTAAGAAGTAAGATGGGAGAATTAGAATGTATAGCAGTGAATGATGACAGACTTAATTGGCATCGCAGAGACATGGTGGAAGGAGGACTACCAATGGGACAGTGCTATACCGGGGTACAAATTATATCACAATGACAGAGAGGAGCACCCGGGAGGCGGTGTGGCGCTTTATGTCCAGGATGGCATAGAGTCCAACAGGATAAACATCCTGCATGAGACTAAATGCAAAATTGAATCTTTATGGGTAGAAATCCCTTGTGTGTCGGGGAAGACTATAGTGATAGGAGTATACTACCATCCACCTGGTCAAGATGGTGAGACGGACAGTGAAATGCTAAGAGAAATTAGGGAAGCTAACCAAATTGGTAGTGCGGTAATAATGGGAGACTTCAATTACCCCAATATTGACTGGGTAAATGTATCATCGGGACACGCTAGAGAGATAACGTTCCTGGATGGAATAAATGATAGCTTTATGGAGCAATTGGTTCAGGAACCGATGAGAGAGGGAGCAATTTTAGATCTAATTCTCAGTGGAGCACACGATTTGGTGAGGGAGTTAACAGTGGTGGGGCCGCTTGGAAATAGTGATCATAATATGATCAAATTTGATTTAATGACTGGAAGAGGAACAGTATGCAAATCCACGGCTCTCGTGCTAAACTTTCAAAAGGGAAACTTTGATAAAATGAGAAAAATTGTTAGAAAAAACTGAAAGGAGCAGCTGCAAAAGTAAAAAGTGTGCAAGAGGCTTAGTCATTGTTAAAAAATACCATTCTAGAAGCACAGTCCAGATGTATTCCACACATTAAGAAAGGTGGAAAGAAGGCAAAACGATTACCGGCATGGTTAAAAGGAGAGGTGAAAGAAGCTATTTTAGCCAAAAGATCTTCATTCAAAAATTGTAAGAAGGATCCAACAGAAGAAAATAGGATAATGCATAAACGTTGGCAAGTTAAATGTAAGACATTGATAAGACAGGCAGTTTTTGTGTGTGCTCCCCCTCCTCTTATAACTCTGAAATGGTTGGGTGTAGGTTACTAAATGTAATCTGGATGTAGGTCCTTGTGGAGACATCAGATCCTAGAGTTTTCCCGAGTTGGTCAGTTGGGGGAGGGACACAGGATAGGGGCGAGTTGGCAATTTTGCCTTAAAAAAGGCATGGGGTTTGAACCATTTATTTATTATTTATTTATTTATTTTATTTATTTAAATTCTTTTGATATACCGATGCTCAAGAGCCATGTCTTATTGTACCGGTTTACAATGAACTCGGGGTAAACCAATTAACACTGAAAGCGAAAGTTACATTACAACAGGGAAAGTCAAACAGGGCTGTTAAGAAAAAAAGGATAGCTTAACGATTTCTAACTGAAGAGCCGTGGCGGAAGCACGGAGAAGTTGTTTACATGGAAAAATAAATACAATTTACACTTTATAATTTACACATGGAGAAGTCATATGTGAATTACACAGAGGGGTCTATTATTATTGCTCGTAGTTTGTAAAGTGCTACTAGACATACACAGCACTGTACAAATATACACAAGAGACAGTTTCTGAGGAGTGGAGCTTGCAGTCAGCAAAGACAAACATACACGACAAACAAAAGTATGTGGGAAGTGCATTTATTGCAGAGAAGTGTTTAGAATTTAAAAGCAGCTTATAAAAGGTGAGTTTTAGATTAGAAATGAATATGGTCAGAAAGGGAACATGACACCCAGAGAAAGAATATCTCTGGGAAATATCTAGAATTTAAAACAAAACTGAAGCTGCTTGCCCATACAGCATCCCAGGAAGTTATACAAGAGTTAAGAGTTTCCTGTTTTGAGAAAATATTTATGTTGAATAAAGAAATAGAAATGTTCCCCACATAAATGTTAGTCAAATCATTGATTGTATTGCTGCTCTCATAGCATGGAGATACTCTGACATATAAGACATCCTGGTCTGATTCAGGTCATCCCACTGTACCTCAGCTATGAAACTCAAATTAACTTGAACTCCTCCTTGTGCCTCTTCTTGTGAGAACAATTGATTTTGTTGAGTCTCTTTGCTTGTGGCATTTTCAAGTGTTTGCAATTTGAGGAGTACTTCTGGCTTCTAACTTCACTGCTTATGTACATCAAGGTACACTCCAAACCTTCTGCCATTTGGACATTTTCTAAAATTCTTTTCATCTTTTCAACCAGCTCAAATCTCTACTGCATTTTCAAACAAGTCAATATGATTTCCTTTTTAAGTTTTAACTGAATTGACTGAAGTAAAAAAACAAACCACTGAATAGACTTTTCGTCTTAAAGGTGAATAAGGATATGCAGAAGCACAATTTTAATTTTGGTTTATCCATTCATTTCGTAGGTCACCTACCGTCATTTGATTTGGAATAAACAAAAACAATTTCTGTCCTTTATTCGTTCAATCTGATATTCATTTTTCATTGAAGTCAAAGAAAGAAGCAGTTCTTAGCTCTCATTGGACTTTAGTTTAAAACAAAAAAACAGCTAGGCTGGGGCCTGGCCCTGAGGCCAAGTGCCTGAAGTGAAGCCAAGGCCCAGTGATGGGGCCTGACCCATGACTGGGTACTGTCGTTGAGTCCTAGGCCTGACACCAGAACCCAGACTGAGGCCGGGCCCTGTCAATGAGACTTAGGCCCCAACACAATACAGGAGCTCAGCCCAAGGCCAGGTCCCATTTCCAAGGTCCAGGCCTGATGCCAAGTTTCAGCCCAAGACCAGTTCCTGCCACCGAGGCCCATGCCCAGGCCTGATACTGGAGTTTGACTGAGGCTGGGTACTGTCAAAAAGATGTAGCCCTGAAAAGTGGCTCAACTCAAGGCTAGTCCCATCACTGAATCCCAGATCCTGGCTTAATACTGATGCCAAGGCTTGGCACAAGAACTAGGCTTAGGCCCAAGTCTGTTTCCATTTGCCTGGCCAAGGCTGGGCCCTATTGGTGAGGCCCTGGCCTAGGCGCAGGCCCAAAATCAAGGTCTACCTAAGACTGGATATGTTGTCAAGGTTTAGGCCTGTGCCCATTTCCGATGCCAGGATTCAGACCTGATGCTGGGGCCTGGCATAAGGCCAGGTTCCATTGCCAAGGCCAAGGATTAGACTCAGGCCAGATGCCTCAACAAGGCTAGGTTCTGTCACTGAGGCCTGGATCCAGATGCCAGTGCATGACCCCAGGTCAGATTTCATCACTAAAGGCATGGTCTAAGCCTAGGCCTATTGGCAAGGCCTGGACCAAGGCCCACGCCTGACATCTTTCCTGCACCTTCCTCTAAAACAGATGACACCATATTGATATATGGCTGTACACTTCAACAGTTATATATCAAAATGGCACCATCCACTTGGGAGGAAGTCACCACTGTGACATTACTGTGGAATGTCCTTCCAGTGGATGGCATTATTTTTTGGACATCCAAGAAGAAAGAAGATGTCAGAAGGCTTGGTCTTGGACCTCTGGGCCTAGTCCTGGGCCTCTGCGATGGAAGCAAACTGAAGGCCTAGTCCCTGTTTCTGGCCTCAGTGATGGGACCCACTCTTGCACCTGGCCCCAACTTTGGGCCTGGGCCTCAGCAATGGGACCTGGACTTGGCACACACCACAACCTCAGGTCTAGGCATAGGCCTCAGCAATGTGTTCCAGCCATGGACCAGGCCCCAGCATTGGGCCTAGGCCTTGGTTTTGGTATACTACCTAGGGCCAGGCCCTAGTTTTGGACCTAGGCTTCAACAATGGGACCCATCCTCTGGCCTACCCCCAGCTTTGGGCCTAGGCCTCAGTCTGGGTTCTAGTGTTGGACCTACTTTATTTATTTATTTAAAAAGATTTGTTGACCATGCCCTCCAAGGTTTGGGGTGGTTTACAATAAAAACAAGCATAAACGTATGTAGTACATTGTTCACATATAGGTAAAATTAAAATTGAAAATAAATTATTAAGTAAATAAACAAACAGGGAAAAGGGGGACTACAGACATATTTAAATTAAAAGGCCTATGTAGGCGGACAACATAGTTGGACAGAGTAAAATTATAAAAGATATTTGAAAGCCTCCTTGTATAGGTGGTGCTTTAAGGCTTTCTTGAAATCTTTTTTGTCTTTGGTAAAGAATTCCATAAGATGGGCCGGCAATGGAGAAGGCTTGTTCTTTTGTCATGTTAAGTCTCATGGTTTTAGGGGAAGGGACTTGAATAAGAAGTTGGTTTTGAGATAGGAGGGTTCACGAGGGAGTGTAAAGGTGAAGAGTAGCAGATAGCCACGAGTGTAGTTGTTGTGAATGAGATTGTGTAGAATGGTTAAGGTTTTGAATTGGATTCTCCAGGAAACAGGTAACCAATGTAAATTTAATAGGACAGGGAAGATATCATGATATAGTTTAGTGCTGATCAGAAGGCATGCTGCAGCATTTTGGAATAGTTTAAGAGGTTTAGTTAAGGATATTGGTAGGCCAAGATATAGAGAGTTGTAGTGGTCGAGACCAGTGAGGATTAGAGATTGCAATAAAGTTCGAAAAACAGCAGGTTAGAAGAGAAGATTATCATGTTTGAGGAGGCACAGTTTATAAAATAAGGATTTGACTATGGATTTGATTTGAGCTCTTATGATGCATATAGGGAAAAATAATCCATGCTATAATTACACAATGTTGGTTTCCATATTAGGTACTACAACCCAAGAAAGAGATCTAGGTGTCATAGTGGATAACACATTGAAATCTTCGGTTCAGTGTGCTGCGGCAGTCAAAAAAAGCAAACAGAATGTTGAGAATTATTGGAAAGGTAATGGTGAATAAAACGGAAAATGTCATAATGCCTCTGCATCGCTCCATGGTGAGACCGCACCTTGAATACTGTGTACAATTCTGGTCGCCGCATCTCAAAAAAGATATAATTGCGATGGAGAAGGTACAGAGAAGGGCTACCAAAATGATAAGGGGAATGGAACAACTCCCCTATGAGGAAAAACTAAAGAGGTTAGGACTTTTCAGCTTGGAGAAGAGACGACTGAGGGGGGATATGATAGAGGTGTTTAAAATCATGAGAGGTCTAGAATGGGTAGATGTGAATCGGTTATTTTACTCTTTCGGATAGTAGAAAGACTAGGGGGCACTCCATGAAGTTAGCATGGGGCACATTTAAAACTAATCGGAGAAAGTTTTTTTTTACTCAACGCACAATTAAACTCTGGAATTTGTTGCCAGAGGATGTGGTTAGTGCAGTTAGTATAGCTGTGTTTAAAAAAGGATTGGATAAGTTCTTGGAGGAGAAGTCCATTACCTGCTATTAAATTCACTTAGGGGTAGATCTTAAAAAAATACGCGATCGCGTACTTTTGTTCGCGCACCAGGCGCGAACAAAAGTATGCTGGATTTTATAAGATACGTGCGTAGCCGCGCGTATCTTATAAAATCCAGGGTCGGCGCACGCAAGGGGGTGCGCATTTGTGCAACCTGCGCGCGCCGAGCCCAGCGCGCGCTGCCTGTTCCCTTCGAGGCCGCTCCGATTTCGGAGCGGCCTCGGAGGGAACTTTCCTTCGCCCTCCCCCCACCTTCCCCTCCCTTCCCCTACCTAACCCACCCCCCCGGCCCTATCTAACCCCCCCCCTACCTTTGTCGGCAAAGTTACGCCTGCTGAAAGTCCCGGGGGCTGGTTCCAGTCCCGGGGGCTGGTCCGGAGGCCTTGACCACGCCCCCAGGCCGGCGCCATGCCCCCGGGTCCGCCCCCGAAACGCTGCGTCGTTTCAGGAACGCCCCCGACATGCCCCCTCCCCGCCCCTTTTCCAAAGCCCCGGGACTTACGCGCGTCCCGGGACTTTAGGCCTGCCGGCGGCCTATGCAAAATAGGTGTGCCGGCGCGCAAGGGCCCTGCGCGCGTAAATCCGGAAGGATTTACGCACGCAGGGCTTTTAAAACCCGCCCCTTAGAGAATAGCCACTGCCATTAGCAATGGTAACATGGAATAGACTTAGGTTTTGGGTACTTGCCAGGTTCTTATGGCCTGGATTGGCCACTGTTGGAAATAGGATGCTGGGCTTGATGGACCCTTGGTCTGACCCAGTATGGCATTTTCTTATGTTCTTATGGATATGGAACTAGGGATGTCAAATGGAGGGGTACTAAGTATCATGATTTCAGTTTTAGAGAGGTTTAAGGAGAGTTTGTTATGGAGTAGCCAGGAGTTGTCAGTTCAGTGTGCTGTGGCAGACAAAAAAGGAAACAAAGTTAGGAATTATTAGGAAGAAGATGGCAAATAAAACAGAGGATGTCATAAAGCTTCTGCATTGCTAAATGGTTAGACTGCACCTTGAATACTGGGCCAGATTTTAAGACATAAGCGTGGGTGTACATTTGTGCGCGCAACCTGGCGCGCACAAATATATGCCCAATTTTATAACATGCACGCGCAGCTGTTGCCAAGTCCCACCTATGGGACTTGGCAACGAGGGTGGGAGTTAACAAAGGGCATTTTTTTCCTTTTTTGATGGCCTAGGAGTGCAGGGAGGGCATCATTCTGATCCCAACTAGTCTACTAGGGATGTCTCGACAGGAGTGACTTTGACTGGGCCTGCTGGTCCTTTCAAGTTTCAGCCCTGGGAGCCTTACGAGGCCTATTAACCTGGTAATGCTCCTGCGAGAAAGTTAACTCTTGAAGTGTAGTTAACTTTCTGAGAATAGTGTGGCTTTTGAAGTTTAACACAAGTTGTGTTATTCTTTTGCCATAATACTAAGTTGATTTGCATGCATTTGCGTCTGATGCAACCTATTATTTTTAACTCATATTGGGCTTGACTTTTTTGTACACTCAGCTGCATTATTGCACATGAATGTTTGTTAACCCCAATCAATGCTCATTATTAGTAAATCTCTCATGTTAAGTGGTCAGTAACATGCATTATGGCATTAATGCATTAAGATTTTTTGGCACACTTTTTTATTGTGCAGTAGACTATCTTTCTTATTTCAGGAGCCTGAACAGACTACATTTAATGCCAACTAATGGAATGAGGAATGTAACTACAAAAGACAGGGTTTGCACTCTGTTATGTACTATAGAATAAGTGGCTAATATGTTGGCATGGTATGGGTATTATATGCCAGTAAGAAGAGAAGAGAAATGATATAATAAAATATTGCACTATTTAAGTCAGTTTTAAGGAAACGGAAATGCACTTATGCTATCATATACATTATACAGCATTATAGAGTAATTATAAACAATTAGGGGTAGATTTTAAAACTTAAGCGTGGGCGCATATGTGCGCACGCTTCCCAGCGGGCACACATGGATGCAGCTATTTTATAACACGTGTGCGTGAGCACGCACGTGTTATAAAATATGAAGGGCACGCACACATACGTGACGGATTTTAACATCCAAAAAGGGCATGTGCGCGCGGCCCGGGACTCGTGCGCACAGGGGGGAGGGTACATTTTTAATTTACAAGTGGCGACGCGATGGTCCCTTTTCCCAGTTCCCTCCCAGTCCGATCCAATTAAGGAGCAGACTGGGAGGGAACTTCCCTACCCCCCTACCTAACCTACGTTACCCTTCTCCTCTCCTCCCCACCCTCTAAATCCTCTGTCCTACCTTTCTTTGTTTTTATTTTGTTGCTTACTGCTTCTTTCGATATGTAGTAAAATGCGAGTGCCGGCAATCCCTTCCTTGGTCCAGCGGCAATGGCCCCCAGCCCCTCTCCGCCCCCCGGACCGCCCCTTTAACTGGGCCTGGCACTTCGATGCGTAACAGGGGTCACGCACTTGGCCGGACCCCTCTGAAGCCCACGCATACAACCCCCATTTTTTACACGCGGGGAGATTTAAAATTTGGCTGTTGGAGGGCAAGTTTGAGTAGCCTGTGTATTTGCATAGTATGTAGGTACTTTTAATGTGCATATGTACTTTGTAGCTAATTTTAAAAGAAAAACTATCCAGGCTTTTTTTTCCCCCAAAATTAATTAGTGCAAAATATGTGAGCTGAAAGTGCCCCATGTGCTTTGCATCTGTTACTTGTGTGGGGAGTGGAAGGGAGGCTAAAGTTACACACATACTGTTGAAAATCCCATGCATGCATAAAGATGAATTTTTAAAACTTGTGCGCATAAAAATCTGCATATATGCTTGTAAATGTGCTATTTTATAAACATCCAAATCCACACGTACATAAATGTCCATGAGTAAATCTATGTGTGTAAAAATTAGGCAGGCCAGGGGCATTCTGGGGCAGGGGTCAACATTTACATGCACAAGTTGTTATTTCATAAGCAATTTATGCATGTAGATTTGGCAGCTACTTAGCCAAATAAGTCATAAAATTGCAACTTATCCAAATAAGTAAGATAGCTGGATAAATCTGAAAATTGCAACTTATCCAGATAAGTAAGATAGATGGATAAATCTGAAAATTGCAACTTATCCAGATAAGTAAGATAGCTGGATAAATCTGAAAATTGCTACTTATCCAGATAAGTAAGATAGCTGGATAAATCTGAAAATTGCTACTTATCCAGATAAGTAAGAGAGACAGAAAAGTTTCAAACAGAGATAAGACTTAGAAAAAAAACAAAAGTCCATACCAAGGAAGTCTGACAGCTTCTTTTAAAGAATGGGACAAGTTTCTTGCTGTGGATCCCCTGGTAATTTTAGCAAATTCAGCCCTCAGTGTTAGCCACCATAGAAGGCCTAGCAAGTCAGGGCATGACCTGCATAACTGGGCTGTCATCCTGGAGCTGGCTTAGAAAGGGAAGGGGGTGGGGGAAGCAATGAGGGAGGGACAGCTGGAGTCAGGATAATAGGAAGGTAGGATCTAACCAATAGAATAGAGGGTTAGTAGCAAGTGTCACAGGGTTAGTAAAAGGGGGAAGTGGAAGGTGAAGAAAGTCAGTAATGGTCTGAGAGTAAGCAAGCAAGCAAGCAAGCAAGCAAGCATGGGATTTTAAATTCCTGCTTCAGTTCTTCTTGAACAAAAGCTTAACATTGATGCCACTGCCATAATTATCCAGGGTATAACTCAGAGGATGAACCTTCGCGGTGTATTCTGAGCGAGGCTGCCTGCCCTAAAGAAATGACAGAGCGGTTTCTTATTGGTGTGACAGATGTGCATATAAAATGAGCATAACTCCGGGAACCAAAAAAGTTCTACACTGGCAAAGTCTGACAGCCTCCTTCAAATAATGGGGCAAGTCTCTTGCCGCTGAACCCCTGGTAATGGCAGCACCTATAACTCCCGGCGCTTGCCACTTTTTCCAGCCTTTATTCTGCTTAGCTTGTCTCACAGACTGCTTCAGCTTCCCAGTGTATTTCAAGCTCGCTAACGGAGGCAGGAAATTCATCTCCGCACTGTGAAACGACCGTGGAGTGGCAACACGATGCCTCCTTCCCGTATTTGATGTCTCTCAGGTCTCTAAGGATTAGAGTTAGAGGGCAGTTTTCAAACTGCCAGCAGAAGTGCAAAGTCAGCAGGCATGGTTTTAACCCTTGGGCTTTGCATCAGTTTTCAAAGAGAGAACATTTCTTCCAAAAATTGCCTAAGGAAAAGCATCTACACAAATCTGCACCTCCTTTTTTTTTTTTTTTTGCCGGAACCTTTTTCCACCTAAAAATATGTGGGTAATTTTGAAAATTAAACAAATAAGCACGTATTTGTGAACCCCTCTCTAGCTCAACTCCAGGGAGCACCTCCTTCCTCCAGGGTTAAAATTATAATTTTACCTGTGCAGAGGGAGCCCATCTTTCAGAACTGTCCTTGGTACACAATTTGTGTGCATAAATAGGGTCCATGGAGATTTATGCTAAGTATTTTATAAACTGTGTGATGGGAGCCGCACAGTTAAATAAAATACTGTGTATTTCTGCTCTGAAAGAACACACGTATGTTTCTGTACACACATTGATTTGGACTTCAAGAACACATAAAACTTTCTCTATCCATTTTGAATATAATTTATGTGCAAAATCATTGTAACAATTTGCGCATTATGATACAGATTTAATCACCATGGCATGTATACTGTATTTAACACGACTCAAAAAAGAACGTAAATAATTTCCAACACAAACCAAATCAGCAATAGGAAAGGAAATGTCAATCTATATGCCGTTTCCCAATTAAGTTGGTTAATAATTTTTTTTAGTTTTCTATTTTTTTATTTTTTATATATATATAACTATATCTAGCCGCATCAGCAAGCCTGTCGGCGTGTACTTTCTTATGATATTTCAAACGAAAGCCGCCCGGACTTCTAATCATTTGCGGCAGTCCTTGATATTCTTTTGTTATATAATTATTACTAAAGCTTTTCATTAAATCATTAATAAATTCACAAATGTGCAGTACTCTATTCCAACACAGTTCACTCCTCGTAGAGCATGTTTTCTCAAAACGCAGTGTGTTGACAAAGTCAGATCTTAGTTCAAGAGTAGCTCAACAACCGGCCGAAGTTTCGCAGCTTATGCTGCTTCATCAGGAGCTTGAAATATAAAACTTTGTCAAGCGGCATTTAACTCTGTTGAAAAATGATAGACATAGTAATTTAAATATTTAAAATTCGATAAATAAACCACTTATCTGGGATCAGCGGAAGCTCAAACCTTCAAAACAGGACGATCTCGTCTCATGACATCTTGAAATGAACAGAGACCATTTTGACCACAGATGCAGATATTTAAGTGAGAGCTGAACCAATCAGGAACGCATCCATCAGCGTCAGGGGTGGCGTCACTATCAAGTTAGTTCTAAACAAGACTTATGTGACGTCAGTATCAAGCTAGCGTTCACAAAAAAACATTAAGTTCTATTTCTGAATTCAGACCCTTTGGATGTAGAGTATCCAAATAGTGAATCCATCTTTGTTCGGCTTGCAACAGCTGTTTGTTAAGGTCACCGCCACGCCAGTGAGGGGAAATCTGCTCCAAGACGCAAACCTGCAAAACGTCAAAACTATGTTTATTATTCAGACAATGCGATACAATAGGTGCAGTTTCACGTTGTGTAGCCAAACTTGAACGATGCTCAATGATGCGGGTCCGAAGTTGTCTGATCGTTTTGCCAACGTATGTCATTTTACAAGGACATTGAATTGTATAAATGACACCAGAGGATCTACATGTAGTGTTATGTTTTAGTGGGACTGACATTGGTGGATTATAGAACTCAATAACGGTAGTCACTAGCATATTTGCACAAACAGAACAAGACCCACATGTTGTGTGTGAACCAGTGGTAGATTTTTGTAGGGGGATGGTCGAATCTGAGTGCACAAGTTGATCTTTAAGATTAGAGCCTCGTGTGTATGTGAATCTCGGTCGTGACTGGAATTCACCATGATGTTGCAAAATTTGCCAATTCTGGTGTATCAGACTCTTAAAGATTGGTGCCATTGGTGAAAAGGGTACAACACATGTTAGTACATCATCTTCAGTTTGTTTAACTTTAGGAAGAAACAACCAGTCCCTGTTGGTATATTTAGCTCTGAGAAAGGCTCGCCGTACACATCTTTTAGGGTAGCCTCTCTGTATGAACCGGTCACTCAGAATTTTAGCTTGCTTAATAAAGTCTTCCTGGGAAGAACATAAGCGACAAATTCTGAAGAATTGTCCTACAGGTAGATTCTCCTTAAGACGTCTCGGATGGGCACTGCTAAAATGTAAGAACGTGTTGCTGCTAACTGGTTTCCTATAGACTGATGTATTAAAACCATTCGATGTCTTTACAATAGTGATGTCCAAAAATGTGATGCTCTCATCTTGAAAACAAGCTGTAAAGTGTAAACTCTGATTACACGAATTTAACCAAATCAAAAAATCTGCAAATGATTCTCTTGTCCCTCGCCATAGAATAAAAATGTCATCTATATCTCATGTACCAAACTTGCCATCCTTCATTCGAGACTCTCAACACATGATTACCTTTCTGGAAAATCTTCAATGCGATACTAGTGACCTATATTTAGTCACTTTAGATGTCGAGTCCCTTTATACATCAATACCGCAGGATGAGATGATAGAGATTGCTATGTCATATTTTGAATCCAGAAGTCGTCCACAGCGTATACCTTCGCAATTTTTGAAATCTCTTCTACAAATAGCTTTAACCAAAAACTATTTTGCATATGAGAAACAATTTTTCCAACAGGTTTGTGGCACCGCGATGGGTGCCACTATGGCCCCAGATCTAGCCAACCTATATATGGGGGCTTTTGAGCGTAAATGGATTTCTGATACTCAACCATTTTTTCAAAATATTTTTACATGGCGTCGATATATAGATGACATTTTTATTCTATGGCGAGGGACAAGAGAATCATTTGCAGATTTTTTGATTTGGTTAAATTCGTGTAATCAGAGTTTACACTTTACAGCTTGTTTTCAAGATGAGAGCATCACATTTTTGGACATCACTATTGTAAAGACATCGAATGGTTTTAATACATCAGTCTATAGGAAACCAGTTAGCAGCAACACGTTCTTACATTTTAGCAGTGCCCATCCGAGACGTCTTAAGGAGAATCTACCTGTAGGACAATTCTTCAGAATTCGTCGCTTATGTTCTTCCCAGGAAGACTTTATTAAGCAAGCTAAAATTCTGAGTGACCGGTTCATACAGAGAGGCTACCCTAAAAGATGTGTACGGCGAGCCTTTCTCAGAGCTAAATATACCAACAGGGACTGGTTGTTTCTTCCTAAAGTTAAACAAACTGAAGATGATGTACTAACATGTGTTGTACCCTTTTCACCAATGGCACCAATCTTTAAGAGTCTGATACACCAGAATTGGCAAATTTTGCAACATCATGGTGAATTCCAGTCACGACCGAGATTCACATACACACGAGGCTCTAATCTTAAAGATCAACTTGTGCACTCAGATTCGACCATCCCCCTACAAAAATCTACCACTGGTTCACACACAACATGTGGGTCTTGTTCTGTTTGTGCAAATATGCTAGTGACTACCGTTATTGAGTTCTATAATCCACCAATGTCAGTCCCACTAAAACATAACACTACATGTAGATCCTCTGGTGTCATTTATACAATTCAATGTCCTTGTAAAATGACATACGTTGGCAAAACGATCAGACAACTTCGGACCCGCATCATTGAGCATCGTTCAAGTTTGGCTACACAACGTGAAACTGCACCTATTGTATCGCATTGTCTGAATAATAAACATAGTTTTGACGTTTTGCAGGTTTGCGTCTTGGAGCAGATTTCCCCTCACTGGCGTGGCGGTGACCTTAACAAACAGCTGTTGCAAGCCGAACAAAGATGGATTCACTATTTGGATACTCTACATCCAAAGGGTCTGAATTCAGAAATAGAACTTAATGTTTTTTTGTGAACGCTAGCTTGATACTGACGTCACATAAGTCTTGTTTAGAACTAACTTGATAGTGACGCCACCCCTGACGCTGATGGATGCGTTCCTGATTGGTTCAGCTCTCACTTAAATATCTGCATCTGTGGTCAAAATGGTCTCTGTTCATTTCAAGATGTCATGAGACGAGATCGTCCTGTTTTGAAGGTTTGAGCTTCCGCTGATCCCAGATAAGTGGTTTATTTATCGAATTTTAAATATTTAAATTACTATGTCTATCATTTTTCAACAGAGTTAAATGCCGCTTGACAAAGTTTTATAATTCAAGCTCCTGATGAAGCAGCATAAGCTGCGAAACTTCGGCCGGTTGTTGAGCTACTCTTGAACTAAGATCTGACTTTGTCAACACACTGCGTTTTGAGAAAACATGCTCTACGAGGAGTGAACTGTGTTGGAATAGAGTACTGCACATTTGTGAATTTATTAATGATTTAATGAAAAGCTTTAGTAATAATTATATAACAAAAGAATATCAAGGACTGCCGCAAATGATTAGAAGTCCGGGCGGCTTTCGTTTGAAATATCATAAGAAAGTACACGCCGACAGGCTTGCTGATGCGGCTAGATATAGTTATATATATATAAAAAATAAAAAAATAGAAAACTAAAAAAAAAAAATTATTAACCAACTTAATTGGGAAACGGCATATAGATTGACATTTCCTTTCCTATTGATGTATACTGTATTTCCAGGTATATGTGCTCACTGTTCTGAAAATGCTTAGTTGGGCACATACTTGGAATTAGCAGTTCGCCAGTACCTCCATCAGTTCATCCAGACCATCATCAGTGCACCTAGACCCTCCAGATCTTCACTCTGAACGCTTACCTGTTCATCCAGGACCTCCTAACGAAAAATTGCAGAGAATGGACAAGCCAAAATTCAGTTGTGCGAGTCCATTAGCAGGTGTAAAATTTTTTGGACAAGTTTGGCAAGTTATGCTCATCTGCCTTTTTCAGAATAGCAACTTATGCGCATACTTCAGAGCCTCACACTGGAATACCCCAACACTAAAATGTATGGGGTAGATTTTAAAAGCAACGCGTGGCGTACATGTGTGCCTGCTAGCCAGCGCGCACACATGTACACCTGATTTTATAACATGCACGCGCAGGCACGCATGTTATAAAATCCAGAGTCAGCGCATGCAAGGGGATGCACAATTGTGCACCTTACACGCGCCGAGCCCGCTCCAAGCCACGCTGCCTTCTCCCATTCCCCATCCCCCCACCCCACCTTCCCTTCCCTTCCCCTACCTCCCCCGCCCTTTCCCCCCTACCTTTGTTGATTTCTTTTTATTGTTGAAAAAATTACTTCAGTCCTGGGGATGAAATAGGTTGCGCGCGCAGGACGACTGCCGGCACGCGATCCCAAGCACAGCGTCAAATGGCCGCTGTGTCTGGAGCCTCTGGCCCTGCCCCCTCCCGCCCCTTTTTGCAAGCCCCGGGACTTACATGCGTCCCAGGGCCTTTTTAAAATAGATCCAGCGCATGTAAGACCGGATTTACAAGCATAGGGGTAGATTTTCAAAGGGTTGCATGCATAAGATACGCACGCAATCCCCGAAAACCTACCCCTGTACCCCCCTGCGCGCCGCCGAGCCTATCTTGCATAGGCTCGGCGGCGCGCGCAAGTCCCGGGACATGCGTAAGTCCCGGGGCTTGAAAAAATGGGCGTTCTGGGGGCGGGGCGCTGGCCCGGGGGTGTTCCGGGGGCAGGACCAAGGCCTCCGGAACAGCCACCGGGCTGGAGGATGGAGAGCCGGCACATGCAAGTTACGCCTGCCCAGAGGCAGGCATAACTTCTTCAATAAAGGTCGGGGGGGGGGGGGGTTTAGTTAGGGCTGCAGGGCGTGTTAGATAGGGGAAGGGAGGGGAAGGTGCAGGGGGGGGGGGGAAGGAAAGTTCCCTCCGAGGCCGCTCCAATTTTGGAGCGGCCTCGGAGGGAATGGAGGCAGGCTGCTTGGCTCGGCGCATGCAGGTTGCACAATTGTGCACCCCCTGCGCGTGCCAACCCTTGATTTTATAACATGTGCGAGGTAGCGTGCGCATGTTATAAAATCGGGCGTAAATGTGTTCGTGCCGGGTTGCGCAAACAAATCTACACCCGCACGCATGTTATAAAATCTGGCCCATAATCTTTTTAAATTCGGTCCTATGTGTAATAATGCAAGCATAAAAGATGCAAATATTCTGTAATGCTAATTTCTTGACATATTTTGAAATAGCACATCTTTTACTTAAGGCTTCATCTTCTGAAGGTTCATAAAAAATGTGTGCAAGCAAATCATTGTACAAAACACAGTGTGAAACATAAATGCAGCCTACTGAGTTAAACTTCTCACAATGAATTTTTTTTTGTTTTGCATAAATTTCTGTTTACATAATTTTTTTCTGTGAAATATTTTCCCTTAGAGAAGTTGCAGGACAATAAATCTTTATTATAAAGTTAAACAAGCAAATTAAACTGCAGGCTTTTTTTGTGCTTTCTTTTTGGCTTAAATTTCATTCTAAATTAGTGGTTCTTAATTCAGTCTCTGCGGCACACCAAGCTAGTCTTGTTTTCATGACAATGTGCAACCAATGTGCAACCTCTTTTTTTGTATCCTAGTATCCTGCAGGATGAAGCACTTGCAAATACTGAAGAAATAAGAACACTTCAAGTTCCCACTTCTTTTATACTGACCACACCCACAGGAGGCAGTCCCATGAGGGACCACAGGGTCAGGCTAGACTCTGGACACACAAACACAGATTGAATCTTTTATTAAACAGTATAGTAACGACCAGAGGTGGCAGTAGTGAGTAGATGATGAGCCCAGCTGGGCTGGTCTCCCACAATATGCTGGAACAGCAACTCCTCAGTAGTCTGTGCACTAGTGGAAAGAGACTGAGAATTATGAGTACACAGAGATAAGCACTCAGGGTCCCATATGGAATTAGGGAAAGCTATGAGGCAGGGAGAGCAGGCCCTCGAGCAAGTATCTGATTCCAGAGAAACAGTACTGTGGAAGAGATGGCATGTACTCTCAGATGGAATCTGTTGGTGAGGTCTTCCAAGTAGCAGGTTGAAAGTTGCAGGCAGCGAGTCAGGGAACATAGGCCCTTGAGGAGCGAGTACCGGTTTCCTGATGGCACCTGTAATAGAAAGAAGGAACCCCGGAGGAGCAGGTACTCCGAGATAACCCCGAAGGGTGTTAGAGTCCAGAAGCACTGGAGTGGCAGAGTAGCTTCGGTACAGAGAGCGAATCCCATCTGTAAGGAGTCCATTGCTAACTCGACGAGCTAGCAAAAGTAGAGAGCTTAAATATCTGGGCAGCATGACGTCATCTCAGGGGGACGCCCCTGAGGTTCGCGCCAACGTGGAAGTAAAGCTGAGGGCGGCTTGCACGCGCACGCCCTAATAGTACCTGGAGGAGCATGGCGTGAGGCAGTGGCAAAGCTGGTCCGGGGGCTCCAGAGAGGACGGCACACAGACGCCGTGGAGGCCAGCAATCCCAGGTAAGTGGGAGGAGCCGCAAGAAATGAGGTGTAGGCAGGGTGAAGCCGCGAAGTCCGACGGTCGCAACATCTATTTCTGTGATTGGGTAACTCATCTTTAGTGAAAGACAATAAACAGATTTAAATTGCCACTTAACACTGCAGGACTGCAAACAGTAAACTATCTCTTTAAGGGCTGCTAGGACTGTGAGATTGCAAAACAATCCAGAGGGCATGAGCAGGCAAACCAATGGAGACAATCTCTAGAGCAACACAAAGCCTGTTTTTGCTCTGGTGCTAGAAACTAATTAAATCTGTTTATTACCAATGTAAGAAGCCTTCCTATTTTTCTCTCATCAGAATTGTGTTAAGGCTAGTCATGAACACCTCAAGTGACTTGGAATAGAGGTCATTACTGTTTACTCATACTGAATATCAGTGCAGAGCTGTTTGGAATTGCAATTGTGTATGCCAGTGTTAACAATGTTATAAATAAGTTGAGTAAGTGTATTTGCCTTTGTAATGATATGGTGTTAAAATGGGATTACCTATTTAATAAAGGAAAGAAAAATATGCATATGTGGGGTAGACCATTGGAGACAATCTCTAGAGCAACAGGCTGTCTGCTTTTGTCCTGCCACTGGAAACAAATTGGTTTACTATTAAGGAACTTGTGCTATGGATACATGGGTCACTGAGGTTGGGACCCTTTTGTGAGTCTTGCATCACAGTCCAGGCAGTTGGTCAGCCTGGGAAGCAGCAAGGAACCTTCCTGTCAGTCAGAATATTCAAATCTACAGCACAGTACAACAGTGGGCAGCTCATTGCTGATTACGGAGCAAAGACTTAGAAAGCACTGAGATTACCATGCCTCCCAGCCTGAATTGCTCTGCTCATTACCATTTAGAGAGTTGACATACACATTATAAATTGTATGGGTTTTGTAAAGTCTAACTGATTAAGCTTGGTTTATTCTTGCAGTAAATGCTACCGTGTTTTATAGTATTGAGTCATGGGCTCATTACTAGTGCTGGGTTAACTGCAGAGCTGGATACTGCCCACAGTGATTGCATGGCACAAGCTGAATCATACAGCTGAAGCAGTAGCATGTGTAAGAAAAGCTGAAATATATGTCAATAAAGGTTACAAAGAAAATTAGCACCGAGTGTGGGGCAACAGCTCTTCTGTTCTGTAAGTGAGCATCAGTAGTGACATGAAATCATATGTTTTGTTTTTAATGAAAAAAGTGAAAATGGAGTATTGCACATGTTATGAATGTATTCTTGATAGATCTGTCATTTTGGTTTCCTTAAATCCTGCAATGTCTATGGCAAGGGTTCAAAATATTATAAGTTTAGCAGGTATAGATACAAAACTACGACATTTAAGAGCGGCGCATCTGATCAGATTTTGTGTGGGTTTGAAGACCCATTTTAGAAGGGCTGTGCATTAGTGGGGAATTGAGCAGACAGTGGATAGTTAAGCCTGCTGTGAATGAGACAATATCAGAGCAGAATGCTGAGTCTAAGGCTCCTGAAGCATGCACTGACTCCCTAGTGAATGACATACTTCTAGAAATAATAGATCAATTTCAAAAAGAGCTAGTTCATATAGCTGACAGCAAGAAAATTGATATTGAAGAATTGAGGAAGAGAGCATCTGCTTTTATGACTGAATGTTTGGGGGTCACAAGTGGATAAGTCACCTCAGGGTGTGCTTCAGATTCCAACTAGAGATCAGCAGAAAGTTCTTGAATGGCAGAATTCTATATTAACTCAACATTCTGGGCCAGCCAGCTTTTCTCAAAGCTCTACTCCGTCAACTCCCATTCCTGTGGATGTTTCAAAGGTTGTAGTGGAACATGTGATTAAAAACTCCCAAGGAAGGTGCAAAGTTGAATCATACCGACCAGAGAATTACGGTTTCTCTAGTAATATTCCTAAACCTAGTAATGAAGGGGTACTATGAAACCTGGTGTATATTCAGATCAAGCAATTATTGCAAGATTGAGACCTCACTCAGGAGTGAAAAAAAAGGAAATTCACAGTTGACTTCCTCCAGCTTTAAATATTGCCTTTTATATGGGCAGGGGCAGATTGTAGGAAAATATCAGCCCAGGAGAGTTTTTTTCAAAACCAGCCCATGGGGTATCTGACTCTCTTGTGTTCCCTGCAGCATGTGTTTCAACAGTTCCCAAAAGGCATTCCAAACTGACCCTTCAGAGGTATATCATGTGATCTGGTGCCTGGCAGAGCTCAGCCAAAAAATCTCCAACATAAATTTCACATTTTTCTGAATTAACAAACTAAATAGAACAGCTTACCCCAGACCAGGAGTGAGCAAACACAGTTTGCAGGCCCCCTTTCTTTCAAGCAATCAGTTGCTGCCCTTCCCCCCTCCAGTTTGGTTACATCTCTCATATTATATATACAATGTACATATCCTGGATTCCTGGTCTAATATTAAAGTCTTTTGCCTACCAATCAGCTCTTCGTAATGAGTAATGAGACAACCATACTGCCAGCAAGTATCAGATACACTCACACATAATCATTCAGACATCCACTTTCTGACACAGGAAGACACCCACTCACACGTTCTCTCACATGCATTCCGTCATTGTGCTACTGCTCGTGCACACACAGTGAGTGTCCCCATTCCAGTACTGCATGACACGGCATTAAGTAGTTTTTTTGCTTGTTGCCAGCTCTTCCCCATCCTGTAGCAATCCCTCCCTTTCCAATTCCCATCCCTTCTTGGCAAACCCACTCTCCAGGAGACTCACTGGTTCCACAGCCAGCTGCCAGAAACCTCCCCAAAACTGCACAGGCCTTACCTCTTGGCTCACTGCATCTCTTTTTTGTGACTGTTGCTTGCCTCCACGTCATCATATTCCCATTAACTGTCTGCTGCTGCTTTTACGGTTCCCTAGGCTCTGTATTACCCACCTACTCTTGGGGAGGAAGAACCAGAAGTGATTCATGCTGATCCTCCAGGGCTTTAAAAAAAAGAGAAAAATAATTAAGTCCTGGGCCAACACTGGGAATAGCCACAGCTCCAGAACCCTGTTTTCCCAGTACAGCCAGTGCTAATGCATGGGTATTAGGTGCCATAAGTGAACAGCCTTGTACCTCCCAGCCCCTCCCTCCCCACACACAATTTAATATTATGCATTTATGACAATAGATTTTATATCAAAAAGGACATTCAAACTACACTTATGAGGTAAAAATATCATTTATTACATATACTTTATGTTTATATGCACTGCTATAGTGCCAACCAGAAAACCCTGCAAAACAAAAATAAATAAAAATTGCATTGGGCCTATAGTAACATGTTGGGTGTGAGCTTGGCTCTCACACACTCTTTGGGTAAACTGAATTACAATTACAATAAAGTAAACCTCCTATACCAAAAAGGCACTAAATGCCAGGATTCAAACAGTGATAACCCTACCTATGTAAAAGCAATACTGCACCAGGCCCTAAAACACCAATACACTTCCTATTTGGAAAAGAGAACAAGTCAGGCTAATATAAATCCATATATAGAAATGCAATGCTAAGCAGAATACTTCACCTTGGTAACACATGCAAAACACAGATAGCCCTTCACTAAATACAGAATAAAGAGACCAGAAAATATAAACAGAAATGTACAGACAAAAACTGAACTGGAAACCTCAACAAGTCAGACCCTATATGCAGTGCAACAATGGATAAACAAAACATCACTATTCCTTATAAAACATCACAATGAAATAAAAAAAATATAAATTATCAGTAATAGTGAAGTCATAATAACAAAAAGAATATTTCAAACCAGCTGACAAAGAGAGTATCCAATAATTAAAAACAAATATACATTTTTAAATCAATTTCCCCAAGCACCAACAAAATATTTTAAAACAGCAGACACATCAAGTTACCCCCAATAATTGAAACCAATACAATTCAAACTCCCCTGTTTTATATACTTGGGAACTTTTAATTTACAGTCATTCTGAGATTGTTGTGGATGGTCTCTGATACACCCACGCTCATTTGTGCGTGCTGACACACATACCCAGCTGAAACAGACACACACTCCCCCTCACACATGCTTACACATGAACACTTCCCTTGCACATGCCGATAGCTGAAACACACAAACACACTCTCCCATCGCACATACCCTTGCACACATACACACACACACACACATACACACACACACACACGCTACCTCACATACACTGATGCTGATACACATGCTCCCTCTCACACACACATTCTCCCATGCACACGTGGCACTCACACAGGCACATGCACACACATACACACTCACTCACTGACACACTCTCACTCACTCTCACCCCTTGCTGCCTCTAAATATATATATATAAAACAGTTTTACTTACATTGGTGCTTAGGGGGAATCTAGGCAGGGACACCGGATGATGGCCCTGGGATGGGAAGAAGTAGACAGGGAGGCCCCAATGCAGAGAGGGAGTTGGGGAAAAGTTACCTTGTAAGGGTGGCTGGCCCAGTCAGTGACAGAGATCAAGGAGCGGCTTCCTGCAGCTGAGATGTAAACAGGAGTAGGGCTGATGTGAAGGGAGGCAGTGGGAGCGTTTCCTGCCATCTCCTGGTGATGAGGGGAGGAGGGGATCAGTTGCATAGTACCCCAACGATGCCATGGGATTAAAAAAAAAGGCAGGCCCATGTAGCCACAGCCACTGGTGGGAGGGGGGGGGGAGGGGGACCAGCGGTGCAGACCCATGGAGCCGCAGCTCCAGCCACAGCAAAACAAAAGTAAAGAACTGAGCGGAGAGCCTCAGGGGAGGCACCCGTTCTACCAAGAGAACTGCTGCGGGGCCTGAAACTGATGGGGCCACTGCGATCAACACCAATCACGTGACTGGCCTGACCAGCTCCGCGTGGCCATGTCCAAAGCCCCGACAGGACAATCCGCTCTGTATATGGGGGAGAATGCCCCAGCAGAACAAGGTTTAGAACAGCTAGATAGGGCCTACGGTAGTGTAACTAATGGAGAAGAACCATTCTTTCTATTTACTGAGACTCACCAAAATGTCAGAGAATCTCTTCAGTCTACTTGAAAAGGCTTCGGGTTTTACTGCAGAAGATTTTGGAGGGAGGAATTTTCTTCGGTCTCACTCCTGATAAGCAATCATTGCAGCAGTTTGTACTGGGTTCCTGGGAAGAGACTTTGATCACCAAGATGCATTTGAGAGAACTATTAGAGGGCAAGATTTGGAAGCTCCCATCTACACTGAGCTGCTGTATAAAATCAGAGCAATTGAGGAGGAGGAAAACATGAAAGAATTTAGAAGGCACCGTCATTTGGGAATTGTACAGATTAAACCTGTAAGCAGAACTTGCACAGCAAATGGCATAAACAACATTGCTCAGTACGTGGTGCTGGAGGCAAGTGAGTTCAAAGTGAAGCCTAAGGTAAGAGTATTTTCAGGAGAAGAAGGGAATGTTTTGCCCATTCCATTGGTCTCTCAATGTAGAACTGCCACTCTTGAAGTGGTAAATATTTCTGCTGTAAGCAGCCTGATGCAAGAAAATCCTTGGATAAAGAAAATACACCCAAAGCGTAGATCCTATTCCAGGATAGTTTCATTCTGATAACTGTGGAGAGGATGGGCACATGATGGGAGGATGCATCAACCCCATGAATGCTGTTTTAGCTCACTAGAAGCTGCATGTGAGATTTGAACAGAACAAGAGAACGCCCAGTGTCAGGCAGGCCTCAAACACTCTTTTAAATTAAAAGAGTTGAAACTTCACAAGATCCCAAAAAAGAAATAATAAATGACTGTGTCCCACCAGGTCCACTACCGGATTACAGCGACGGATTGGCCTATCGGGAGATCGGGCATCCCTTGGTGGGCCGGTCGCACCGGTCATGTGATTGTCATCTCAGCTCCTGCTGAGAGAGGTTGACACGGTGGGGCTGTGGCAGAGTCCAATCTGATGTGGCCTAAGAGAGGTCTCGGCAGGGCCGTGACAGAGCCAGGTCAGAAGGAGGTCTCGATGGGGCCATGATGTAGCCCGGCCGAGGAAAGTCTTGATAGGGTCGTGACAAAGCCCAACCTGCTGCGGCCTGAAGAAAGGCCTACAGAGTATGATGAAGGATGCATTTGGTGGTTGCAGGGCTGCCTTCTCCTACCTCCCCTCCAGCAGTAAATAAGGAGCAGAGCATCACGGGTGTGTCCAAGGCCCAGAAAAAAGGAGTACGCCTGAGAGGTGTGTGTGTGTGTGTGTATGTGTGGTATGTGTATGAAAGAAATAGAGCCTACATATGTGATGAGAGAGACTGAAAGCCTGCATGTGTGTATGAAAGAGAGAGAGCTTGCATGTGTATATGAAAGAGCCTGCATTTGTGTATGAGAGAGAGCCTGCATGTGTGTATGAGAGAAAGTCTGAATATGTGCATGAGACTGAGTGCCTGCATGTGTGTGAGAGCAGTATGTGTATGAGAGAGAGAGTGCCTGCATGTCTGCATGAGAGAGCACTTGCATGTGTGTATGAGAGAGTGAGAACCTGCATGTTTGTATGAGAGAGAGCCTGCATTTGTGTTTGAAAGAGAGAGAGCCTGCATATGTGCATTAGAGTGGCTATGTATGTATAAGAGAGAATGAGTGTGTATGAGAGCCACATGTATTCTGTCCACATGTATTCTGTCCACAATACACAATCTGCTCTACAATACTAACTCCATCTGGTTATGCTCATTATTAAGAATCTACAGACCAACCAGACATCTCCGCTCCCTTGATAAATGTATTTTAGAAGTACCATCAATAAAATCCGTTAGTTTATCTTTAACTCGTAAACGAGCATTCTCTGTAGCTGGTCCAACATTGTGGAACTCACTCCCAGAACATATCCGATTGATATCTAATCGTACAGAATTTAAGAAACTATTAAAAACTCACCTTTTTACCTGTGCATACAATCTATATTAAAATCTATCACATTACATTATATCTGTTAATATAATGTCCATTTGAAAATGTTTAAATTGTTTGTATTTTATGTATTGTTTAAATTATGTATATGCGATTATGTAAACCGCCTAGACAGATAGATTTCTACACATTGTGCGGTATATAAAACTTTTTAAATAAATAAATACTTAAATAAATAAATGTATCAGAGAGAGAGAGAAAATAAGCCTGCATGTCTACATGAGAAAAAGAGCCTGCATGAGTATGTGAGAGCCTTTGGATGTGTTTGAGACTAAGGGTCTCATTTTCTAAAGTATCGCAGGCCTGGGCTTGATGGACCCTTGTTCTAACCCAGTATAGCATTTTGTATGTTCTTATGTTCTTACAGATTGGTGAGGCAAAACTTCTCTTGCCTAAATATATGTTGGCTTTAAGAACATAATAGTGGTGTGCAGTCATTTGCAACAAAATAGGAAATAAAGATGATATATCCTATTTCGTTGCATTTTGAGAAGCAAAAAAAAATGAAAGGAAAACCCATGAAATTTCATGCGGCTTTCCTATCGTTTTTTTTTGGGGGGGGAGGAAAAGCACATCTACTATAACAAAAGCCAAACCCGCCCCAACCCTTCTAATTTAATTAAATGCAACCCCCCCAACCCTTCACGTTTAATTAACTACAACCCCCCCCCCACCTTCCCGACACCCCCAGGACTTGCCAAAAGTCCCTGGTGTTGCACCTATAGTTTGCAATTTTCAAAGCCAGTGTTCTTGCTCTCCAAGCCTTTTGTGGTGCCTTTGGGTAATGGGTATTTCATGGGCTGTAAATGTAAGAAAAAGGTGTCTTTTTTTAAGCCCTGCCCTTTCAAGTCCTATCCCCCCAAAATAAGTGGAAATTCTAATTTGGGCCTCACCCCTCATGCCATCCAAAGCTTCTCATAGATGGGGTGATCTTGCCGATGCAAGAATGATCCCCCCACTCGCTTCTGCCTCTGTGGCACTATCTTGTAAAATGGCTCTGGCTTATTCCATTTGTTCCTTTGCCCCAGCACAGCGGGTCAGCCATTGCCATTTTCTAAGATGGTGCTGGCAGAGTAGGAACAAGTGGGGGTTGCACCTGCCCCCAAAAGACCACTCCATCTATTTTCGAAGATAAGGGGGTAAGACTTGAAAGGGCAAGGCTTAAGAAAAGATAACTTTTTTCTTCCATTAATAGCCTACAAGTGGGTTGAGGGTGAAGGTTGTGGGTGGGAGGGTCCACATGATCTCCAGAAAACACAAGTGATTTTAACCACATCAGGGAAAACCTTTATTTTCAAACTGGAGACAAAACCTCACAATTTCTGGAAAACCAAAAACAATTTCAAAACCATATCCTGGTCAGCTTCTAAAACAATATTTCATATTATCATTGCAGGAGAAAATTGAACTCCTTCAGTGTTATCAAATGTGGCAGCCACTGAACGTGACCTGATATTCAGCCACTGCTGCTGCTTAGCAAGAAAGTATCTACTTATCCGGCTAAGAAGCGCTGAATATTGGCAGTTTTTATCCTTCTTTCTGAAGGTAAATATGATTTATGAGACACTTGTATATCCAAGTATGTGTGTGTGTGTGTGTTCCTGATAACTTTGTTCCTGATAACTTTTGTGTTTGGTGTCCTAACCACACCAAATTTTCAGGACCTGTCAGGGGGACAGGAGGATTCTGACAAAGATAATTTTTTTCCAGATCCATGCACATCTGAGAATCGTGAACATGCACACATCCTAGAAAGTAGACTCTAGTTCTTGGTGGAATTTCTTTTGTTTTCTGAGTTAGGCTGTTCCTTCTCAGCTTGTTTCTTTTTGCACTTTTCAGTAATTCTTAGAATAATCACTAGAGATAGAGGATCTGGTGTTATTTGCTGCACTGTTGGACCAAGTAGAGGAATAATTACTTCCTGCTGTCTATCATTCTCACTGTCTAATGTATTAGACTTGTGATTCCAGTTTAGAAGCTGAGGGAAACTGATTCTCTATATTGCCTCTTTTTTTCTGGCCTCTATCATACAATTTGTCCAATATTAAGGCAAAACAATAATAATAAAGAAGCATTTGCCTCCTTAGGGATGATTCTGTATTTCTCAAAGTCGTGTTTATAGCAAGCTCCGTTTTCTCTTTACTTCTTTCCTGATATTAATGGGCAAACAATGTGAGGAAATGCTGTTTTTATCTTTTTAACTTGCTGAACAGAATTCATCTCCTCCATGTTCCCACACACAGAAAGAGTATGGACAAGTGGACATATACTGCAGTCTGGTATTTGAAAGCATGACACATTAGAATCTACTAGATTAGGGAGCCCTGACCGACGTGCCGCAAATGCGCAGTAGAGAGCAACTCTACCGCGCATGCGCGGGCAGCACGTCGGCCAGAGCGGAGGGTGCCCAAAAAAAAAATGGCGCCTGCTCCTTAAGAGCAGGAGCGGCGGCGGCGGCAGCAACGAGCAGGAGCAGCGGCGACGAGCAGGAGCGGGAGGAGCAGTAGCCGCGGCGACGACAATGACAACAAGCAGGAGCAGGAGGAGCAGCGGCGGCGACGCGCAAGCGAGGGAGGGACACCCCCCTGTCTGCCGGGTGTGGATGAGCTGAAAGGGGAGGGGATTGAGAGAGGGGGAGGAAGGAGAGAGTGAGCTGAGAGGAAGGAGTGGGGGAGGGGAGGGAGGAGAGAGTGGGGGGGGAGAGTGAGGTGGGAGGAAAGGGAGGGAGGTGAGAGTGAGGTGAGGGGAGGGAGGTGAGAGTGAGGTGGGGGAGGAGAGGGGGAGGGAGGTGAGAGTGAGGTGGGGGGAGGAGAGAATGGGGGGATGGAGGGAGGAGAGAGTGGGGGGAGGGGGGAGGGAGGAGAGAGTGAGGTGGGGGATGGAGGAGAGAGTGAGGGGTGGGGGGAGGGAGACTAGAGGGGGAGGAAGTGGGAAGGAAATGGACCGAAAAATTTTTTTTAAATGTAGCCCGCTGTTACGGGCTTAACGGCTAGTTGTATATAAACAAGACTTATTCTTCTGTCCAACTCTTGCCTATGTGACATAGCCTTGTCGAAGCCAAGGCAGGAGAAGGAGATCGGACAAAAGGCAAATCATAGTGAAGCATCATTTAAACGAATCTATAACTGCTTTCTGGATAAAGTGACACAGACATCTTCCCACTGAAAGGTCTGAGCGTATGCAAAGAAATTCCATTAGCTCTGTTAGATTTTGCAGAGAAGTCAGTCAGCAGTGCACACTTAGACACTGTATAAGTGTCTCTGTGTAACAATGAGAGTTTTGCCCACACTGTGAGAGACATCCTCAGAAAGACAGAGACTGAGTATGTGCACTAGAAAGCTGCTGTATGGCAAGTTGGCAGTTCTTACTAAGCATTGATATGAACTCAGTCTGTGAACTTGATTGAATGTGTGTGACAAGCACACTCATTCAGAACTAGTGCTGGTACAATATCAATAAAGCATATTGTGATATCAAAACTCCCAGTTGCCACTTCAGATTCCATCATGCCACTGTGAGAAAAGGGCAGAGGAGGAAATGGCAGAGATAGAGGATTGGGTGTTGCTGCAGAGACACCCAGCTAGTAGCAGTGAGATAAAAGCAAGACCTACTCCTAAACTTAAAAGGGAATTGTAAAAAGGCAGGATTGGAAGCTATCTCAAGCCATTATAAAAAATGACATTTGGAGAGAATGTGTCTCTGTCATCTGATTGTCTCTCTCTTGTTTTGAAGCAGGGGCAAAAGACAGGAGAGCCATTGGAAATTGGCTTTAGCAAGGCAGGGCAAGGAGAGGGGCAGCAGAAGTGCAATACCTAAAACTATCAGCTCACTCCTCCATGATTACTGTTTCTGAAGTAACAGAGGCAGTATTTTCAACAAATTATTCTGAGGAAGAATCTTGATAGGATTCCATGAATCAGAAGATATGGAAGAACTAGTAGCTGAAGAAAATTTTGGAGCTCTAGTCAGTAGCGTCTTAGACTTCAGTGAGGTGATGAGGGAGGTAGATAATACCGACAGTACAGAGAGCAAGCCCCACCAAGAACAGGTTTAAGGAGTGTGAGTGATGCTTCTGGCATTTTGCTCATGGTCTACATTCAATCTTAACTCCAGTGCAAGCATCAGCCCCTAAGGATGTAGAGAAGAGATCATACATGACATCCCTGGTCTAGGATCATTTTAAAGTGAAAGAGGTCATGCGTTTTGCTCTGTATATTCATTGCAGTAAAGTAATCAGTTAAAGGAAGGTACTGGGACATCTGACAATTTGCTGGTATGCACAATCATCTGCAAAAGCAGCAGCCGTTAGCATTGGCAATATCAGCCTCAGGACCCCCTCTGTCAGTCAAAGCAAATGCCGCGCAGCCGCGGGCATGTTATAAAATCCAGGGTCGGCGCGTGCAAGGGGGTGCAGACTAGTGCACCTTGCGCACGCCGAGCCCTAGGGGAGCCCCAATGGCTTTCCCCGTTCCCACCGAGGCCGCTTCGAAATCGGAGCGGCCTCGGAGGGAACTTTCCTTCGGCCCCCTCTCCCTTCCCCTATCTGTCCCGCCCCCTAGCCTGAAAAAAAAATACCCCGTACCTTTATCCCAGAAGTTACGCCTGCCAGAGGCATGTGCTGTGCAATCCCCAGGCCCAGCAGCCGAAGAGAGAACTCTGTCCCCACTCATGCCCCGCCCTGCCCTGCCCACGCCCCGCTCCCAGACCACCCATTTTTTCAAGCCCCAGAATTTACGCACATCCCAGGGCTTTATGCGCACCACCGGGCCTTTTGAAAATAGGCCCGGTGCGCATACCCCCCCCCCCCCCCACGCGTGTAAATCCACCTGGATTTACACGCGTGGGCTTTTAAAATCTGTCCCTAAGTGTCTGCTACACCTATTAGCGCCCAATTTCAAAATACCTTCCAGAACTACATTTAGTAGGCAGGCTATCCCCACTCTGAGGCAGGGGGAAGCAATGTGCATTTCACCAGTGACATCTGGGCAAGCATGAACACTACTCATGCTTTTATCTTCATGATGGCATCACTGGTGGGAGTTGGCCATGTAGGGGCAGGCAGCAGCCCTAACAAGGACCAAGCATCAAGGTACAGGTGGGCTATCCTGCACACCCAGGTAATGGATAGCCCTATTACCTGATAAAATATCCTTTCAACCCTAAAATGGATGTTGGAGGGTTGGCAGTTAGACCAGAGAGGCAGAAGTCTCCATGCAGGTTTTTTTTTGTGACAGACAGTGGTGCAAATATGGTAAGAGCAATGGAAAATGTGAGCTTTTGGGGGATCCGTTACTTTGCACACTTGCCGCATTTTCGGCGAGGGACGCCCTGGGGCTGGATCCCAAGCAACATGGGATTGCAATCCTGAAGGACCTGATAAAAAGGTGCAGGAAAATAGCAGAACATTTTCATTGAAGCCTGAAGGGGTGGGCAGTTTCTCAAGAGAAGCAGGAAAGCTTCAGTAAGCTTCGTAAGCATCTGATTCAAGTTATTGGTACGCACTGGAATTCCATTTATCTGATGCTGCAGAGGTTAGTGGAGAAGAAGACAGCCCTTCATAATGTTGTCTGGAAACAGAAAGAGGGGTGGATTGTCCCCTGGGGCATCATGATTGAATAATGATGAGGCAACTGATATAAATCCTAAACCCCTTCAAGGATGCCATGGAGGATCTGAGTTCCAGAAGCATCATCCTGGAAGGGTCAACCCCATAGTAAATATTCTGGAGAAAAAGTTAGATTTCTGTGCGCAAGAGGGAATGGAAACAGGAATGTTGCAGTTCGTGGACTCCTTGCAACAGCAGGCGTAATGAAACTGAAAGTTCTGACAGAAAACAACACTTAAATTCTTGCCACAATCTGTGATCCATGGCTGAAAGGGAGTCTAACCCTCCATTCCCAATGTCTCACACACATTAAGGAGAACCTGGCAGCTAGGATGCTTGAAAAGGAGCGCCAGAGGTAGAGGCGCAGGGGGATGTAACGCAGGAAAAAAATGGCCATCCCAGAGAGTAGTGCAAGCACGAGCAGCACCTTGTCACCTAGCATTTCCTCCCCCACCTCAATAAGCCAGATTTTATTTTTTTATTTTTAGTTGATTTATATTCCACTTTTTCAGGCACTTCAAAGCGGATTGCATTCAGGTACTAGAGGAATCTGAATGTAAAAAGGTCATGTTGCTTCCACAGAACCATCTCTCCAGGTACAGGCCATAGCTAAAGCATCTGGCAAGAGGGACCTTCACCCCACCCTAGCAAATGTGACCTCCAGCAGAAATTTCTGTTACCCTCTGTCCAGTAGAACCCACCGAGGACATGGACATAGATCCGTTGGCATATTAGGCACATAAGACTACAGTCTGGCCAGACCTGGCCAAGATGGCTGAACATGATGTTAGATTCTCCAGTTGAGGCCACCCGCGGCTGGCTCCTCCTACTTCCTCTTCCGGCTCACGGACTGCTGTCGGCATTGGCGTGCCAGCAGGGAGGTGTCCCCGGCACAAGCCCCTGGCCTTCTCCTCCTTCGCGGTACTGGCCACCGACTCTGTGCCACACTCCATGGCAGGAGGGATCACCTCCACCCTTCCTTTCGCGGCACAAGGCCGCAAACCAACGCTCCCGACTGCCCTTGCTGGGCCAGGCCCTCCCTAGGTGCGTGACCAAGATTCCTGCTCTGATTTAAAGGGCCAGCACCAATTAGAACAGGCCTGCCCCTTGGAATGACATCAGGATCCTGGAGCTATTTATGGGAGCCTCCTCTTCACGTTCCTCGACTTGGCAACGAGTCTGCTTCGCTTCGGTGAGGTGTTCTGTGCCTTGCTGGTATCATGGTCCCTGTTCCTGCCTTCTGAGTCCTGTTCCTGTTCCTGTTCTCCAGTTCCTTTGGTCGGATCTTCTGGCTTCTGAGCTCGGACTGGCTTCAGTGACTCTTCTGGCTTCTGACCTCGGACTGGCTTCGGTGACTCTTCTGGCTTCTGACTCTGGACTGGCTATCGGCGACTGTCTGGCTTCTGATCTTGGACTGAATATCGGCGATTCCATTGTCTTCACAAGGGCCCACCTAAGACCAGCTGGCCCCATGCACCCAAAGGCTCAACCCGCGGTGAACGGGGTTGGTATTGGTGAAGCTCCAGCCGACCCTTGCATCAGTTCAGCCTCGCCTCCTGATGGTGAGGACCTGTGGGTGTTTGCCCTCTCAGGTAGAGCCAACTCCCCCTCGAGCAAGGGGTCCACATTCTCCTGCAACACCACAACAGATTGCCAAGTCCATGGACCTGGCAGAGGCTTCGGCTCTCCAAGCCATTCTGAGAATAGCTCAAAGGATCCTGGAGGAACAGAAGGCCCTGGATTCTCTCACCTCAGCGGTAGAAAACCTGAATCGACGTTTGGACTCCGCCGGTCCCATGAACCCTGTCGTGCCACCGATTCCTACTGCCTCACTGCCGATACCCGGTGCTCGTCTGGTGATTCCTCTACCTGCTCCTCCCCGCTTCACTGGAGACCCACAGTCCTGTAGGGGCTTCATTAACCAGTGCAGCATGCACTTCTGCTTACAACCAACCCTTTTTCCAGAGGACATTACAAAGACAACCTACATCTTGTCAGTCCTCTATGGGAAGGCCCTAGCCTGGGCGTCTCCCTTGTGGGAGCACGGTGATCCTGTGTTGCGAGACCTGAGTGAGTTTCTGGCTCTCTTCCGTACCGTCTTCGACGACCGCACTCGGAAGGCCTCGGGGGTGACTCTTTTATACCTGCGCTAAGGTTCCTGGACTCTAGCTGAATACTTGATCGAGTTTTGGACCTTGTCCTCGGAACTCCACTGAGACGCCAGTTGTTTGGCTTCAGACGTCCTCGGCTGACCCAAGCTCCACAGGAACCACAGAAGAACCATGCAACTGGGCCGAGGCAAACTATCCTCTCAGAAATGCCTTAGACGTCAGCAAGGCGGTCTCTGCCTATACTGCAGTGGCGCTGGGCATGTCTTGGCATCATGCCCGGTGCGACCGGGAAACACTTGGGCCTAGGATCTGAAGGAGGACTCTTCCTAGGACTTGCCTCACTCATACCTCCACTGACTCTGCCGGTCACCCTGACGATGGGAGTTCACGACTTCCATACCCTGGCCCTGGTGGACTTGGGAACCGGGGGTAACTTTACTATGAAGAGTTTGGTGGAACACCTCAGTCTTCTACTCTTCCGTACCCCAGTTCCATTGGTCCTCTCATCCATTAAGGGCGAACCCCTTCTGGGTCGAGTAACCCACGTTATCGCTCCCATCCAGGTCCGCACTGGAGTACTTCATGTGGAACACCTTACCTTTCATGTCCTTAAGCCATACATCCCATTGTGTTGGGACTCCCCTGGCTACAATCGCACTGCCCCCAATTCGACTTGAAGACTCTGCAATTGGTCCGCTCGAGAACGGCCTGTCAAAGCTCTTGCCTTGATCCGGTCTCTCCTCTACGATGCTTGACTGCGACCGCCCTTCCACTTGGTCTGCCGCCGCAATACACTTCATACGCAGATGTCTTTTCCAAGAAAAAGGCCGAGATACTACCACCTCATCGGTCCTATGACTGCGCGATTAATATGTTACCTGGTACCGAGCCACCCAGGGGGCGCACTTATCCTCTCTCATCTACCGAGAACCTGGCCATGTCCCACTACATCCAGGAAAACATGGACTGAGGATTCATCCACAGATCAACCTCCCCAGCTGGTGCTGGGTTCTTCTTCATGGGCAAGAAGGACGGGATGCTCCGTCCCTGCATTGATTACCAGGAGCTGAACGCTATAACATTCAAGGATCACTACCTGCTTCCTTTAATTTCTGAGCTCTTTGATCGTTGTTGCGTCCGTCGCTGCTTGATGCCCTCACTCCGCCCTTTTTACCTTCGTGGTGACTCCCTCCGGGTCTGATGGACGGTTAGATGCCGCGGCATCTTCTTGCCGTCTCCCTCCGGCGTCCACGGACTGGCACGACGCTGTGGATCCACCATGTTGTCTGATGATGTAGGGTGTGCGCGCGCTCCGATTGATGTACCAGCAAGGGCACGTACCTCAGGGGCGTCCCCCTGAGTTGATGTCATCCGCTTCCAATATAAAAGGTCTCAGTATTCGCTATTGAATCGAGTTAGCAAGGGGACTCGCCTCGGCTGTCCAAGCTACTCTGCCTCCTCGGACTTACCAGGGGCACCCACTCCTCGGGGGCCTCGCTCTCTTTTCTTTATTTCAGATTGCAGATAGGAACCAGTACTCGATCCTCGAGGGTCCATGTTCCTGAACACTCTGAAGATTCTCTACTGCCTGGAAGCTATCGCAGATACAGACTATTGTGAGTTACCATCACTCTCTCAGAGCTTTCCCTGGAATCAGGTACTTGCTCCTCGAGGGCCTAACCCTTTCCAGCTACTGAGCTTCCTTAAGACCTTATGTGAGTTTTGTCATCCAGCTCTGGCTATGAACACAGCATACCCTGTCTACTCACTATCTATAGTTTCTGTATAGCTTAGCAACCCTGAGATTGCTGTTCCAGTACCTGAGGGACTTCAGCCCTGCCGGGCATATCAGCTCACTACTGCCACCTCTGGTGATTCTACTAACCTGTCTAATAAAAGAATTATCTGTGTCTGTCTCCATACCCAAGCCTAACCTGTGGTCCCTCTCATGATATCCTCCTGGGGGTGCAGTCATCTGCCATCGGCCCAAGGATCCACCTATCTACATTCCTCTACAGCTGAGTGCCCTCTCCAAGCACTCCACTGGTAACAGATTGCTACTCCTTCCCATCAGGAGTCTTCAGAAATAGATTCATAACAGATTGCAACTCCGCAGTCTATCCCTTAACAGATTGTTAACTACTCCCTCTACAGGAGCTGAGCATATCAGATTGCTAACTCCCCCTTCCACAGGAGCAGTTCATAACAGATCGCTAACTCCTCCCTCTACAGGAGCCGATGCGTAACAATCGTCTTCAGGGTGTGCGGGTCTTCACCAAGCTGGACCTTAGGGGAGCCTCCAACTTAATTCGTATCAAGGAAGGTGACGAGTGGAAGATGGCCTTCAACACCAGGGATGGGCACTATGAGTACCTAGTTATGCCCTTCAGCCTTTGTAATGCCCCGGCCATCTTCCAAAACCTAATGAATGAAGTCTTCCGAGACTTATTGTATCAATGTGTCATCTACCTCGACGACATCTTAGTTTTCTCCAAGCCTCTGTCTGCCCATCGCTAAGACGTCTCCCTGGTTCTCCAACGTCTTCGGGAAAATAGGCTCTACGCCAAATTCGAAAGATTCGTCTTCGAATAAGAAGCTCTCCCATTCTTGGGGTATATCATCTCCAACCAAGGGTTTCACATGGATCCTCAGAAACTGAAGGCCATTCAGGACTGGCCTCAACCTTCCAGATTGAAACCTCTACAACGATTCTTGGGTTTCAGTAACTATTACCATTCTTTCATTTTTAACTACGCCTCTATCGTGGCCACACTGACTGCCTTGACCCGTAAGGGAGCCGATCCTAAGCACTGGCCGCCCGACGTGATCTCCACATTTCTTTGCCTAAAGGAAGCATTTCTCCTCGAGCCCTGCCTTTATCACCCTGACCCATGATGCCTGTTTGTTGTCAAAGTGGATACTTCCACTGAAGTAGTTGGGGCCGTCCTCAGCCAATACTCCACCAGTCACATACTGCATCCCTGCTCCTTTCTCTCCCGCCAATTCTCCACAGCAGAGCGCAATTATGCCATTGGTGATAAATAACTCCTTGCCATTAAGATAGCCTTTGAAGAATGGTAACCCTGGTTGCAGGAAGCTCACCACCAGATTATGGTCTATATTGACCAAAAAAACTTTGTACTTTGGACATTGAAGCATGGGCCCTTGGTCTCTGTTAGAGATGACACCTCCCACAGGGTGGAGCCCTGTGGGGACTTGCAGCGATAGGCTAGCTCAAGGCAGAGATGGACACAGAGATATAGCTTTATTGTACTGCAATGTAGATAGGAACCCGAGGAACGGGTGATGATTCCAGCTAGGAGAAGAGACACCAGATGGCAATGTTCCGTCTGTAGGTTGCAGAGTGGAACAGGCAGTTCCACAGTCTCACCAGGCCCGTGGTGTGGGGTAGGCCGAAGATCTATGGAGAGAGAAATGAGACAATGCAAGGCAGAACTGAAGCAGCAGTACTCATTGTGATGCTGGTAGTTGTATTAGGAGAGCCCTGAGGAGTGGAGGTCTCGGACGAACAAGGCCCCCGTGGACCGGGTACCATAGGCGTCCTGGTAATAGGTAGGCAACCCCAAAGGGTAGATAGGAGCAAGGCAAGGCCCCCTGAGGAGCGGGTACCTTAGGCGTCCTTGTTAGTAGCAGATAACCCCAGAGGGTAAAGAGGAGTGAGGCAAGACCCCCGAGGAGCGGGTAACTTAGGCATCCTTGTTGGTAGCAGAGAACTCCAGAGGGTAAAGAGGAGCAAGGCAAGGCCCCCATGGAGCGAGTACCTAAGTCATCCTGGAGCGAGAGTACACAGAGCAGGAGTGTCTGGTAATGTGGAGAGATCAGCATGGAGGATTCCTTGCTAACTCTTATTAGGAATCGTGAATGGAGTTTAAATACCCAAGCTAGTGACATCATGCAGTGGGGACACTCCTGGGGTTCCTGCCATGATGCACATAAAGGATGAGGCTGCGCATGAGTGCATGCCCTAGGTGATTCCTTGAGGAAGATGGTGAATGCAATTGCCCATGCCGGACCGAGGACGCCGGAGGGTTCGGTGTGAAGAAGCGGAGGCAGCCATCTTACCAAAATGGATTGAGTCAAGCAGAAAAAAATGAGCAATAGAGGGTGCAGCCTTCTGCGACCTGCATCAGGCCCAACATCTCAATTCACGACAAGCCCATTGGGCCCTATTCTTTGCTAGATTCGACTTTGTCTTACAATATCGTCCAGCTGCCAAGAATTTGAAAGCAGACGCACTCTCTTGAGTCTTCGACACCACAGATACGCCAGAACCCCCCAGCTTCATCTTTGAACTTTCCCGGGTACTGCAGGCTGCCACTATGCCTATTCCTCTAGGGAAAACCTTCAAACTGCCATGCCTCCAGTCAGGTCTTGACCTGGGCTTACAACTCTCACAGCTCTGGACATCCAGGACAACATCGGGCTCTGGTAGCCCTCCGCTGATTTTACTGGTGGCCTGGGATGGCTAAGGATGCCCGATCGTACGTTGAATCTTGCCATATGTGTACCCATCATAAGAATTCCACAGGTTTACCTCGGGGTCTGCTCCACCCTCTGCCTGTCCCCAATGAACCGTGGACACACATCTTAACGGACTATATTGTTGACTTACCACCATCAAAAGGCAACACCACCATCTGGGTCATTATTGACCATTTCTCGAAAATGGCCGATTTCGTGGCATTACTGGGATTACCTTCTGCACCTCAACTAGCCCAGCTATTCATCCATCACGTCTTCAGGCTGCACAGTCTACCCAAAGTCATCCTAGCAGTCCAGGGACCCCAGTTCACCGCCAAATTTTGGAAATCCCTCTGTCAAACATTTGATGTCACTCTGGAATACACATCAGCTTATCATCCGCAAACCAATGACCTGGCGGAAAAAACTAACTGGCTTCTCAAACAATTTCTATGAACATTTGTTAATAACAAACAGGACAATTGGGCAGATCTGCTTCCTTGGGCTGAATTTGCCCTCAATTCCCACCCTTCTGCCGCCACCGGCTCCTCACCCTTCCAAGTGGTTACAGCAAGCAATATCTTCCACCTCTGCCCGTTCCCATTACTGTCCCTTCACCAGTGGCTCAGCTGTCCGCTGAGGAGATGCATCGCCTTTGGACCTTCACCCAGCAAACCTTGCTCAAGGCTAGCCAGGCAGCCAAAAAATTGTCAGACCTCCATCAAAGACCGAGCCCACCTCTTAGACCTGGCCAGAAGGTATGGTTAAGTACGCAGTTTATCCGCCTGAAGCTACCATCTATGTGGCTTGCTCCTCATTTCATCGGTCCATTTCCGATACTCCGCCGTGTAGGCTCCGTTGCTTATCAGCTTCAACTCCCGTCCTCTCTTAAAATCCACAACACCTTCCATGTGTCACTCTTAAAACCACTGGTGTTGACATGGCCTTCCAGAAGGCCACCTGAACCACAGCCTCTCTCTTCCGAGGATGACTCCACCTACCAGGTCCGAGAGATGCTTGATGTCAGGAAACGAAAGAAGAAGTGGGAATACCTGCTAGCCTGGGAGAGGTTCAGTTCTGAGAAGAATACTTGGGAGCCTCTTGATAATATCCTGGACAAGGACCTTCTCGCCCAATTCCATGTGAACCACCTTCCGAGCCAAAACCCCAGGGAAGGTGCTTTAAAAAGGGGGGTGTACTGTTAGATTCTCCAGCCGCGGCCACCCACAGCTGGCTCCTCCTACCTCCTCTTCCAGCTTTCGGACTGCTGTCGGCATCAGCGTGCCGGCAGGGAGGCATCCCCGGCACAAGCCCCTGACCTTCTCCTCCTTCGCGGCACCGGCCGCTGACTCTGTGCCACACTCCATGGCAGGAGGGATCACCTCCATCCTTCCTTTCGCGGCACAAGGCCGCAAACCAACGCTCCTGACTGCCCTTGCCGGGCCAGGCCCTCCCTAGGCGCATGGCCCTACCTCCTGCTCTGATTTAAAGGGCCAGCACCAATTGAAACAGGCCACCCCCTTGGAATGATGTCAGGATCCTGGAGCTATTTATGGGAGCCTCCTCTTCATGTTCCTTGACTTGGCAATGACCCTGCTTCGCTTCGGTGAGGTCTTCTGTGCCTTGTTGGTATCGTGGTTCCTGTTCCTGCCTTCCGAGTCCTTTTCCTGCCTTCCGAGTCCTGTTCCTGCTCCTGTTCCCATCCTCCAGTTCCTTTGGGTGGATCTTCTGGCTTCTAACCTCGGACTGGCTTCGGTGACTCTTCTGGCTTCTGACTCTGGACTGGCTATCGGCGACTCTCCAGCTTCTGATCTTGGACTGAATATCAGTGATTCCATAGTCTTCACAAGGGCCCACCTAAGACCAGCCGGCCCCACGCACCCAAAGGCTCAACCTATGGGGAACGGGGTTGGTATTTGTGAAGCTCCAGCCGGCCCTTGCATCAGTTCAGCCTCGCCTCCCAATGGTGGGGACCTGTAGGGGTTCGCCCTCTCAGGTAGTGTTAACTCCCCCTCGGGCAAGGGGTCCACATTCTCCTGCGTCAACACAACACATGATCTTTTCTTCCAACAAATCAATGTGCCCAATGAATGTGTCGAATGGCGACCCTTATCATTCAAGGCTGACATCAGTGTTAATGGAAAAGTTATTCTTTTTGAAAATCATTCTACCTTTGCTCAGCAAGCCAGAATTTCCATGCCACTGAAGGTCTTCTGCCACTCTTGCTAGCTCCCATGCTTCTGATGTACCACATTGGGAGTCTTGTTGCCACTCTGCCTAGTTTCCATGCCCTTTATGCTATACCATGGGGACATTGCTGGCATGCTGCCTTGCTGCCATTGTGCCATGCCTCTGATGCTATTCCTTGAGGGTCTTTCTGCCACTCAGCCCTGCTGCTATTCCCAAACTTTATACCTTGGGGTTATTGCTGCTACTGTGCCTTGCTGCTTTATCCCAGACCTTGCAATAATTTTGCCACTGCAGGAGGCTGCTTTGTACTTCTCATGTTGTCTTGGAGTCTCCTCCTACTCTTTGCACCACTTTGTCTCTCTTTTTCTGCCACCTTTACTGCTTTGTTCCCTCTTCATAGTGCCTTAGGATATTCATGCCACTCTTAGTGCCACTTTGTCCCTCATGTGCTGCCTTGGGAGGGTTCATGCCAATGTTTTTTTGGTGCCAATGTTTTTTGGTGCTGCTGCTTTGCTGCTCTAGCAGTGCTTTTGAGAATTCATTCCACTACTGGTAGTATTTTCCCTCTTTGCAGGTCCTTGATGTTATTCATGTCATGTTTAGTGCCATGTTGATATATTCTTGATGCGCTGGGATTCTCTTCCCCATCTGATATTGTCTACCCATAAGTTTCATTAGAATTTAATAGAGAACCCCAATTTTGAAGCTCAAAATAGGCTGCATTGCTTCCCCCATTGACAGTTTTCCCTGGAGGAATTGACATTAATGGTAAATGAAAAAACAAATGAAACAAATAAACAAAAATTTTTTTTTGTATAAACGGAGGTGACCTTAGTAATGAATAAACAAACTGAAACAAAAATTAAGCCTATAAAATAATGACAAAAAGAATGACCTTTTTGAATAACTTTCTCCATATAATGAACCAGATTTACAAAGATCACCCCAGCCTCACCTCCTTAAAGAAAATAGTCACAGGATAGATGTGATAGAGAGGAGGTTCTAATCATTGCCAGTATTTTAAGGAAGGCATCAAGGCAATTAGTTATAGTACAAGGAGAAAAGTAAACTAGGAAAATACCATTCCCTCACCAGGAATAGTACCATGAAGAAAGCAGTAATATTAGCAGCCACCTCATTAGTAGTTCTGTCCTGCCATCGCCATCTTCACACTACTGTGCTATTATTACTTTATAGTCTTTGCTGTCTACAAATCTCACAATGTCCTTGGAAGTATCCATGTAAGCTTTCCCAACTGCCCCAGAGTGTCACCTTCAGGTGCCAGAACTTGCTATTCTTGAACAACTACTAAGTAAATAACATTTCTAGGGAAAACTGATTTTATTCAAGGGCCATAATAGGTCCTGCTAAAGAATCTGCTCCCTGCTCTTACCAACAGGGAAGATTAAAATCGAAAGGTGTTTTACATGCCTGGCATTTTGAAAAGCAGTTTTGCCTATAGCTGGGAATTTTCAGCCTCTGTGCTATGCAAGCTTAAAACAAAATAATTTATTTGCAATGAAATGGATAATAATCTAAAAATAGCCTTTATTTTTATAATATTCAAATGATTATACTTTTAGTATATATATATATATATATATATATATATATATATATATATATATATATATATATATATATATATATATATACTCTAAGCCTCAAGGCACTGCCATGCAGCTGAAAATCCCAGAGCTAGTTGTTGGCCTGCCAAAATGTAAAACAAACAAACAAACAACCCCCCCCCCCCCAAACAATTGTTTATCCCCAGGTTGGTGAAAGCTGGCCATCTCTGTTCCAAGCATCAGTCTATAATCTGTGGTATTATATGATTCAGATTTATCTCTAGTTGGCTTATGCAGCAGTTCACAGATTTGGCTCCATATGTGGACAGCTGCAGCCCAGGTATCTTTTGGGAAAGCAATACTCTAGGGAGGACTTTAACAGCTTGCTGTCATTGAATTTGAGCCAATAGTTAATTCAAGCGTATATTCTTTGAGGTTTAAAAATCCTCTAACATGCTTTGTTCCTCCATGGGGTCCCAGCTCAGGCTGATAATTTGTCAGTTTTATTTATTTGTATTTTGTGGGTGTTTATAAATTGATTTTCATAGCTGAAGTTTGGAATGTTCCCATTACTAGTTATATAAAACCTGTCTTCCAGTATGTTTTTACAAGAACATATTTTCAATCTAATTTAGCCTGATTTTTGTAGGGAATTGTTGTAATCATATCCAGTTGGAGGATTCATCTAAAATTGGAATCTCATCATTGCACAGTGCTACTGAAGATTTCAGAGAATATGGACAATTTTGCCTATCCATTGTGCCCAGTTTCCCTTCCTTAGAAGAAGGTATTTCCCAATTATCAGCTTATAAGTTTAACCATCTTCCATCATTATTTTTATCCCACCACTAATGCATCAAAGCTATCTCCTAGTGATCAAACTTATATTCATCCATGTCCAAGGTGCTTCAGCAAATACATTTGTGAACAATGTAATTGTGTGCCAATATTCATCAAAAGTGCAAATTTCAAAGCAATTTACCTGGGTAAATTGGCCTGACTGAAAATTGCCATCCACTACCTGACTAAAAGCACACTCAGGCTTCTATGACATGTGTGATTTAAGCCAGGTAAAAAGAAGCATTCCTATGGAGTTTTAGGTTGGGGGAATAAAACAACTCATATACATTTCATTTTCAAATGTATGTATGTTATTTTGTTTATATTTGCCTGCATGTGCAAAGCATGCAAGAACTATTACCATGTGTACTTTACAGAAGCTAATTTTCAAGAGAAAGTACATGGGTGCTTTTATCATGTATAGTAGCTGCTAATTTTCAAAGGGTGGTTTTCCTTTGAAAATTCTCTGCAATGTATATAGATTAAAAGTGTCCATATAAATATAGCACTCCAGAAAATAGGGCCCAGGGGCTCTCTGAGTGTTTAGACCATATTATGATAGGGATGTGCATTTGTTTGAAGCAATAGATAAAATGCAATGAAATAGACAATTTTTGTCTAATTCAAAGACCCCCCCAAAATGAATAGAGGGTACCCACAAATTTAAACAAAAAATTTTGTTTCATTCCTTTGTGTTTCCCATTCAAGACTATGGCCTATTCAAGTCTATGGAAGTACTAAGCAAACAGCAGTTACAGGCAAGGATTAACTGGGAACCATAGCAACTATCCCTTACCTGTGTGACATAGCAACCTCATCTGAGTTCAGGTGGGACAAGGTGGCAAGGAGACCATATGGGAGACAAATCATAGTAAAGCATCTTTTTAGGTAGCCTAAAGTTGTCATCTGGATTAAGTGATACTGACATCCTCCCACTGAAAGGTCTGAGCATATGCAAACTCCATTAGCTCTATTAGATTTTTGCAGAGAAGGATCACTTTTTAAAAGCTCTCTTAGAGTTAAAGAAAAGTTTAAAAAGATAAGCATTGGTATTGGTAAAGGGCCTTTTCTGATCTCAGCTGCAGTCAGTGGTCTCACTTACTGTGACAGAAAGGCAGAGGCAGTAGAACTGATTTCTGTGTTTACTAGGGGTGTGCATTCGTTTTGAACGCATATGTAAAACGCTACTTTTTTTTTTTTAACTTAAAAAAGTGATGAGGCGAAAACGATCGGATTTCCAACTTATTCAACATAGCTATGTTGAATACATTGGAAATCGCGATCGTTGATCCTAAATAAAAATTTAAACCCCTCACCCTCCTTAATCCCCCCCAAGACTTACCAAAACTCCCTGGTGGTCCAGCGGGGAGTCAGGAAGCCATTCCTCTATTCCTTTGCGAGGAGCATGTGACGTCCGCGTCACGTCGGAGTGACGCGGCCGTCACGTGGTCCACCGTGGTTTCACTCCCGGACCCCTCGTTGGACACAAATGGAACTTTTGGCCAGCTTGGGGGGGTCAGGAGGCGTCACGTGGTCCACCGCGGTTCCGCTCCCGGACCCCAAGCTGGCCAAAACGGAACTTTTGGCCAGCTTGGGGGGGTCAGGAGGCCCCCCCCAAGCTGGCCAAAAGTTCCGTTTGTGTCCAACGAGGGGTCCGGGAGCGGAACCGCGGTGGACCACGTGACGGCCGCGTCACTCCGACGTGATGCGGACGTCACATGCTCCTCGCAAAGGAATAGAGGAATGGCTTCCTGACTCCCCGCTGGACCACCAGGGAATTTTGGTAAGTCTTGGGGGGGGATTAAGGAGGGTGAGGGGTTTAAATTTTTATTTAGGGAACCGGTGCACGTATGGACATTGACTCAACTTATGGAATTCTCCATATGTCCATATTGACCGAAATTGACCCCCCTTTTCGACTTATGGACTTATGAACATAAACTTTTTGTCTGCACATCCCTAGTGTTTACTGGGAGTAGGTTAGGAGTGGTAAGAAGATTGAAGCAGTGCCAGTAGATTTTCTGTCTTTTGTCTCTCTCTCTCTGTCTGACATAGCACTATGTAGTGCAGTAAGGTTAGCAAACACATTGAAAAGGAGATCAGCACAGCCTTGCCAGCCTTCTTGGTTCTCTTTCTAACAGTTTTTGTGTTTGCAAAAGGAGTCAGTCAGCAGTGCACACACATACACTGTGGGGTAAATTTTAAGACATGCGCACACATGTTATAAAATCAGGGGTTGGTTCGTGCAAGGGGGTGCACAATTGTGCACCTTGCAAGTGCCGAGCTGTGCTGCCTTCCCCTGTTCCCTCCCAGGCTGCTACAAAATTGGAGTGGCCTACGAGGGAACTTCCCTTCCCCCTAGCCTGACCTTCCCCTAACCTCCCCCCCCCCAGCCCTACTCTAAGCCCCCCTTACTTTTATATTACCTGTTGTGCCTCCCTCTGGGCAGGCGCAAGTTGTGCATTCTGGCAACCTGCTTGCCCGCGATCCTCCGACACAGTGGAAATACCCGCTGTGTCGGAGGCCTCTGGCCCTGCCCCGCCCCACCCCTGGACTTCCCTGCCCCTGCCCCACCCCCAAACAGCCCCTTTTTGCAAGCCCGGGGACTTACACGTGTCCCAGGGCTTTATGCATGTCGCTGGGCCTTTTTAAATTAGGCCTGGCGTGCATAGGGCTTTTACAATTCATCCTTGTATATGTATGTGTGACAAATACTATATTTTTTGCAAACACTGTGAGACAGAGAATGAATTTGTACACTAGAAAGCTAACTCTGTAAAGTTGGTAGAACATGCTAAGCAATAATGTAAACTCAAGCTGTGAACTTGATTGAGTATCTGTGATAGACATATTCATTCAGTACTAGAGTAGTACTATGAGTCTTCATACAGTACCATTAAATTCAATTGTGAAATCGAAACCTTGAGTAGGCACTTCAAATTCTATCATGCCACTGTATGCAAAGGAAAGAGGAGGCATTAGCAGGGGTAGAGGGTTGAATGTTGCTGCAGAGACAGCCCAGCCAGTGAGAACAAGCAGTAATAGTAGAAGCAAAAAAAAAAAAAGGAAATTTTGCCCCTAAACTTAAAAGAGACTTTTTTAACTACAGAAAGCCAGGCATTCATGACACTGTTTATTGCTGGTTTGAATATTATTTGATAGGAAGGAAACTACAGGTTAGATTTTCTGAACAAGTTTCAACCTGGACTGATGTTATGGCTGCTGTGTATGTGGACCCTTGGCCTGAGGTGCAAGTTGACACTGCCTGTAGGGAGGAGCCCCACAGGTCCACTCTGTCAGGAGGCGAGGTGATGGAGTAGCAGGAAGCTCTGAACACAGCGGGGGAATGACCCCCAGGAACCAGGAGGTGACCCCCGTAGGGTAGCAGACTGTAGGCGACACCTGGAGAGTCAGGAGAGAGAGGGTGCCAGACAGCCCACAGTACAGTGGGCATAGAGATAGATGTATAGGAGATTCTCCAGTAGGACAGCCCCACAGGGCGGAGCTGCAGCATGGTGGGCGTAGACAGGAGTGTGTAGGCCAACCCACACAGCGGGAAGCCCAAGCCCAGTTCAGCAGCTCCAGTAGGCAGGTACCCGGAGATCAAGGGAGAGCCAGCTGAGTAGCAGAGAAACAGGCCCGCAGAGTGGGACAGCTGGCAGTGATAGTATTTCCTGGAGCAGACCCTGAGGAGCGGGGAGGCCCAAGGTAGTCTCTGAAATAGTAAGCACAGCCCGTGGAGCGGGAGAGTGCGGATGGTCTTGAATGACACAGGTACAATCACAAGGAGCGGGAAGGCCAGTGAGGATTCACTAGAGACTGCAGTAGTTCCAAGGGAGACCCGGGTGGTAGAACCGGTAGCCAGGTAGAACCCAAGAGGCGCAGAGCCAGCCCGAGGAGCGGGGTGGGCCAAGGGAGCGAATCCCCGACGGAGCGAACACTGAACCCCGAGGAGTGGGTGCCAGACAGGGTCCAAGATGTAGGCAAGAGCAGCATCTCAGGAACCTGAAGCAGGTAAAGGACTCATACGGAACATGTTGCCAAGTCAGCTGGCCTAGTGCGCTGGTGTAGGTTAAATACTGAAGTCCAATGACATCAACAACTGGGGACACCCCCGAGGTTCCTTCCAAAGCAGCTTCAAAGGCGGGACTTGTGACGCACTACCTTTAATATAGCCATCAATCAGGGCACGCCGTGGAGGTGGGATCTGCCCCTGGCCCTTTAAGAGGCCAGGCGGTCTGTGCGCGTGCCTAGGGGCGGGGCTGATGCTATGGAGGATGCTGAGCCCTGCTGTGAGGCCTGGACTAGAGCCTGAGTGCAGGGGAGCCAGGGACGCAGCAAACTGGCTGCAGCTGCGGCATGAGAGAGCCCGAAGCTCGTGGTTGGTCAGGAAAGAACGCGACTGGGAAGCACAACAATAGGATCAGGAACACAAGATCAAAATCTGTCCAAGGCCCAAATCCCAAGCAGGGAAGTAGCAAAGTAAAGAAATCAGAGCTAGAGCAGCAAAGTCCAGGTAAACCATGCATAGGATCAGAGCTTTAGGAAGAAAGTCCCAGACTCCCTTTATCTGGTGGGTCTGGTGGGTCTACTGGTGGGTCTGCTAAAGAACATGAGAACATAAGCTGTGCCATGCTGGGTTAGTCCAAAGTTCTATTGAGTCCAGAATCCTGTTTCCAAAAGTGGCAAATCTAGGTCACTAGCAGGTACCTGACAGGATGTGTTGAATAAATCTTCGGGAACAGGAGTGGTTCCATGAATTGGAGAAGGAAAAATAATCTTACTCTTTACAAAAGAGGTAAAAGAGAAGAGGTTGGAAACCACAGCCAGATCAATCAGTCTTGCCTCAGTCACTGGAAAATAATACAGATTCTAGCGAAGGAAAGATTAGCAAAGTATCTAAAATCCAATGGATTGCAGGATCCAAGGCATTATGCTGTACTCGTCGAAGAAGATCGTCAAGTGAATCTGATTGATTTCTTTGATTGGTTCACTAGAAAATTAAACTTAAAGCGTAAGCTGGACATGGTTTATTTGGATGAATGCAAAGCTTAAATAGGGGCTAATAAATTAGCTGAGCATTTTAGGAATGGATCCCAAGGTGGTGAACTGGATTAGAAACTGACTGAGAGAAAACAAAGGGTAGTGATAAAAGGAATTCACTCCGAGGCAATAGAAGTGATTAGTAGGGATGTGCATTTGTTTTGAACGAATGCACAATCCGCAACATATAGGTCCCTATTCGTTGCATTTGTGGGGTTCTGAAACATATGGCGAAGCCCCACAAATGCAATGTATCACTAATGAATAAACCCTCCACCCTCCTGATCCCCCCAAGACTTGCCAAAACTCCCTGGTGGTCCAGCGGGGGTCCTGGAGTGATCTCCTGCACTCGGGCCGTTGGCTGCCAGTATTCAAAATGACGCCGATAGCCTTTGCCCTTACTATGTCACAGGGGCTACTGGTGCCATTGGTCGGCCCCTGTCACATGGTAGGAGCAATGGATGGCCAGCGCCATCTTGTGCTCCTACCATGTGACAGGGGCCGACCAATGGCACCGGTAGCCCCTGTGACATAGTATGTTGAAAGGCTATCGGCGCCATTTTGAATACTGGCAGCCGATGGCCCGAGTGCAGAAGATCACTCCAGGACCCCCGCTGGACCACCAGGGACTTTTGGCAAGTCTTGGGGGGGTCAGGAGGGTGGGAGATTGTAGTTAATTAAATTTAAAGGGTTGGGATGGGGTTTTTTTTTTTTAACTTTAATGGGAAACAAATATCATACGTAACTAATGGACGAATCGGGGTCCCCCGAAAACGGATGTATCGGATTTGGGTCCCGACGAATATGAATACCGAATCGAACGTATCCGTCCCTGCTGCACATCCGTAGTGATTAGTGAAGTCCTTCAGGGATCTGTCTTTGGGCCTATTCTGTTCAACATTTTCGTGAGTTTTATTGTACATAGATTAGGAGGAAAACTTTGCCTTTTTGTGGAAGACACAAAGATATGTAACAAAATAAGAAATGATCTAAAAACTTGAGGGGTAGTCTAAAGCTTGACAGTTAAAATTCAATTTAAAATAGTGCAGAGTTATCTATTTACTGTGCAAAATCCAAGACAGAAATACACAGTACAGACTGAGATGTTGATGTGTGCTGAACAGGAAAGAGACCTTGGGGTGATGGTGTCTGATAACATCAATGAAGTGAAAAAAATGTGACAAGTTGCTGAAGGAGGTATGGGGAGGTGGGGGTCGTATGTTCATGTTTGGTGGTAATATGTTTTGGTGCAGAGCTTCTGGAGGCAGGTGAAAGCAAGGATTGCGGACATTCTGGGACACCAATTGAGTCTTAAGCCAATAACATGCCTTCTTATTTATTTAATTTATTTAAAATTATTTGTATCTCGCCCCGCCAATGTTCAGGGCAGGTAACAAAACTTACAAGCATAAAATGCATGTCTTACAGGTAAGAACAAAATAAAAGACAAAAAAATAAAACAAACAATACACAGGTAATGGCAATGGAAGTGCCATTGAAACTTATCGTTGAATGCCTTATTCATCTGAATTGCTATCTGCCATAGTCAAATTAGCCGCAATGGAATTGAATTTAAAATGTCCCTTCAAAATAGACATGTATAAACTCTTAAATGTTGAAATGCATACTACACGAGTGCATGTAGAACAGGATCCACATGTGAACTGTCCTGGTGCCTGTGAATCATCCCACATACTAACCGGTAAAATTGCTGTCACCAACTGATCATTGTGAAGACCAATTCTGCCTAAATGCAAAATTAGAAAATTATTTGTGTGGCTGGATACCCTGTTAAGAACTGCTGTCATTTCCCTATAAAATATAGGTTCAGATTAGAGGGCGGTCAATCCCCCCTATCCACAGCCCCAGCGCAATCGAGTGTGTATACCATGCATTCGCATGAGGTGGCAAATCCGGGGGGGGGGGGGGGGGGGACGGGATGGGACAACAAACCAACGGCAGCAGGAGAGGCTACGGGGCTGCTGGCGGCCAAAGAAGGAGAGAAGCTGCAGACCGCCAGCACTCAACCCGCTGGCAGACAAAGAAGGAGAGGCCCGTCTTCCATTTGCGTGTGTGTGCGCGTGCACCCGTGCACAGCTTCTGCTGCCCCCCCCAAGCAGGAAGATCAGTGGGGCCATGGTGGAGCTCATCCCACCACAGCCCGAAGACATCAGAAGGCCATGTGCATATGTGTGTGAGTAACTGAGAGCCTGTTTGTGTGTACATGTGACAGCCTATGTGTGTAAGTTAATGTGTCTGCGTGAGAGCCTGGGTGTATGTTTGCATGCCTGTGAGAGCCCATGTGTCACATACACACACAAACACACACACACACACACACACACATAATGCATCTATGAGGGCAGTGTGTCTTTAAGTTATTAATTAGACTGAAAGAAAAAATGCCTCAGTGAACGATAAGTAAATAGTTTAAGAATGAAGTTTTTTTTTACATCTGTTCCTCGTTTAGCATTACATTTTAGTGTTTATACTGTCCACATTGTAAACACGCTTTTACATAGTCACAGCTAGTTCACTAGGTATTACAAGTGGTACTGGAATATATTATAGTGACATTTGGCTTTTTTTAGCGCTATAAGTTAGTAGGGATGTGAATCGTTTTAGGACGATTAAAATTATCGTCCGATAATTTTAATATCGTCTTAAACCGTTATGGAACACAATACAATACAGATTCTAACGATTTATCGTTATAAATCGTTAGAATCGTGAGCCGGCACACTAAAACCCCCTAAAACCCACCCCCGACCCTTTAAATTAAATCCCCCACCCTCCCGAACCCCCCCCCAAATAACTTAAATAACCTGCGGGTCCAGCGGCGGTCCGGAACGGCAGCGGTCCGGAACGGGCTCCTGCTCCTGCATCTTGTCGTCTTCGGCCGGCGCCATTTTCCAAAATGGCGCCGAAAAATGGCGGCGGCCATAGACGAAAAAGATTGGACGGCAGGAGGTCCTTCCGGACCCCCGCTGGACTTTTGGCAAGTCTCGTGGGGGTCAGGAGGCCCCCCACAAGCTGGCCAAAAGTTCCTGGAGGTCCAGCGGGGGTCAGGGAGCGATTTCCCGCCGCGAATCGTTTTCGTACGGAAAATGGCGCCGGCAGGAGATCGACTGCAGGAGGTCGTTCAGCGAGGCGCCGGAACCCTCGCTGAACGACCTCCTGCAGTCGATCTCCTGCCGGCGCCATTTTCCGTACGGAAAATGGCGCCGGCCATACGCGTATGGCCGGCACCATTTTCCGTACGAAAACGATTTGCGGCGGGAAATCGCTCCCTGACCCCCGCTGGACCTCCAGGAACTTTTGGCCAGCTTGTGGGGGGCCTCCTGACCCCCACGAGACTTGCCAAAAGTCCAGCGGGGTCCGGAAGGACCTCCTGCCGTCCAATCTTTTTCGTCTATGGCCGCCGCCATTTTTCGGCGCCATTTTGGAAAATGGCGCCGGCCGAAGACGACAAGATGCAGGAGCAGGAGCCCGTTCCGGACCGCTGCCGTTCCGGACCGCCGCTGGACCCGCAGGTTATTTAAGTTATTTGGGGGTGGGGGATTTAATTTAAAGGGTGGGGGGTGGGTTTTAGGGGGTTTTAATGTGCCGGTTTTTCGATTTTTCGATTTTTTCGATTTTTTTAACGATTTTCACGATTTTTCACGATATTTTACCCCCCCAAACGGCAACAATACGATTCCCTCCCCCTCCCAGCCGAAATCGATCGTTAAGACGATCGAGGACACGATTCACATCCCTATATTAGTACTTTTACTGTTTTTTTAGAGTGAAACAGTTAGATCGTCAGGCACTGCAAGTGGTAATGGAGTATTTCATGGTTATCAATACTATATACTTTCCATATATTTTTAAGATTATACCGCTAATATTAATTGTGTAATCACTGAACTGGCTAGCATGGAACATATAATATATCTGTATGATTTAATACTGCCATAATGAAATTTGATTTTAATCGTTTGCATTAATGAGAGTTTAAGTTTGAAGTTGCAATGACTGTATATAATCGATACAATTATGAGTATATTTTACTATTTTTCATGTATTTTTTATAAGGATATGATGTCACTGTTTTCATGTAAAGATAAATTTGGTTTGAAGTTTAGAGGGAACCATTATTACTGTTCACAATAATACCATTGTTGCTATTCTCATGATGTAAAGTTCTCAAGTGAGTAATACACTGAGTTTTTACGCTTGACCAGTATGATCAAGTGAATAATATATGCAGCTTTTACGCCTGATTCAAACATACATAGAGTACACTTTAATATTAGTCATCGATGTGTTTCCGACTAAATATTTTGGCTTAACTATAATATAGTTGACCTTGGCTCATATTGGTAACTATATGATTGTAAATATTTTTAAGTTTTTGAAAAATTTATATTTTGTGATTTTTAATGATCATTTTGTATAAACAGTATTATTTTTTGTTTAGTTTTACTGCAACAATCAATACTCAGATTGATATACTGACTCTTGCAGCAGTGAGAGTACGTTTACAACATAAAGGTAATGATCTCAGTTTTTAATATTTATATATGATTTGCTGCAAATAGAATGAATTGGGCACACCGCATATTAATGTTTAAGTATGGATGTTATAAACAAATGTTTTGATTTTAGTTCATATTGGTAGGATGATACATATAGATATGAGATATGAAACGGTTTTGATATAGAGATAAGTATTTCTCTATGTTTTAAGCAGACTGTATAAAAACGTTTAGAAATGGATGTTGTAAAAAAATTTTTTTTATGATAGAGAATACAGGACTCCATATAATAATGACAACCAGCATGGTTTATGATAATATTTATTGGTTTTTAATTTTTTAGCCCCTGATGCAGCCTTGTTGGCGAAACTCAGCTCGAGTCGGGCAATTCTAATAAAATCTTCCACGGTGTAAGGTAGTCCTCTTGTTGTTTTTTGCGTTGGCTACGTGGGACCGCCTTCCGATTTGTTTTATTGGACCTTACCAATACGTAGGAAACAAATGCACACCCCTAGTGGCAGCATCCTGGCCCTTAATATCTTGCAGTCTAAGAAAAACCCCAACATAAACCACCGAGGCACTGAGCCTACCAGCAAGCTCCTAAAACTACCCATCACCATGATTTACAATACAGCTTAACAACTAATAAAGACAAAAGCAACAAAAATGTTAAACTACATCCCAGTTAACAACAGCTGATCAAGTATGTCAAATGAAGTGTCAGCAAGCCCACCCCCCCGCTGGTCTCATTCATTTGCCTCTAATACACGTAGTCCAAGGACAACTATTTACCTTATGAGGCTGGATGGTCCACCATAGTATCAATGTTGAGATAAGTAATAATATATTCATTTTTACTGGATAAGGAGCCATCTTGATAATTCAGACAATACTGCTTGATGTGCTTTGCTTTTGAACTTGGCTGTAGAAGAAGTTCTGTGCTTTTCCTTTATGTCTGCGTATGAGTACCCCTGACCGTAAAAGTCTTGGCCCGAGTTGGTTGCCCTCTGAATCCAATTTCCCTTTTCCCCCCAATGCTGTCAAATCACAGATCAATGTCAAAGCAGAGAGCAGTTGTATCAAAAGCAGCAAAGCTTATCAGTTAAGGGTAGTAATCCCCATGCATATTTTTAAGGGTAGTAACTGCCAACAAGTACCTCCTCCTCCTCTTAATCCTCTGGCTTTGGCCAGGTTATAAAGCATGCAGAGGACTAGAAAGATCTCTTAGAACTTAGGGATCCCCCAAATCTGTCCAGGCAGTAGAAAAGCCTTTTGAGTAGGTCGAAGGTTTGCTCAATGACTACCCTGGTCTGCCTGTGGGCTCTGTTGTAGAGAACCTCTGCAGCAGTCAGTGGGTTACCTAATGGGATGATGAGCCAGGTTTTGAGTGGTTATCTATCCTCTATTATCTATAGGGGAGATCATAGAGAAGAGCAGAGCTAGATATCCTTTAGTGTTAAGCAGGGGGATAGTTTCATGGTGGTTTGGAGCAGTCCTGCTGGGTCAGTGCTGTAATTCCATCTAGATGTGAGAGGACAGAAAAAAAGAAAAGGTTAGCTGCCCTTCCGGAGGAGGTGGTGAAGAAGAAAACAGTCAAAGAATTCAAAGGGGAATGGGATAAACACTGTGGATCTCTAAAGGCTAGAAGAGATAAGCATGCATGGTGGTAACTTGCTGATAGGGCAGTTAATACCCTTAGCAGAAAGCATGGAGATTACTACCCTTAACCAATATGCTTTGATGATTTTAATGCAATTGCAACATTGTTCCCTGCTTAAACGGCAGGAGGATAAAGGAATTTGATTCAGACGACAACCGAGGGCCCTGACTTCCATGGTCTATGATATTGTTAAGTGGACATAACGGAAAAATCACAGGACTGCATCTATGGCCCAGTCCTAAAGGAAACGAAGAAAGCAGGCATGGGGTAAATGGCTGGTGTCGTGGTTACTACCTTTAACCAAATAAGCCTTGATAGGTTTGATGCAACTGCAACATTGCTCTCTGCTTCAACGGCAGGGGAAAAGGGGAATTGGATTTAGACAGCAATCATTTATGGTCTGCAGAACTGAGGAGTGTGGGGGGTAACCAGCACAGTGCAGGGGTTGGTACCCTTAATAGAAGCATGGGGTTACTACCCTCAACCAATAAGCCTTGATGCAACTGCAACATTGCTCTTTGCTTTGAAGGAGTGGGGTGGGTGCTGAAAGGAAAGAGAAATTTGGATTCAGGGACAACCAACACAAGCCATGACCTTTTTTTTTTTATATTCTGTAGTACTGTTGCTCAGACATTAAGGAAAAAATACAGGACTGCTTCTAGGTCAAGCCATAAGCAAAGCACATCAAGCACACCATGCAGGGTAACCTGCATGATATAACAGAGACTACCATGGGAAGCTTGCTGGGCAGACTGGATGGACCATTGGTCCTTTTCTGCCATTATTTCTATGTTTCTATGTTTATGCTATGTGGTGGTAGAGGTACCTAACTAGAAGCCAGCCCCAGTGATGCGCCCTTCCTGGAAGTAATCATGAATTCCTGACTGCAAGAGGATTTAGCATCATGACAGGATCCTGGAAACCTGGTTACGATGTCCAAGATAATGCTTGGCATCACAGATCACCCACATATTGAGTGAGTGGAAATCCTTATGCTTGCAGTAGGTGGCCTCATCTCCTCTGGGGCCCTTATAGGGACATGAGTGCAATTGATAGCCCCCAAGACAGGGGAAGCATGCAAATTATTATTTGTTGTTGTTGATGTCTGCTCTGAGGAAAAGTTATCTGTTGGTGAGACTTCCTGAGAAATGCAACCAGAAACTGCGTTATACATGTGGAGATGGTGGACTGGTTTTTCCAACCATAATCCCTAGAAGTGTTGCCAAAAATGCCAGGGCAATAGTGACATTAATATGTAATGGGAAGGTGTAGTCCCTGTGGGTGAAAGGGTATTGGTCCTGTTCCAACTGCTGGCATAGATACAGAATGGTTTCCTTGTTAAATCTGAACCCCAGTGCATGACTTGATTCTTTGTCATATCTAAAAACTGTGCACTAGACCTGTGTACTCTCTGTAAGGTGTACCTCCTCCTCCTCTTCTGTTCTCTCTCCTTCCTCAGACATTGTATCATGAATACCCAAAAGTTCATTAGAGTCATATTGATTATGAATTCTCCAACACTGACTCTCTCACTCCCCAGTTTAACCCTGTATGTTCCAGATACACTCACTTCCATCTCCAGAATAGCACAGTCTGTTCCAGTTAAACCCTAGTATGACCCAGTCTATCCAAGGAAAATTCACTGCCTCCTCCTAGCCTGCTCCTGTGTCCACTCACCCAGAGAAGGAAGCCTGCCAAATACCAAGTGGCAAAACAGCATGGAAGTTTGGAGCTTTGCATGTAGATGAACAGTAATAAATGTATTTGCATAATTTTGATGATGTTCACATGTATGTTACTTTTAAAATATCTTGTAAACCACACCAACGTATACCAGCACATTCCTAACATGCACCCTTTCTCTTGCTGGTTCATATCGGTGATTATGTGACGCATTTATAAAATATGGATTGCACATAGATGCTTCTCATACATGCACATATTGCATATATTTTTGCAAATTGTGTTTTGAAAATGTATCTGTAAATTAGAAAAGGCAATGAAGTTATCATAAAAAATGTGAGATATTAAATAAAAGTGGAAACTCAAGATTTGATGCCAATTCTCTTAAAAATATTTTAAATTAATTTTAAATTAAGGTATCATACTGGAGGAATAAATTCCACTACAGGCAAGTGCTAGCAATTCCTGAATATAATCAAATGCCCACATTTATTTTACATT